>NC_134354.1:365489241-365831741 GCF_048569485.1 Anomaloglossus baeobatrachus | reverse complement strand
GTAAAAAAAAATAAAAACAAAGAAAAAAATTATTAGAAATTAAACAAAAAAACATTTAGAGACTCCATCTTTATTATAAAAAACTCCTTAGTCCGACATAGTTCGCAGGGACAGCAATGTAAACTCTGCTTCATCTCTCTGTGCAGACAGTGTCTATACAAAGCAAGAAGGCCTGCGGAGACACCATCACATGTTTCTCAACGCTGGCAGGAAACTAGCCAGGTCTTTCACCGGGAAGGAACAACCACAGGAAGGGCAGTCTCCAGTCAAGGAGACCACCTATGCCAAACATGGTATCCATCCACAGACAGCTGTTTCGGGGTATTTGCCCCTCATCAGTGTGGAATAGGAATCTGGCTAGTGGGAGCATTGCCTAGTAAAAAACTACATAAGCAAGGATGGTTGACCTTAGGGAGATCAACATCCACCACAGCGGAGACACCATCACGTGTTTCTCAACGCAGTGATTCTAGAGCAATGCCCCCTGGGAAATATTCAAAGCAAGAAGGCCTGCGGAGACACCATCACATGCTTCTCAATGCTGGCAGGAAGCTAGCCAGGTCTTTCACCGAGAAGGAACAACCACGGGACGAGCAGTCTCTAGTCAAGGAGACCACCTATGCCAAACATGGTATCCATCCACAGACAGCTGTTTCGGGGTATTTGCCCATCATCAGTGTGGAGTAGGAATCTGGCTAGTGGGAGCATTGCCTAGTAAAAGACTACATAAGCAAGGATGGTCGCCCTTAGGGAGATCAAATTCCACCACAGCGGAGACACCATCACGTGTTTCTCAACGCAGTGATTCTAGAGCAATGCCCCCTGGGAAATATTCAAAGCAAGAAGGCCTGCGGAGACACCATCACATGTTTCTCAACGCTGGCAGGAAACTAGCCAGGTCTTTCACCGGGAAGGAACAACCACGGGAAGGGCAGTCTCCAGTCAAGGAGACCACCTATGCCAAACATGGTATCCATCCACAGACAGCTGTTTCGGGGTATTTGCCCCTCATCACTGTGGAGTAGGAATCTGGCTAGTGGGAGCATTGCCTAGTAAAGTCTACATAAGCAAGGATGGTGGACCTTAGGGAGATCAACATCCACCACAGCGGAGACACCATCACATGTTTCTCAACGCAGTGATTCTAGAGCAATGCCCGCTGGGAAATATTCAAAGCAAGAAGGCCTGCGGAGACACCATCACATGTTTCTCAACGCTGGCAGGAAACTAGCCAGGTCTTTTACCGGGAAGGAACAACCACGGGAAGGGCAGTCTCCAGTCAAGGAGACCACCTATGCCAAACATGGTATCCATCCACAGACAGCTGTTTCGGGGTATTTGCCCCTCATCAGTGTGGAGTAGGAATCTGGCTAGTGGGAGCATTGCCTAGTAAGTAGTCTTTTACTAGGCAATACTCCCACTAGCCAGATTCCTACTCCACACTGATGAGGGGCAAATACCCCGAAACAGCTGTCTGTGGATGGATACCATGTTTTGGTATAGGTGGTCTCCTTGACTGGAGACTGCCCTTCCCGTGGTTGTTCCTTCCCGGTGAAAGACCTGGCTAGTTTCCTGCCAGCGTTGAGAAACATGAGATGGTGTCTCCGCAGGCCTTCTTGCTTTGAATATTTCCCAGGGGAAATCACTCTTTACAGAGCGAGAAGCAGGCTGACATTGAGGGTATGATTCCACTTGCATCTCATATGGCCTGACACTCTCCGGACAGGAGCGTCTCAGCTGCACGGAAATACATACAGCTGACCCGCTCCTGTCAGGAGATTGTGTGCCGTGATGCGATGTGACACTTGCACAATGACAGTCAAAGTTCAGTTAACAGGACCTTCGATGACGTCATAGTCATGTGACCAGTCTGTAAGCCAATGTCTGGACAACATTCACACCAGACTGGTCATATGGCTATGACGTCATGGAAGGTCCTTTAGGCAGTGGTGCTTACCGGAGGGCAGAGCAATGATCAGACGTGGAAGCAGAAGCAGCCGGGAGACAGAGTCTGCAGGATGTGTCGCGGGACCTGTAAGTATGATCATAATGTTTTTTTAATAATGTGCTTTTTTTTTTTTTTTTTTTTTACAGCCCCTGGACACGAACTGTAACATGAGCTTCCCAGGAAAGTTTGGGATCGTGTACACGATCACTATGTGATCGGTACAATCCCCGAACTTTACAGTTTGGGATCGCCCATCACTACATCTAAATAGGGCTGAGTGGATCCGGACTGTAAAAGTCTGGATCCGCGCGGTTTCAATGACATCTAGGTGCCGGACCCGGGCCCGGGATTCCGGGTACACGATCCGGATTCTGCAAATAAAGTAAAAATAAACAAAACAACAAATAAGTGTCAGTTTCATACTTACCGAGACTCTGTGTCATGGCGGCACACTGCTTCCGGGTCGCTCATTCACTTCCTGTACTGTGCATGCAATCACACAGCTTTTCGTGTTTTCCTCGCCCACCAGCCGTCCTCTCATCTGTGATTGGTTACAGGCTGACGTGTCCTCAGCCTGTTGCAGTCTCTGCTGCAGTCATCGCTTATCGCGGCTCAGGCTACACTCAGAGCTGGCAGGGAATCATAAGGAAATCCAGCAGCTTGAACCAAGAATATTTACATATACGGAATAATTTGCAATTAATTGCATTAATGTCAGGGTTGCCACTCAAAGTCATGTCCAAAAAGTCTATTTGAGTGGAACAATGTTGGTGGGTGAATTATTCCGTAAACCCTCAGCGGGTAACTCTTTTGCATGCCAGGAGTTGCCACCCGAAGCATGTCATTAGTAATATCCCCACCGGGGAATATATCAGGGCCAAACGATGTTGTACCACACAAACTGACCTAGATAGAGAATGGAAGCTGATTGATGAGTGATTTAGACAGAGAGGTTACTCCCAAGATTGTTTGGATAAAGCCAAAACTAAAACCAATTTAAAAACCAGAGAACAATATCTGGAATTCAACTCGAACATCAATCCCAGGACGGATGGCAAATTACCCTTGGTTTTTTTCTACCAAATATACAAAAAAAAAATTTTGACATTGTTCACATTATCAAGAAATTTCTTCCGGTTTTATCGTCGGATGACACTTTACAAAAAATTCTTTACACTGGTGTCAAATTCGTATCCAGGAGAAATGTTATCCTGGGTGCCTCTCTGTCACCCAGTGACCACACCAAAAGATTTGAAAAAATTAATTGTAATAAAATCGCGGGTAACTGGCTGCCTATGCGGGGCTCCTTTAAATGTGGACATAAAACCTGTGGATGTTGTAGGCACATGACTAACTCTAAAGATTTTTTTTCTTATTCTAATACCAAAAATTTTGACATAAATTCCATGATTAATTGTAGTTCTGATCATGTTGTATATTTGTTTTCGTGCATAACATGCCAAACCCAATATGTAGGTAGTACATCACGTACATTAAGAAAGAGAATATCAGAGCATATCTATGACGCTAGCAATACTACTACCAGAAGCTTATCGGGCGCCTCCAAGCATTTTTTAAATGCACATGCTGGAAAGGAAAATACTTTGCGCGTTACCGCAATAGAAAAGGTTAAAATGCCCACTAGGGGCGGTAATTTGAAGGAAATTCTACTTAGGAGAGAAACCAGGTGGATCTTCCTAATGGGAACCAGGTTCCCTGCCGGAATGAATCTGAAAAGTGATATGTTATACATCTATTAAGAGAAAAAAAAGAAAAACATTTTTGACATCTTTTTTTTTAAAGTGAATTTGAGTGACTAGAACTGATATTTCTTTGTCGCTCCATTGGGAGACCCAGACAATTGGGGTGTATAGCTTCTGCCTCCGGAGGCCACACAAAGTATTACACTTTAAAAAAGTGTAACCCCTCCCCTCTGCCTATACACCCTCCTGTGCATCACGGGCTCCTCAGTTTTTATGCTTTGTGTGGAAGGAGGCACACATCCACTCATGCTCCCATTTTAGTCAGCAGCAGCTGCTGATTTTATCGGTTGGAAGAAAAGAGGGCCCCCACAGGGCCCCCGGCATGCTCCCTTCTCACCCCACTAAGTCGGCGGTGCTGTTAAGGTTGAGGTACCCATTGCGGGTACAGAGGCTGGAGCCACATGCCGTTTTCCTTCACCATCCCTTAGAGGCTCTGGGAGAAGTGGGATCCTAACCGGTCATCCATTCACTGGGACCGGGCTCCCTCCGCAGCCCCTGTGGGATTCTGTCGGACAGGAGACTTTGTATCCTCAGGGACAAGGCCCTGCATCTAAAGGTACTCTGTGTCCCCATGGGGACGGTGCATGGAGCGCTTGTTTCACAGACGCTGCAGCAGCTGCTGGTTTTGTGACGACCGGGACTTCCGCTCCGACCGCGCCTGTTTGTCGGCCGCGGTATTAAATTTAGTCCCCGGCTTCATTGCGGCCTAGTACCATAACTCCCGCCCCCGGGCCTGCCAGTCAGGGGTAAGGGCGGGACGGTCGACCTGACGTCGGCAGTGAGGGCTGGAGCATACTTTAGGTTTCCTCCCCCCCCCTCACTGATCACTGTGGGGCACCAGATTCCCGCACTTTACTAGTCGCCGCCCACGGCTCCCTCCTCCCCTGAGAGCTCCGGCAGCCATTTTTACACGAGCCTGTCAGGGTGGGGAGCGGTTTTTCTCCACCACAGGGCTCAGGGAACCTGGACTCCGATAGAGTCTTCCCTTCAGATCAATGTTCTGGAGATAAGGGCAGTGTATCTAGCCCTAAAGGCGTTCCATCAGTGGCTGGAGGGCAGGCAGATCCGCATACAGTCGGACAACGCCACGGCGGTCGCGTACATCAACCACCAGGGCGGCACGCGCAGCCGTCAAGCCTTCCAGGAAGTCCGGCGGATTCTGCTGTGGGCGGAGGCCACAGCCTCCACCATCTCCGCAGTTCACATCCCGGGCGTAGAAAACTGGGAAGCAGACTTTCTCAGTCGTCAGGGCATGGATGCGGGGGAATGGTCTCTTCACCCAGACGTGTTTCGAGAGATCTGTCGCCGCTGGGGAACGCCGGACGTCGATCTCATGGCGTCACGGCACAACAACAAGGTCCCGGCCTTCATGGCACGGTCTCAAGATCACAGAGCTCTGGCGACGGACGCGTTAGTTCAGGATTGGTCGCAGTTTCGACTCCCTTATGTGTTTCCTCCTCTGGCGATGTTGCCCAGAGTGTTACGCAAGATCAGATC
The DNA here is from genome assembly GCF_048569485.1 of Anomaloglossus baeobatrachus. Lineage (NCBI taxonomy): Eukaryota > Metazoa > Chordata > Amphibia > Anura > Aromobatidae > Anomaloglossus > Anomaloglossus baeobatrachus. The sequence continues at coordinate 365,826,533 of NC_134354.1, read as the reverse complement.
CGACTGTCGTCGCGCCATTCTCGTCGCTCCAGATTGGCCGAGGCGGTCGTGGTACCCGGATCTGTGGCATCTCACGGTGGGTCAGCCGTGGGCGCTTCCAGACCGCACAGACCTGCTGTCACAAGGCCCGTTTTTCCATCTGCATTCTGCGGCCCTCAACCTGACTGTGTGGCCATTGAGCCCTGGCTCCTAGCGTCGTCGGGTTTATCGCAGGATGTCATTGCCACTATGAGACAGGCCAGGAAACCAACGTCCGCCAAGATCTATTACAGGTCGTGGCGGATCTTCTTGTCCTGGTGCTCTGATAAGGGTTTTACTCCCTGGCCTTTTGCCTTACCCATTTTTCTTTCATTCCTTCAATCCGGAATGGACAAGGGTTTGTCACTCGGCTCTCTCAAGGGACAAGTATCGGCGCTCTCAGTATTTTTTCAAAAGCGCCTGGCAAGGCTTCCGCAGGTCCGCACGTTCCTGCAGGGAGTTTGCCACATAGTTCCACCCTACAAGCGTCCGCTGGAACCCTGGGACCTTAACAGGGTGTTAATGGCTCTTCAAAAACCACCTTTCGAGCCGCTGAGGGATGTTTCTTTATCACGTCTTTCGCAGAAGGTGGCTTTTCTTGTGGCAATTGCCTCACTCTGAAGAGTGTCGGAGCTTGCAGCGCTGTCATGCAAATCCCCTTTCCTGGTTTTTCACCAGGATAAGGTGGTTCTGCGTCCTATCCCGGAGTTTCTCCCTAAGGTGGTATCTCCTTTTCATCTCAATCAGGATATCTCCTTACCGTCATTTTGCCCTCATCCAGTTCACCAGTGTGAAAAGGATTTGCATTCATTAGATCTAGTGAGAGCACTCCGGCTCTACGTGTCTCGCACGGCGCCCCTGCGCCGTTCAGATGCGCTCTTTGTCCTGGTCGCTGGCCAGCGTAAGGGTTCGCAGGCTTCCAAGTCAACCTTGGCTCGGTGGATCAAGGAACCAATTCTTGAAGCCTACCGTTCTTCGGGGCTTCCTCTTCCTTCGGGGCTGAAAGCCCATTCTACCAGAGCCGTGGGTGCGTCCTGGGCATTGCGACACCGGGCTACGGCTCAGCAGGTGTGTCAGGCAGCTACCTGGTCTAGTCTGCACACCTTCACAAAACACTATCAGGTGCATACCTATGCTTCGGCAGATGCCAGTCTAGGTAGGCGAGTCCTTCAGGCGGCGGTGGCCCACCTGTAGGAAGGGGTCGTTTTTCGGCTCTCTGTTATTGAGGTATTCTTTTACCCACCCAGGGACTGCTTTTGGACGTCCCAATTGTCTGGGTCTCCCAATGGAGCGACAAAGAAGAAGGGAATTTTGTTTACTTACCGTAAATTCCTTTTCTTCTAGCTCCTATTGGGAGACCCAGCACCCGCCCCTGTTTCCTTCGGGCTGTTTGTTCTTTTGTGTACACATGTTGTTCATGTTGAATTGTTCCTTTGGTTCATGGTTTTCAGTTCTCCGAACATCCTTTGGATTGAATTTACCTTAGACCAATTTATAAGTTTCCTCCTTCCTGCTTTTGCACCAAAACTGAGGAGCCCGTGATGCACGGGAGGGTGTATAGGCAGAGGGGAGGGGTTACACTTTTTTAAAGTGTAATACTTTGTGTGGCCTCCGGAGGCAGAAGCTATACACCCCAATTGTCTGGGTCTCCCAATAGGAGCTAGAAGAAAAGGAATTTACGGTAAGTAAACAAAATTCCCTTCTTGCCCTGCAATACTTTTGAGGGATCAGATGGATAATTTCCTCCTAATGATTTCATTTGGGGGGGATAAAAGAGATTTTATGGTATATATAAATGAATTGTCACTTCATTTTTTTCTTTTGGGTGTTTTCCCTTCTCTTTTTCTCCATTGTGATCTGTTTCTCCCTGGATGACAGTTTCCATCATGTCTCAGTTTCCACCATGCCTCATTTTCCAGTGAGTTTTTTCCATATATTTTTTCTCTAAAAAAAAAAAAAAAATTTCTATATAATTGCCATGGATTGAATTTTTTTTTATCAAAATTTTTATTGAGAATATCATGCGGTAATGTGATTAATCAATGACTAAAATTAACCTATGCTCAAAAGCATACTCGGTTTTTAGCTCCTATTCACATGCAATTTCTGAGCTGAGCCTTATCTATTTTTTTGATAAAAGAAATACATAAATAAGTTTCATTCTGTATTTTAAGATAATTTCTTGATGATAAATTAACGTGTTTTTTGTTTTATCACTAGCACCTTTGAAAAGTTTATATGCTTTTATTAAAACGCATATGCGTCACCATAAGGCTATGTGCACACGCTGCTTTTTTCGACGCTGCGTTTTTGTGCGTTTTTGGACGCTAAAAACGCACAAAAACAACTCACCCGCAGCAAAAAAAGCGGCAAAAAACGCATGCGTTTTTACCGCGATTTGGTGCATTTTTGGCTGCGGTTTGCTGCGTTTTTGATCTCTGCGTTTTTCTGCGTTTTTCCAATGCATTGCATGGGGGGAAAACGCAGAAAAACGCAGGAAAGAATTGACATGTCTATTTTTTTTTTTTTTTTTAAGCTCAAAAACGCAGCTTCAAAAAAAAGTTGTGTGCGGACAGCAAAAAGGAAAACTCATAGACTTTGCTGGGGAAGCAGTCATGTAGTTTTGAGGCCAAAAACACACCCGAAAAATGCACAAAAACACAGCGAAAAACTCACTGTGTGAACTTACCCTATTTGAGAAATTAAAATGTTCTCAGGAAACAGTGGACTGAAGGAGGCTGTCGTCCATAACTGAATGTCCCCACATATGTGCACCAATTTTGATGCGTCATTGCAATTATTGGACACCACCATATATGCACGGACCTCGGCTGGAACATGCATGCGTTATCACAGTAAGAAAGTAAAATTGTTTTCTGGAAACAGGAGATTGAATTTTATATTCCAGCTTATATATTCCAGAATTTATTGTGTGCACATTTATTTGGAATTTTACCTTTCTTGTGAACTTAGTTATGTGTATTTCGAGTCATGTTTTTAAACTGCCTTAGTCCTCAGTATTGTTAGAGACTGAATAAGAACTAGACGTTCGAAACGCGTCCTCTGTCTGATTTAGCACTCCATGTGACTTTATGGACTTTTTAATTATACTTCAATAAAAAATATAATTTTTAAAAATTCTTGGATCAAGCTGCTGGATTTCCTTATGATTCCCTGACCTGCTTTTGCCGACTTTTTCAGTCCTTGCACGGTCCAAGGTTGGTGTCTCCTGTACAGGTGAGCTGGAACACAACTTTTCTTGTTACTCAGAGCTGGCAGTCTTCTCTATGGCTGCTAGCTCTGAGATGTAGCAGAGCTGTATATGTCATCATGGGACCTTGTGTGGATTACGCTGGACCTGGAGGGCTGTGTTGGGGGTTAATAAAGTGGTGAAGGAGGCGCGTTTTGTACTTTATTTCAAATAAAAGATTTTTCTGTGTGTCTATTTATTTACTGTTATTTACAGGTTTGTGTGATGCAAGTATCTGATAGACGCCTGTGCCATCACAAACCTAGGGTTTAGTAGCAGCTGTGCGCCGCTATTAACCCCTGCTATTACCCCGATTGGCACCACACCAGGCCACCGGGAAGGATCGGTAATGTACCAGGATTGTCACATCTAATAGATGCGGCAATACCGGGCGGCTGCGGGCTGAGAATATACCAGCTCCCAGCCGGCGTTATCATGGCTGGGGATGAAAATTGGGTGGGATCGCATATCGTTTTTTTTAAAAAAAATTATTTAACCCCTTCACGACCGCGGGCCGTAAAATTACGTCCTATTTTAACGTGACTTAACGACCAGGGACGTAATTTTACGGCCTAAACTTCATTTGATTGCCGTGGCCATAGCAACGGCTTTCAAATGATGTCCCCTGCTGTTTCTTACAGCAGGGGACCTTTGCTTGACCCCAGGGGGGGCGGCATCGCCACCCCCTATCGACGATCGATGTGATTGGCTGTTCAAATCTGAACCGCCAACCACATCGATCGCACTAATTTCGGCAAAAATAATGCCCGAATTAGTGCGATCCTGTGAGATCCAGCTATGAGATGCCGCAGCTGCTGCAGCATATCATAGGTGGACCTCAAACATGCCGCCCCCAGCCCCTGCAGCACTGATTGGAGCGATCGTGCTATGACGCGCAATCGCTCCAATCAGTGTGCAGTGGGGCGGTCTGATCTGCCGGTGGCCGCCCTCCCCAGGCCTGTGCTGGCCTGTGAGCCCTCCCCCAACATGTCTGCAGCGTGGAGTGGCTGGTACTTTTGGTACCACGCCACCGCTGCTGCCGCCGCCGCCGCCTCTGATGTCTCCGCCGCTGCAGCTCTAATGGTAAGTATTCCGCTCCCTGCGCGCTCCCGTGAAGGCCCCTGCGCGCTCCCGTGAAGGCCCCTGCCCGTGCCCCCCCCGATCTGCCCCCCTACGCCCCGATCTGCCTCCCTACGCCCCGATCTGCCCCCCCGGCATCCCGATCTGCTACCACCGCTGCTGCTGAGGTCACCGCTGCTGCTGCAAAGTGAGTACTGTGCTCACTTTGCAGCCCGTGCGCGCTCCCGTGGTGCCCCTGCGCGCTGCCGTGATAGCCCCTGCCGTGCCCCCCCCGCGATCTGCTCCCCCCAACCACCCACCCCCCCCCCCCCCCCGACATCCCGATCCGCTCCCCCCGCGATCTGACTGCCTCCCCCATTATTTCTATTCTGCTTCTGCAGCTCCCTCTCCGGTCTCCCCCTCTGCTCTCCCCCCTCCCCCTCTGCTCTCACCCCCCCCTCTGCTCTCACCCCCCCCCTCTGCTCTCCCCCCCCCCTCCCCCTCTGCTCTCCCCCGACGTCCTCTTACCTGTCTTCACCGGCCTGATCACATCTGCGTCCATCGCTGGGTCCTTCCTGGGCATTCTGCTGATCTGCCTGCTGCTCCTGTAAAGCTGTCCATCTCTCTGCCATCTGTTCCTCTGCAGCTCTTCTGGTCAGTGATCCTCCTGCTAGTCCTCTGGGTACTGTGAGTATAACTTTTTATTTTTTTTCCCGTATCCCCTGTCCATTTTTACACCTCATCCGTCCGTGCGTCCCGCCAAGCGCTGATCAGGGATGCAGATAACGGATCGGCATCCATGGTCAATTTTTGGCGTGACTTTTTTTTCCGTATTCACGACGCTTTTTGTATCGCATCCGTCCGTGCGTCCCGCCGAGCGCTGATCAGGGATGCATATAACGGATCGGCATCCATGGTCAATTTTTGTCGTGACTTTTTTTTCCGTATTCACGACGCTTTTTGTATCGCATCGGTCCGTGCGTCCCGCCGAGCGCTGATCAGGGATGCAGATAACGGATCGGCATCCATGGTCAATTTTTGGCGTGACTTTTTTTTCCGTATTCACGACGCTTTTTGTATCGCATCCGTCCGTGCGTCCCGCCAAGCGCTGATCAGGGATGCACATAACGGATCGGCATCCATGGTCAATTTTTGGCGTGACTTTTTTCCGTATTCACGACGCTTTTTGTATCGCATCCGTCCGTGCGTCCCGCCAAGCGCTGATCAGGGATGCACATAACGGATCGGCATCCCTGCTCAATTTTTGGCGTGACTTTTTTCCGTATTTGCGACGCTTTTTGTATCGCATCCGTCCGTGCGTCCCGCCAAGCGCTGATCAGGGATGCACATAACGTATCTGCATCCATGGTCAATTTTTGGCGTGACTTTTTTTTTTACGTATCCCCGACGCTTTTTTTTATCGCATCCGACCGTGCGTCCTGCAGTGGCCGATCAGTGCACTGCGTCTGTGCGTTTGAAAAGTCAAATGGCGCTCCTTCTCTTCTGAGCCCCGCCATGCGCTCAAACAATTACTTTCCACCACATATGAGGTATCTGCGTACTCAGGAGAAAATGCACAATACATTTTATGGTGCATTTTTTCCTGATAGCCTTGTGAAAAAAAAAGCTACCTAGTTGAAGCAACCGTTTTGTGGTAAAAAAATTTTTTTTTCTTTTCACGGCTCAACGCTATAAACTTCTGTGAAGCCCCCAGGTGTTCAAAGTGCTCACCAAACATCTAGAAAAATTATTTGAGGGCTCTAGTTTCCAAAATGGTGTCACTTGTGGGGGAGCTCCACTGTTTAGGCACCATAGGGGGTCTCCAAACGTGACATGGCGTCCGCTAATGATTCCAACCAATTTTGCTGTCAAATGGCGCTCCTTCTCTTCTGAGCCCCGCCATGCGCCCAAACAATTACTTTCCACCACATATGAGGTATCTGCGTACTCAGGAGAAAATGCACAATACATTTTATGGTGCATTTTTTCCTGATAGCCTTGTGAAAAAAAAAGCTACCTAGTTGAAGCAACCGTTTTGTGGTAAAAAAATTTTTTTTTCTTTTCACGGCTCAACGCTATAAACTTCTGTGAAGCCCCCAGGTGTTCAAAGTGCTCACCAAACATCTAGAAAAATTATTTGAGGGCTCTAGTTTCCAAAATGGTGTCACTTGTGGGGGAGCTCCACTGTTTAGGCACCATAGGGGGTCTCCAAACGTGACATGGTGTCCGCTAATGATTCCAACCAATTTTGCTGTCAAATGGCGCTCCTTCTCTTCTGAGCCCCGCCATGCGCCCAAACAATTACTTTCCACCACATATGAGGTATCTGCGTACTCAGGAGAAAATGCACAATACATTTTATGGTGCATTTTTTCCTGTTACCCTTGTGAAAAAAAAAAGCTACCTAGTTGAAGCAACCGTTTTGTGGTAAAAAAAAAAAATTTTTCTTTTCACGGCTCAACGCTATAAACTTTTGTGAAGCCCCCAGGGGTTCAAAGTGCTCACCAAACATCTAGAAAAATTATTTGAGGCCTCTAGTTTCCAAAATGGGGTCACTTGTGGGGGAGCTCCATTGTTTAGGCACCTCAGGGGGTCTTCAAACCCGACATGGCGTCCGCTAACAGGTGCAGCTAATTTTGCACTCAAAAATTCAAATGGCGCTCCTTGCCTTCCGAGCACTGCCGTGTGTCCAAACATTTGATTTCCACCACATATGAGGTATCTGCGTACTCAGGAGAAAATGCACAATACATTTTATGGTGCATTTTTTCCTGTTACCCTTGTGAAAAAAAAAGCTACCTAGTTGAAGCAACCGTTTTGTGGTAAAAAAATTTTTTTTTCTTTTCACGGCTCAACGCTATAAACTTTTGTGAAGCCCCCAGGGGTTCAAAGTGCTCACCAAACATCTAGAAAAATTATTTGAGGCCTCTAGTTTCCAAAATGGGGTCACTTATGGGGGAGCTCCATTGTTTAGGCACCTCAGGGGGTCTTCAAACCCGACATGGCGTCCGCTAATGAGTGCAGCTAATTTTGCGTTCAAAAATTCAAATGGCGCTCCTTCCCTTCCGAGCTCTGCCGTGCGCCCAAACAATTGATTTTTACCACATATGGGGTATCAGCGTACTCAGGAGAACATGCACAATAAATTGTATTGTGTACTTTCTCTTTTCTCCCTTGTAAAAATGAAAATTTTATGGCTAAAGTAACATTTTTGTGTTAAAAAGTAAAATTTTCATTTTTTCCTTCCACATTGCTTTGGTTCCTGTGAAGCACCTAAAGGGTTAATAATCTTATTGGATGTGGTTTTGAGCAGTGTGAGGGGTGTAGTTTTTAGAATGGGGTCACTTTTGGGTATTTTCTGTCACCTCGGCCTCTCAAAGTCACTTCAAATGTGATGTGGTCCCTAAAAAAATTATTTTGTAAATTTTGTTGGAAAAATGAGAATTTGCTGATGACCTTTGACCCCTTCTAACTTCCTAACGGAAAAAAAATTTGTTTCGAAAATTGCGCTGATGTAAAGTAGACAAGTGGGAAATGTTATTTAGTAACTATTTTGTGTGACATATCTCAGATTTATGGGCATAAATTTTCAAAGTTTGAAATTTGCGAAATTTTCAAAATTTTCGCCAAATTTCCTAAATTTTCACAAATAAACGCAAAAAATATCGGCCTAAATTTACCACTGACATGAAGTACAATATGTCACGAAAAAACAATCTCAGAATCGCCAGGATCCGTTGAAGCGTTCCAGAGTTATAACCTGTCAAAGTGACACTGGTCAGAATTGCAAAAAATGGCCCGGTCATTAGGGTGTTTTAGTGGCCGGGGGTGAAGGGGTTAAAAATCGCGGCAAAAACCACGGCAAAAAATGAGTCAAAACACTGCAGTTTTTTGCCAGGAGGTGTAGATTGGATGCAGGAATATAGTGTAAAAATTTCAGCACCAAATTTGCATCCTTTGGCCCAAAAATAAAAATAATTCTGCCAGCAGGTGGAAATTTGGTCCTGAACTCTGGTGCAGACGATTTCAGCACCAAATGTGCATCTCCTGGCAAAAAAGTAGCAAAAATTGCGAAAAAATACCGCGGCAAAAAACGCGGCAAAACTCTGCATTTTTTTTGCCAGGAGGTGTAGATTGGATGCAGGAATATGGTGTAAAAATGTCAGCACCAAAATCTGCATCTCTTGGACAAAAAAACTGCGATTTTCTGCTCTAGGAGATGCAGATCTGTAAACTCAGTGACCTCCACCTGAGGTCAGGTTACCTGCGATCAGGTACCGTGGGAACCTCCAGCTGTGACTGCCAATGACCTGAGTGACGTCACTGCTAAATGTGCAGCTTATTCATTTTCTGGAGCTCACAGAGAGCGGTTGTGCTCTATGGCCTCTTTCTGTGATATTCAGATGTAGCAGAGCTGAAGCGGCGTGGGACCTCCTGTGGATTACGTCAGACCTGGAGGGCTGTGTTGGGGCTTAATAAAGTGGTGAAGGGGGGGCAGGTTTTGTACTTTATTCCAAAGAAAGGATTTTTCTGTGTGTCTGTGTTTATTTACATTTATTTACAGGTTTGTGTGATGCAGGTATCTGATACCGTAGACACCTGTGCCATCACAAACCTAGGGCTTAGTAGCAGCTGTACGCTGTTGTTAACTCCTACTATTACCCCGATTTTCACCGCAGCAGGCCACCGGGAAGGGCCGGTATCGCACCGGGATTGTCACATCTAATAGATGCGGTAATACCGGGCGGCTGCGGGTTGAGAATACCAGCCCCCAGTCGGCGTTATCTTGGATGGGGATGAAAATTAGGGGAAACCGCACATCGTTTTTTTTATTATTATTTATTTAAAAAAAAAACGCATGCAATCTCTTAGACCAGAATCACACTTGCAAGGGACTCGCACGAGTCTGCCATGGCATCACACGGCAAAGCCTCGCACGTGTGACTGAATACACAGCACAGATACAGCCCGACAGCTGGGGCTGCAGCCGCAAGCTATATCCGTGCTGCCGATTGCTTATTTTTTACCATGATACTGACCCTCAGACACTTGCACTGCTTTCCCCACCCACCGGCCATCCTGGCGCCTGTGATTGGTTGCAGTCAGCTGACACGTGCCACTCAAGGTGAGGGCGCGTGTAGCTGCAACCAATTACACGCACCGGTGGGTGGGCAAAACAATGAATATTGAATTGTCGTCTCCAGAAGGGAAAAGCGTGACCCGGAAGGAGTTTGCCGCCATGACAGCGCCTCGGTGAGTACACCGCGCTCGCTCCTACCCCCTATCCCCTCCACAAACGGTTTTAATCTCCGGATTCCGGTCCCCATTGACTTTTATATGGGCACCGGATTCCAGAGCAGATTGGACTTTTTTTTTTAATATCTGGCAGTGATCAGCCGGTCCCGGATTTTTGGGCGTTCGATCAGCTCTACATCTAAACTCTCCTAAGTGTTAACCTTTGTATGTATTTGTATGTTCCAAAAATATTTACCATCTTTTCAGTTAGCCATTAAAGGGTATCAACCATGGAGGACTTCAGTTCTTTTAAACAATTTTTTATCTCTACTGGCTAACACGGTACAAAGATATATTTTACCAGTATCAGAAATATTTAGTACATTTATACGCATATGTTTTTTCATCCTATTAAAACTTTGCCCAAAACAGTATTGAAAAACTAATTTCATACCTATAATTACTTGGATTTTGACATTTTGATTTCTCTGTTGGTATGACACTTTATATTCTCTTCACTTTCAGCACTAAAGTGGTTTTCTTTGTGAAGAACCAGCCTCCTCACTTAGTTATGAAAGGATACCAGGTTGCCTGTACGCTTCGCAATGAACTACACAAACAACAAAATGATTTCCTTATCTTTCGAGCTCTTGAGATTGATACATTCAGTAAGTGTGCACTTTTCTCTCCGTTTAAATGTGCAAAGTGCAATATATGAACTGTTTTAGTTTCTTAAAAGTAGTGTACATATGAAACAGATCTGCTAGCAGAAAATACATAGAAAAGATGGTCAAATACACTTTTTTAAGAATGTACAGAAAAAGGCAATATTGACTAACACCAAATCAGCAAGGCCACACAACATGCTTTTGGCTTCTGTTGGGTTAATGGAACAACATGGATATGTTTGACATAGACACATGGAGCTTTTCCCATCACGTACAGTGGGAAAAATAAGTATTTGATACACTGCAAATTTTGAAAGTTTTACCACCTACAAAAAATGGAGAGATCTCTAATGGGTATACTTCAACTTCAACTGTGACAGACAGAATCATATAATATAGAGAATCACATTGTATGATTTTTGAATAATGAATTTGCATTTTATTGCATGAAATAAGTATTTGATCATCTACCAACCAGCAAGAATTCTGATTCTGACAGATCTGTTCTTTTTTAAGAAGCCCTTATCCTCTGCACTCATTACCTGTATCAATTGCACCTGTCCACACACTCAATCAACTCCAACCTCTCCTCCATGGCCAATAACAAAGACCTTTCTAAGGACAACTTCTATAAAATTGTAGTCCTGCACAAGGCTAGGATGGGCTACAGCACAATAGGCAAGCAGTTTGCTGAGAAGGCAGCAACTGTTGGCGCAATTATTAGAAAACGGAAGAAACACAATCTTACTCGTTCTGGGGCTCCATGCAAGATCTTGCCTCATGGAGTAAGGATGATTGTGAAAAAGGACAGGAATCAGCCCAGAACTACATGGAAGGACCTGGTCAATGAACTGAAGAGGGCTGGGACCACAGTCTCAAATATTACCATAGTAACACAGTACGTCGTCATGGATTAAAATCCTGCAGGGCACACAAGGTCCCCCTGCTTACATCAGTACATGTCCTGGCTCGTTTAAAGTTCACCAATGACCACCATCTGGATAATATACAGGAGGCATAGGAGAAGGTCATGTGGTCAGATGAGACCAATAGAAATTTTTTGTATCAACCCCACTCGTCGCCGTGTTTGGAGGGAGAAGAAGGATGAGTATAACCCCAAGAACACAGTCACAACCATGAAGCATGGGGGTGGAAACATACATTTTCTTTACATTTCTGTACATGTACCCTCTAGATTGTAAAGCGCTGCGGAATATGTTGGCGCTATAGCAATAAAATGTATTATTATTATTTCTTCACCAAATGTGCATCTTTTGGCAGAAAAATACAGCAAAAACGCAGTGTGTTTCTGTCTCGTTTTTTGGTGTGTTTTTGCCTTGTGCTCTTGGTGCATTTTCCAAAATGAAGTCAATGGATGGAAAAACTGAAAAACGCATGCAAAAACGCACCAAGAATTGACATGCTGCAGATTTTTTCTGCACCAAATCTGCAAGGAAAAAAATAAGCAACGTGCGCACAACACTTCTCTTTGATTTTGCTGACATATGGATAGGCATGTAGATTTCTGACAAATCTGCACCCTAAAGCGCAGTATTTACAGTTGACAAATAGAATCCTTGACATTTGCTGTTTAAGAACATAATTATATACAGTCCAGAAAGCATCCTAAAACATGTCTTTATTATGGTATATACAATATTTTCCGGTAGTGTTTTATACATACATTATATTTCCTTTTCAGCATGTCAGTTAAATTGTTCTATGCACGGTCACTGTAATTCCGTCACCAAGCGTTGTGTTTGTGACCCCTTCTGGATGGAAAACTTTATACGTCGTCAGTTTGGTGATGGCGAAAGCAACTGTGGTAAGTTTCTCCTTTACAGCTCCAGTCATGCATAGGTAAACTTTACTGGTACTGAATGCCACTGGTCACAATTCCGCGGGAAGATGCTAGACACCTGTATTAGGTTCTCCTTCCTTCCTTGCACTCTTAATTTCTCCCTGCCCTGTATAGTCCACTGATCACTAACCTCCCTTCATCTCTTAAGCCTCTTCTACATTTCATCAGTTGATAGGGCACGTAGCAAATATTATGGAGCCTAACCCGGTAGCCCAAATAATAAACCATATGAAAAGACAAACTATGGCTTAGACTAATGATCATACTTTTAAATTCTAGTTGTTTGTTGCAAAATACATTGAGAAAACTCAGATTAATCCTATAAGACTAATAGGATGATGCTTTTAATATACCGTTCACAATGTCTGTTTACCCCTGCAGATTGGAGTGTGTTGTATGTGGTTATCACAAGTTTCCTTTGTGTGGTGGCTATGGGACTACTCGTCTGGTGCACAATCTGTTGTTGTAGAAGGTAAGTGATGCTTCCATTTGCTAATTAGTTTTATTAAACTGTTATTCCGTGTATGATCTTACTACAATATAACATTTATTGAATTAAATCCCTCTGTTCAATCGTGAGTACAGAGAACTGTCTTGTTGAATGACAGCAGTGTGCGTGTTTTTCTATGGAGATGTAAATCATTAAGTGAGATGGCCTTCACAATATTCAGTCCATAATCCTTTTTAACAGATTTCTGACCAGTGACAAAAATGTTACATTAGGGAACCGGTTTCTATTCTGTGCCGTATATTTTTGTCAGTCTATTCTCTCCTGTGCTGTCAGTCGTAGCTAGCCCCGATCTTGGGTGTTTATCCCTTTAGATCAGTGTTTCTCAACTCCAGTCCTCAAGACCCACCAACAGATCATGTTTTCAGGTTTTCCTCAATCAGGTTTTCAGGCTTTCATTAATGTTGCACGGGTGATGAAATTATTCCTTTTCTAATATTGAGGAAAACCTGAAAACATGATCTGTTGATGGGTCTTAAGGACTGGAGTTGAGAAACACTGCTTTAGATGCTGCAATGCGGAAGGAAGGAGGTGGCCGGGATGTTCCGGCCGGTCATCTCCGCCCCTCCACTTCTATTGGGCGGCCGCTTAGTTACGCCGCTGTGACACCAAACGAACCTCCCCCTTAAAGGAGAGATTGTTCGGCAGCCACAGTGACATCGGTAAACAGGTAATTGCATGTGACGCTGCCGTAGCAATATTGTTCACTACGGCAGCGATCACCCCATGACGCACCACCGACGTGGGCAGGTGCTATCGCTCGCGACATCGCTAGCGATGTCGCAGCGCGTAAAGCCCGCTTTAGGCATCTAAGGTATGTGACAGAGGGGGCTCCCCATTTCAGCTTATTGCCCCCATAATGGAATCATGGGAGCCAAAGGGGGTCAAACAATGGCACTATGGCTGCCAATTCAAATTCTCTGAATAGTTTAATGAATAGACATAATTCAATGCAAAACAGAAATGTGTTAGTGTATACGAGTCAATACACGTTCAAGCCCCCTAGTGGGGCTGAAAGCAAACATAACTGGTGTCCATAATGACCCGATCTTTTAAAATATTACATTTAACGTCCAAGTGCCTATCAATAAATTGGAATATCATCAAAAAGTTAATTTATTTAATTAATTTAGTTAATTTATTTCAGTAATTCAATACAAAAAGGGAAACGCATACCGTATTTTTCGGACTATAAGATGCACCGGATTATATGACTCACCCTGGTTTTAGAGAAGGAAAATAGGAAAATAAAATTTTAAGCAAAAAATGTGGTCATGACACATGTTATGGGGCGAGGATCTGCTGCTGACACTATTATGGGGGTAATATCCCCAAATTCTCTATTAAGGTACCCCATCCTGGTAATGATCCTCCTGCCTTGTGTATATATTTATGTCCCTCATCCTAGTATAGCCCCATCTTGCTATATACTGCATCCTGGTATGTGCTCCCATCCTGCTATATACACCATCATCCTGCTCATATACCCCATCATCCTGCACATATACCCCCATCATCCTGCTCATATACCCCCATCATCCTGCTCATATATCCCCATCATCCTGCTATATGCCATCATCCTGTTCATATACCCCCATCATCCTGCTGTATGCCATCATCCTGTTCATATACCCCCATCATCCTACTCATATACCCCCATCATCCTGCTCATATACCCCCATCATCCTGCTCATATACCCCCATCAACCTGCTCATATACCCCCATCAACCTGCTCATATACCCCCATCATCCTGCTCATATACCCCCATCATCCTGCTCATATACCCCCATCATCCTGCTATATGCCATCATCCTGTTCATATACCCCCATCATCCTGCTATATGCCATCATCCTGTTCATATACCCCCATCATCCTGTTCATATACCCCCATCATCCTGCTCATATACCCCCATCATCCTGCTCATATACCCCCATCATCCTGCTATATGCCATCATCCTGTTCATATACCCCCATCATCCTTCTCATATACCCCTATCATCCTGCTCATATACCCCCATCATCCTGCTCATATACCCCCATCATCCTGCTATATGCCATCATCCTGCTCATATACTCCCATCATCCTGCTCATATACCCCCATCATCCTGCTATATGCCATCATCCTGTTCATATACTCCCATCATCCTGCTCATATACCCCCATCCTGTGGCACACACAAAAAAATAAACGTTTACACTCACCTTTCTTCGTTCCACGCAGCGTCGCTCCTCCTCCTGTCTGTGCCGGCAGTGCTGTGTTGCTATGGGGAGATAAGGTATGCACACCAGTGACTATGGAAGGGGAATACATGGAATAGCAGAAACTGCTGTGTGAATACTGACATGAAAAATTCAATAGCTATTTGTAAGAATGAAATGTGAAAAATGGAACCTGCATTACTGCCATGAATATATGAATAAAGAGAAATTTAGCTACTGAATTGATCAATGCAGAAGAGCCCCAACACTACGCCAAAGTATTTCTCTACGTTGGGGTCCCTAGCTTGTGTGTGTCCTCTCATGCAGTTAAAAAACTTACCGTGTATGGGACGCTGAGACCCAGGCTATATATGCGTATAATGTGGATTGGCAATAGGTGTGTATGGGGAGGGTTCACAAACGAAAAACTACTAACATTAAGGAATAACGTTTGGAACTCCATTCTATGTCTGAACTGGGTGCAAAAAACCTAAAAAACATCACTATGGGGAGATAAGGTATGCACACCAGTGACTATGGAAGGGGAATACATGGAATAGCAGAAACTGCTGTGTGAATACTGACATGAAAAATTGCCAATCCATACACACCTATTGCCAATCCACATTATACGCATATATAGCCTGGGTCTCAGCGTCCCATACACGGTAAGTTTTTTAACTGCATGAGAGGACACACACAAGCTAGGGACCCCAACGTAGAGAAATACTTTGGCGTAGTGTTGGGGCTCTTCTGCATTGATCAATTCAGTAGCTAAATTTCTCTTTATTCATATATTCATGGCAGTAATGCAGGTTCCATTTTTCACATTTCATTCTTACAAATAGCTATTGAATTTTTCATGTCAGTATTCACACAGCAGTTTCTGCTATTCCATGTATTCCCCTTCCATAGTCACTGGTGTGCATACCTTATCTCCCCATAGTGATGTTTTTTAGGTTTTTTGCACCCAGTTCAGACATAGAATGGAGTTCCAAACGTTATTCCTTAATGTTAGTAGTTTTTCGTTTGTGAACCCTCCCCATACACACCTATTGCCAATCCACATTATACGCATATATAGCCTGGGTCTCAGCGTCCCATACACGGTAAGTTTTTTAACTGCATGAGAGGACACACACAAGCTAGGGACCCCAACGTAGAGAAATACTTTGGCGTAGTGTTGGGGCTCTTCTGCATTGATCAATTCAGTAGCTAAATTTCTCTTTATTCATATATTCATGGCAGTAATGCAGGTTCCATTTTTCACATTTCATTCTTACAAATAGCTATTGAATTTTTCATGTCAGTATTCACACAGCAGTTTCTGCTATTCCATGTATTCCCCTTCCATAGTCACTGGTGTGCATACCTTATCTCCCCATAGTGATGTTTTTTAGGTTTTTTGCACCCAGTTCAGACATAGAATGGAGTTCCAAACGTTATTCCTTAATGGCAGTGCTGTGTTGAGCCGGCCACGTTCCCTGCAGCACTGCGATGTATTGTCCTGCAGTCTATCGGCACGGCTGTGAAGACACACGTGCGCACAGCGATGACGTCATCGCTGTGAGCACCGCTAGTCTCCAGTCCACACAGCGCGGCAGGCAGACTGGAGGAAATCGCGATGCTGCAGGGGAACGGTGAGCACATTGATTCACTGAACCCCGCACTGATGATGATGCGCGGGGGGTAGTGAATAAAGCCGAGCATGATCACTCCAGGCTGTAGTTGCCTGGGGTGATCACGGCCGGCTGTTAATTATGCGCGCGTCCCCGCCCATCATCCCGCCCACCTATCAGCCCCGGCTTCAGCGCTGAGAGATGGGCGGGAGGATGGGCGTGCATATGTAATGAGCGGGCCCACATGGTCACGGCAGGCGCTGCTGCTGCCTGCTCGTGCCCCCGATGACCCGCTCCACCGCAGCACCCTCATTCCCCGCAGCCATGCCCTACATTCAGACCATTAGACGCACCCCCCACTTTCCCCCAACATTTGGGGGGGGGAAAGTGCGTCTTATGGTCCGAAAAATACGGTATATTATATAGAGTCATGTAAGACGCTTGTGGCGTTGTGTATTGGTTATGAGTGGCTTGACACAAGGAATGCGACAGTTGTAGCCCATGTCCTGGATACGTCTGTGTGTGGTGGCACTGACTCCAGCAGCAGTTCACTCCTTGTGAATCTCCCCAAAATTTTTGAATGGCCTTTTCTTAACAATCCTATGAAGGCTGCGGTTATCCCGGCTGCTTGTGCACCTTTTTCTACCACACTTTGTCCTTTCACTCAACTTTCCCTTAATATGCTTGGACACAGCACTCTGAACAGCCAGCTTCTTTAGCAATGACATTTTGTGGCTTAAGGGGGCTTTACACGCTACGACATTGCTAATGCGAACTCGTTGGGGTCACGGAATTGGTGACGCACATCCGGCCGCATTAGCGATGCCGTTGCGTGTGACACCGATGAGCGATTTTGCATCGTTGCAAAAACGTGCAAAATCGCTCATCGGTGACATGGGGGACCATTCTCAAAAATAGTTACTGCAGCAGTAATGAGGTTGTTCCTCGTTCCTGCGGCAGCACACATCGCTATGTGTGACGCCGCAGGAACGAGGAAGCTCTCCTTACCTGCCTCCCGGCCGCTATGCGGAAGGAAGGAGGTGGGCAGGATGTTACGTCCCACTCAGCTCCGCCCCTCCGCTGCTATTGGGCGGCTGCTCAGTGACGTCGTTGTGACGCCGCACGGACCGCCCCCTTAGAAAGGAGGCGGTTCGCCGGTCACAGCGATGTCGCCGGGCAGGTAAGTATGTGTGACTGGTCTGGGCGATGTTGATGAGAGATTACATGACATGACACTAACGTATGTTGCCGCAATTCCATTGACCTTGCATTGAACAGACAACGGATCGGGTAACATCCGTTTTGCGTGTTTTTGGCCGACCGCCACAAAAACGCTGATGTGAAACCAGCCTTAGCCCAGTCAGACGTCTGGTGTTGTGACGTAGGATCCAGAAGGTTTAGCACCAATGGGGGTGAAAGCACACTCACCAATCAGGTGAACATAAGGTTAGATCCAGCTGCTCACTCTGGATTATTCAGGCAAAGTAACTTCTTCCATTTTCAATAAAATATAACTTTTAATATTGTTCTTAAAAATCTGCCACAGTACACATTGTCAGCAAGCAGTTACACGTATAGCGGTCAGTAACAGAATGCGTTTCCCTTTTTGTATTGAATTACTGAAATAAATTAACATTTTGTTGATATTCTAATTGATTGAGATGCACTTGTATGTGATGAATGCCTGAGTTGCTATTTTTGCATGTCCTGCCTCAAAATAAAGCAGAATATAAATTTATCAGAAATTCTTATGTATCCATACATTTTTTTCCAGTAAAAGTACAACCTGCCATGCAAGTAACTATTTTCATTGATAAAAAAATATAAAAATGTTACACTACCTTTTAAATGCAATGTATACAAAAAACATTTTTTTTTTTTTTTTTTACTACACAAGAGTTTTTCTTGTGCAACAATATTAATTAAAAAAAATAAATAGGTATCTGCATAATTGGAATGATCTGTAGAGCCAAGATGACATATTATGCATGCTGCACGTTAAAGCGGTGAAAAATTTACAGCACAAAAAACAATGCCAGAATTGTTGATTTTTCCCATTTTGCTCCCCTGAAGGAGTTATTGAAATTTTAAAAGTGTCATATTCGCCACAAAGGTGCCTTTTAAAAATACAACAAAATACAATCTCTCATACAGCCATGTTGATGGAAAAATGACAAGTATTGGCTCTGCAACAATGAAGAAATGAGAAAACAAAAGAAGCTTAGTTCTTATGTTCCAAACTGGTCTAGTTTTTAAAAAATTAAATAATGTTTTTCAAGATGTGAAGCCAAGTAGTCTTCTTTTATAACATTACTCTGTGACCTCTGTCACATGATATAAAGGTTCCTAAGGTAAAAAAAACTCTGTCTGTTCCTCTTGATGTATTGTGTTTGACTATCATCAGATCTAGTCCTTGTATCATGATGGTGGAATATACAGGTAAATATGTGATAAAGGTCTCACTTAAAGACTTCTAGGCTAAATGTAGCTGATGTTTTCCACACCGTGCTTGGTGTGACCAATAGGATACTCAAGTCCCATGCCTTTATTATGCATCATTTTTACAGCCAATGCCTGAACACTCCATTTATTTTCTATTGGTATAATGAAAAACATAAAAAGAGGATAGTCAGCTCACCAATGTTCGATTCACCTGATGTTTTCAGCATACATTCATCGCACGGAGTCGCCCAAGCCAGGGCTGCAGAAAGCCCAATCGGGAAGAATAAATTTCAAGCGAGGATCAGGTGAGTATAAAAGTATTAAAACTTCACAAATCCTATGAAACGCGTAGGTATGACAGAAAGCAAGTGGATTTCCTGAGTCTGTTATTGTCATTTTACTTCTTTTTTCAATAAAAGTGAAGTTTTGATATTTTTATACTCACTTGATCGTCAATGGAGATTTTTTTTCTTCCTGATTATTTTTCTATGTAGCCAGTAGAAATAACCAAGGTCTGTACTTGTCTGTTTCCATTGGCCCAATAGACAATGCCATGAGGAGGAATATGGCTCAAGACCCCTGACCTAGGTGACAAGTGAGGGGCCCAGTCATCAGACATTTGTTACTTATCCTGTGGATAGTTAATAGTTCTACTTTGTGAGACATTCTCTTTACTATCTGTTATAGACTTTATTTTTTTTTTTTATAATTTTTGCATAGAAGAAAAGTTGAAAATGTTTATCATTCTTACAGGAAAAAGGGAAAACCGAAACGGAAGAGTAGATATAAAATGCTGGAAGCAACAGATGACCAAGAAAGTATGGAATTGAAAACAAGTATCAAAACTGGTAATTATCCATGTAGATGATTGTAGATATTTGTATGAAACTTTGGATGTTACATTGATCATAATTTAGAGGACCTGTCACCAGTTCATCGTCCTTTTTAATCCATAATTACTTAGTGGCAACAAAAAATACATAATCCTCTTATTGTCTAAATAATGAAGAGATGGTGAGTTTCAATGATTATAATTCATATTCTAGCATTATCTCTATATGAACTGGAATATACTTATTTCCATATACTTACAGCGGTTGAAATAAGTATTGCACATGTAACCAATTTTTTCAGTAATCATATTTCTACAGGTACTATTGACATGAAGTTATCACCAGATGTCAGTAATTACCCATCCAATCCACACAAGAAAAGAAATTAAACCATAGATGTCCATAAACTAAGTTATGTGTAATAATGAGACATGACATAGGGAAAAAGTATTGAACACATAAAGCAAGTGGGGTGCAAAAAGCCATGGAAAGTCATGACAGCAGCTAAGATCTATCAGTAATTGGAAAGCAATCTTGCCAGTTAGTGAATAATAATATCAGCTAGTTCAACTGATGGACTCTAAAAAGGTCTCATTACCAAGGTGGCACACACAATTAATCTCATGATGGGTAAAGCCAATGAGTTGTCTCAATACATTCACAACCTTATTGTTGCGGTTATTGTTGCAAAACATACTGATGACATTGGTAACAGAAGAATTTCTAAAATACTGAAGCTGAAGTGGAAAGAACATATTTTCCCAAAAACCGGCTATGACCAGTTGCTCCACGCAAGATTTCAGGTGAAAACACTTACCAGGAGAGTTGTCCAAGAGCCCAGAACCACCTGGGGAGAGCTATAGAAAGTACTGGAATCAGCAGATACAATCGTGTCTGAGAAAACAATATGTAATGCACTCAACCTCCATGGCCTGCATGCTTGCTCATCACGTAAGAATCTATTACTGAACAACAAGCATGTTCAAACGTGTTTAAAGTTTGCTCAACAATATTTAGACAAGCCTGTGAAATACTGGGAGAATATAGTCTGGTGAGATGAGACCATAATTGAACCCTTTTTATGCCATAGTATAAGTATATCATGGTTGGGGGCCAAAATGCACTACATTTCGCCTCATAACTCCATACCAATAGTGAAGTTTGGAGGTGGGAACATCATGGGCTGGGACTGTTTTTCAGCATACAGAATTAGCAAACTTCATGTAATTGAAGGAAGGATGAATGGACAAATGTACCAAGACATTCTTGATAAAAATCTGCTCCCATTTACCAGTTTGATGAAGTTGAAACGAGGGTGGACATTACAGCAAAACAATGATCCCAAACACACAGCCAAGGAAACTCTTAATTGGTTTCAGAGAAAGAAAATAAAGATGCTAGAATGGCCAGCCAATCACCTGCGCAGAATCCAACAGAAAATTTATGGAAAAAAGAACTAATGCTCAGAGTCCATAGAAGGTGCCCACGGAACCTTCAGGATTTGAAGGGTGTTTGTGCAAGGCCAAAATCACACCTGAGCAATTCATGTAACTATTTTCTCCATACAAGAGGCATCTTGAAGCTGGCATCATCAGCAAAGGTCTTTGTATTAAGTATTAATTACATTTCAGGAATCGTGTTGAATACTTTTTTCCTTTTCCTTGTGTTATTTATCACTACATTTTTGGACGTTTATAATTTGACTTCTTTAGCTGTCTGGATTGCCTGGCTTGTTACCGACATCTGGTTAGAAATTCATGTCAATAGCACGTTTAGAAGTATATTTACTTAAAAAATTGGTGATGTTTAAAGGGAACCTGTCAGCAGAAATTTCGCAATAAACCTAAAAGATTCCCCTTCTGCAGCTCCTGGGCTGCATTCTAGAAAGGTTCCTGTTGCTATTGTGCCCCCTTTGAGACCTAAATAAATACTTTATAAAGTCTTACCTTTTTGTATGCAAATGTTTTTTTGTGGTCACGGGGCGGGCTGTCTTGCGTCCCCTATTCGCCTCCTGCCGCTTTACGCCGTCCCCCACTGCTCATTTCCATACCATGAGGACGCCGCCCAGTGCTCCCGAGGTCTCGCGCATGCCCAGTGGCACTCTCGCGGGACAGCACTGTGTAAAGCGTGACCGCTGGTGAGGTGATTGCGCAGGCGCAAGATTATGGGCGGCGCTGTGATTGTGCCCATAATCCCGTGCCCGCGCTTTTCCCTCTGCCTCCACCGTTATGTGCAAGTGCTGGCCATATGAACCCACATCACCTATTACCGCAGGCGTGAGATTATGGGCGGCGCTGTGATTGTCATCAGCAGCGTCATCCAAGTACCTGCCCATAATCTCGCGCCTGTGGTAATAGGTAACGTGGGTTCATATGGCCAGCACTTGCGCATAACGGTGGAGGCAGAGGGAAAAGCGCGGGCACGAGATTATGGGCGGGTACTTGGATGACGCTGCTGATGACAATCACAGCGCCGCCCATAATCTCGCGCCTGCGCAATCACCTCACCAGCGGTCACGCTTTACACATTGCTATCCCGCGATAGTGCCACTGGGCATGCGCGAGCCCTCGGGAGCACTGGGCGGCGTCCTCATGGTATGGAAATGAGTAATGGGGGACGGCGTAAAGCGGCAGGAGGCGAATAACGGACGCAAGACAGCCCGCCCCGTGACCATAAAAAAACATATGCATACAAAAAGGTAAGAATTTATAAAGTATTTATTTAGGTCTCAAAGGGGGCACAATAGCAACAGGAACCTTTCTAGAATGCAGCCCAGGAGCTGCAGAAGGGGAATCTTTTAGGTTTATTGCGAAATTTCTGCTGACAGGTTCCCTTTAAACACTTATTTCATCCACTGTAGATACAGCCATGAGATGTCACAATAATTAGTGATATTAGTGAATTTCAGATGCTAGGAGTTATGCAGGATACTAGTAGCACAACTACCAGTCTGAGGTCATGTGTGTGGAGATTCAAGAGCTTGCTTATTTGTAGAATGAGAATGTGTGTATCAAATTTACCCTTGAATAAATTTTTTATTAATTTAATCTAAAAATCCCAACCAGGTGTAAAGTTTGGTGAACATCTTTCTAAAAGTGCACTGAAAAGGGGAAGATAATGCTGACTCTGTGCGAGTCACTCCCTCCTGTGCCCTGCCTGTCAGCGGAGGTCGGCACCCTATGTTACGCAATGGCGCCCCCGCTCACTGTAGACTTACCCTGTATATCCCTGTCGAAAAAAGTGCAGTCCCTAATAAAGTGCCATAGTGATACAAAAAAGTGCACAGTGCTGATATCAGTAAACAATCAAATCGGCAGATACAGGGTAGGTAGGTAGATTCAATAGACACAATTCTTAATACTTGCTATTTGTGGGAAAGTTTGAAAACATTCACTGAATATACAGTGCCTACAAGTAGTGTTCAACCCCCTGCAGATTTAGCAGGTTTGATAAGATGCAAATAAGTTAGAGCCTGCAAACTTCAAACAAGAGCAGGATTTATGAACAGATGCATAAACCTTACAAACCAACAAGTTATGTTGCTCAGTTAAATTTTAATAAATTTTCAACATAAAAGTGTCGGTCAATTATTATTCAACCCCTAGGTTTAATATTTTGTGGAATAACCCTTGTTTGCAATTACAGCTAATAATCGTCTTTTATAAGACCTGATCAGGCCGGCACAGGTCTCTGGAGTTATCTTGGCCCACTCCTCCATGCAGATCTTCTCCAAGTTATCTAGGTTCTTTGGGTGTGTCATGTGGACTTTACTCTTGAGCTCCTTCCACAAGTTTTCAATTGGGTTAAGGTCAGGAGACTGACTAGGCCACTGCAACACCTTGATTTTTTTCCCTCTTGAACCAAGCCTTGGTTTTCTTGGCTGTGTGCTTTGGGTCGTTGTCTTGTTGGAAGATGAAATGATGACCCATCTTAAGATCCTTGATGGAGGAGCGGAGGTTCTTGGCCAAAATCTCCAGGTAGGCCGTGCTATCCATCTTCCCATGGATGCGGACCAGATGGCCAGGCCCCTTGGCTGAGAAACAGCCCCACAGCATGATGCTGCCACCACCATGCTTGACTGTAGGGATGGTATTCTTGGGGTCGTATGCAGTGCCATCCAGTCTCCAAACGTCACGTGTGTGGTTGGCACCAAAGATCTCGATCTTGGTCTCATCAGACCAGAGAACCTTGAACCAGTCTGTCTCAGAGTCCTCCAAGTGATCATGAGCAAACTGTAGACGAGCCTTGACATGACGCTTTGAAAGTAAAGGTACCTTACGGGCTCGTCTGGAACGGAGACCATTGCGGTGGAGTACGTTACTTATGATATTGACTGAAACCAATGTCCCCACTGCCATGAGATCTTCCCGGAGCTCCTTCCTTGTTGTCCTTGGGTTAGCCTTGACTCTTCGGACAAGCCTGGCCTCGGCACGGGTGGAAACTTTCAAAGGCTGTCCAGGCCGTGGAAGGCTAACAGTAGTTCCATAAGCCTTCTACTTCCGGATGATGCTCCCAACAGTGGAGACAGGTAGGCCCAACTCCTTGGAAAGGGTTTTGTACCCCTTGCCAGCCTTGTGACCCTCCACGATCTTGTCTCTGATGGCCTTGGAATGCTCCTTTGTCTTTCCCATGTTGACCAAGTATGAGTGCTGTTCACAAGTTTTGGGTGGGTCTTAATTAGTCAGAAAAGGCTGGAAAAAGAGATAATTAATCCAAACATGTGAAGCTCATTGTTCTTTGTGCCTGAAATACTTCTTAATACTTTAGGGGAACCAAACAAAATTCTGGTGGTTTGAGGGGTTGAATAATAAATGACCCTCTGAATACACTTTTCACAATTTAAAAAAAAAAAAAAAAAAGAAAGAAATAACATTCTTTTTTGCTGCAGTGCATTTCACACTTCCAGGCTGATCTACAGTCCAAATGTCACAATGCCAAGTTAATTCCGAATGTGTAAACCTGCTAAATCTGCAGGGGGTTGAATACTACTTGTAGGCACTGTATTATCTATGCTACTTACTCAATGGTCAAACTTGAAGGAGCCAGCTACCAGCATGGTGACCAGCAATAAATCCAGCTCCCAGCGCAATGGCTATACTTCAGATGGAGGTGATATCAATAGGATAGTGGTATGAATCCCTACTTTAAAGTAATGGTCAGTCCCTCCAATCAATTACTGTTGAGCCCTTCACCTGCACAATGTATTCCGCCCCCAAACTCTAGGAGACTATGTATAGAGATGCGTGCTCACTGATATCTGATTAGCTCCTCTACATGGATACCGGAGATGGGCGCCGCCATATTTGAATGACGCACTTCCGGTTGTGCACCATGCTGGATATCGGAGATGGGTGCCGCCATGTTTGAATGACGCACTTCCGGTTGCGTGTCATGCTGGATGACATGCTTCCTGTTGTGCATCACTAACCCCAGGATTCTTAATCAATCTTCCGTTACTGCATTCCATTCTGCAACGCAAGTCAACCGGTGTCAGAGATGGGCGCCACCATGTAATATGTCACACTTCTGGTAGCGTTGAATCACCACCGGAAGTATGGTTCTCTGTGGTTGTGCTCCTATCTGAGCGCAATCTTGCATGGGGTCAATCATCCCATGTCCTAATTGGACCACCCCACCCACCGCTGTAAATACCCAGGGTGAGGTGTTACTTGTGGAGGAATAGTGCTCACTGCACGTGATCATAAAATTCTTTGATGCCTGGATATACTGTGTATGTTATTTGATAACTAAATATAGGCATCATGTCACCCCTTTAATTTGTATGATCAAATATCTCCTAGACAAGATTTTTCTAAAGAACTTAGAAGTATGTTTAGAATAGTAAATAAGCTCATTTTTGGGGTACAGGTGTATTGACACATCGGAGGCTCATATTGATCACAATAAACAAATGGAATGATGCAACTTCTTTTGGCCATAGATACATGATATCATTTTCCTATTAGGCTATGTGCCCACGTTGCGTATTTGCATGCAGTTACGCTGCGTTTGGCACTGCAGTGTAACTGCATGCGTCCTGCGTCCCCAGCACAATCTATGAAGATTGTGCATAATCCATGCGCACGTTGTGTTTTAGAACGCAGCGATTTGCATGCTGCCAAATCGCTGCATTCTAAAAAGCAACATGTTAATTATTCCGTGCGCTTTGGATGCAGGTCTCGCTCTGTCTATGGTGGGGGCTGCATCCAGAGCGCATGAAATCGGCTTTTCATTACACAGTGTTTCTTCAGCGATTTGAAGCGCACATGTGCTGTTCAAATTGCTGCAGACATTTCTGAAGGGACAGGACACAACGTGCGCACATAGCCTTAAATTCAGGAACTGATAAACAATCCCAATTTACACCAGGTCAGATAAGCAGAATCCATGATTAAGAATAGAATAAGAATGTTTAGTAAAAATACTTTACTTTTTTTTTCTTTTTTATACATTTGTTTGTGTCCCTTATATTTAGAAGATTTCTGGCAAGATACATAGAAATGCACACAACTTGTCAGATGTTAAGGACTGAATAAGATTCACCCACCAATGAATGATTCTTCAGCAGCTGACTCTAAGATTTCATCGACAGTATCGTTGTTCATGCTGGTCTTGGACCATAGTTCCTGTTCTTTCAAGAAAGGTTTTTTCAGCAAGGCTCTACAAAGTGGCTTTGCTCATGGTCCTTTAGCAACTCTAAAAATGGCTTCCCCAGATTAATCTCAGCACTAGCTAGTCTATTACATCTCAGGAAACATTGTAAGTGCTAGCCTGTTTGATTCTTCACATTATCCACTGGCTGATGGAGCAGGCTGGCAGGAAAGTTTGATTGCCAGGTCAGAACCATGTGGTACGGATAGGGATACAATTTGCATGCAGAAGAATAGTCCGTATACGACTGAGGTCAGAGATAAAATAAACATATGAACTACAATGGCAGAAAACATATACCTGGCAAGCCAGACACTGCCTGCTGAGGTTTACTTAGGGAGGGACCCTGCCTATGGCTCCTAGCATGGAGTAAATTACATCAGATAACCAGCTTTTTGCAGCTAAACAAAGGTAATCAGGAGAGGGACAACTAGTCCCAGCAAACTTCCACACTCCGCCATCACCCATCAGCATCTGCAATATTAGTACACTACTGGCTGGCGATTAAGGTAGAGTATGTTTAGAGAAGGATGTTCAAGTTCCTTATCTAAAGGGGAAGCTGTTCTCCTTGCGGAGACTGACACACCATTCCAGCATGCCATAGATGAGGAGACTTTAAACGGCCATGCTCCTCTGGGAAATATGCAAATTGTCTCTTCAGTGAGGCAGTAGATGAACTCTAGTGCCACCTATTGGAGGTAGCAATCCTAAAAGTCAAAAGTGACCCTCTAAGGAGCCTTGTCATATGACTTCAGGTTTATGCCAGATCAGAACCTCAATTTGCAGACACGGTGTTTCGGGATGGTTGTTCCTTGTCAGGGCAAAGTATGAGATCTGATCTGGCTGTATAGCCTCTCATACTCTTCTTCTCCACCTTTGCACAGACTCCTTAGATTATGATAAGTAAAAAAAAATAAAATACATTTCACATAAACATTGCTTTAAAGGAAAACTGCCATGTTGAAAATGGTACCTGATCTGTAGGCAGGATGTTAAAGCAAGAAGAGCTGGTCACATTGAGAAACATTTTTGTTGTAAAAGATTCAACAAAGTTTGTATTTTATTCATTGAAATTCCTGGTATTCGTATGCATATGAGTACTATGGGCGGGCCTATTAAGTGATTGACCGCCTTCACTGTATGACTGTGCATGCTGTCAATCATGGAGTAGACTACCCATTGGACTCAATTGCTATAAACCCCAGGGATTTCAATGATTAACATACAAGTTAAACCGATTTTTTTTCAACAATCCTATATATCATTTTGCTCAGCTGCTTTTTCTTTAAACAGTGCTTAACTTAGATGTCTATGTACAATATGACCAATTACCTTTAAACAATTTTCTGATGACCTCTTCCTTGTAATATTATTTTCAGACAGGTCTCATTGACTTCGGCCTCTGATAGTATAACCATTTTAAAAGTATATTTTAATTATCTGAAATTTTTGACATATCAGTAGGATTTTGATGTCTGATCACACAGTGATGTGGCTTGTTAGCTCCGCATGGCCACTACATATCCTGCCATACATAGTCTTTGTGTAATTCTACAACCTGAGGAGAAAAACATGTAGTGATGTTGACTTGAACCAATGGGGCATGGCCACTTTAATCTGTTAAGAAGCAGGGATCGCAATGATCAGAAAATATGCCCTAAATGTGAGACAACCCCTTTATGAAACGTTCCTGTTATACTTTCTAGTCTAAGACATCCTTTAATGCAAAATTAAATATTTTACTCAGTTCTTGATGTTCCAATCCCTTTGGTCCACTGATTTAATGTGCCACCTTG
This sequence comes from Anomaloglossus baeobatrachus, assembly GCF_048569485.1. NCBI lineage: Eukaryota > Metazoa > Chordata > Amphibia > Anura > Aromobatidae > Anomaloglossus > Anomaloglossus baeobatrachus. The sequence continues at coordinate 365,798,390 of NC_134354.1, read as the reverse complement.
ATGCTAAATTCACCCATCCATGTTCCAAATGGACATCACACAAATGAGACACGGGTGGCATACATAGCATATGTGATTTCTGTTCACATCTCGTACCCACTCATACAATGAAATGTGTTTGGTCCACAAATGGAACCATGCTAAGACAGGTGAAAAGTGCCATAAACTATAAGGCTATGTGCCCACGGGAGTTTGTACCTGCTGATATATCCGCAGGTACGGCCGCAGGTTTCCCGCAGCTGCTCGCCAGAATCTGCAGCTATTTTTAGCTGCGGTATTACAGCGAAATAGCTGCGATAAACCTGCAGACATTCGTGTGGATTACTTACGGAAGTCCCAGCCCTATCTCCATAGTGGAGAGACAGGATTTCCGCAGGTAATTCCGCAGAAAGAATTGACATGCAATTACGTGCAGCTGTGGGACATCCGCAGCCGCACGTATCCGCAGCATGGACACAGCACTCCCCATGTCCCATAGGATAACATCGGGTGTGTCTGTACTTGCTGAAACCTGCGGATTTATCTGGAAAATCCAGAAAATCCGCGGATTTTCCACAGATAAATCCACAGGTTTAATCTCCCGTGGGCACATAGCCTTATGTGTCCTTATGCTATACATTAAAGAAATGGATAGCACTCATATGGAAACATGAATTAGGCCTTAGAATATTTTAGGACCATCTTTTATGCAAATTAATTTTTCAATATGGCAATATTTTTAATATTTTCCTTTTATTTTCATTAGGTGTAAAATTGAAACCTCTAGTCCAGAATACAAGTTTGATGCATTCAGAATCGGAGTTGGACAGCGATGACAATGCTTATACCTGGTCTGACCGCGAGAAAGGCAAACTCCTCAGACCTCAGAACGGTTCCTTGCGTAATGGACAAGCCTCTCACAAAAACAAAACCCAAAGAGAGGAGTTGTTATAGTGTTAGAGCTTAAACACTGGAATTCATTTCATTTTTTGCAGGATAGTGCAAGTTGTCCCACTGTCCTCTCCACCACTGCTGGTTTACTCTGTGGACAAAGCTGCTACCCTGAACTGCTTTTCGAAAAAGGAAATATTTTGGTAGAAATATCAACTCCTTTGCTCTTCTTAGAGCACTGAGGCTCTGGACATACTTGAAGTGGATTTTTCATTGGGAAACACTACTGGATTAATTCTAATAGATTTTTTAATTAAGTAATTTAATTTTTTTTCTGCACAGTTTCTTGGGTTAACAAACCCCAAGAGTGAGCCACACTGTTAAAGGTAATCAAGTGTAAATGCACTACTGCTCCACGTCCTCACAGGCAATGAAGGATAAAATGTGAATCGCACTGGGTATATTCTATAGCCCAACCTTTCTTTTTTTTTCTTACAGTCTAAAACAAAAAAAAAATCTGGCTTGTTCTTTTTGTAACACATACTTTTGTAGAAAAGTTATTTTGTCTTCTGCGTTGTCACTGAACTGAACCATTGGTGAATCTGAAGGAAATAAGCTGACAAACTGACTTGCTTTATTAAGATAAGGTAACCTATAACACTGGATGGTCTTCAATAAAGACAAACTATGAGTCACGTGATTTATTTTTCTTCTGTTCTAAAAATTTACCAAAGAGCAAACATGTTCTCACACTGGAAATAGTCATTATCTGATATAGCCATTGTAAAGAAAAAAATAGATACGGTATATAACCTTCATTACGTCTGTATTAAAGTGCTTGTCTCACGTTTTCATGTGGCTAACATTGCAGTGTCTGTAAAAACAAACTACATTGCAATTTATTTCTTATTAATAATATTTTCTGTTCTCAAAAATGGAGGGATTTTTAATTTTAAAGGGTACAGTTTGATGCCTAGGTACCCCGCCACCCGCCTCGAAGTGCCTGCTTCGCCAAGGTAAGCAGTGCACGTCGCTGGCAGACTCTAGGCTTTAGAGCTTGTTCATGCCGCCCTGAAGTTAGCTTGATCGTTGGTTGCATCCAGATTCAGTACCCTTACTCTTCTTTTTCCAAACATTTTTCTATTGATTTTCCAATTATATAAAACCATTACAAAATAATTATGATTACAAAATGGGTTTATTCAACTGACAAGTTATGACATAGAAAAGAGTAATATTCCAGCTTGTGAGTCCCTAAAATCCTTAAGTTGAAAATGATGCATAGTAAATTAGAACAAGAGATTCTACCTAAAACACTCATAACACAAAACCTTGAAACCCTTTGACATTCTTTAGTATTTTCAGTATCGATGTCGTATCTTAAGTCTTCCTTAACGTCTCGTCTCCCCCTCCCTCCTGAGTCTCCACTAGGTGAACTTCAATACCCCCAAGCTATCCTGGATTTCATTCAGAAGGTACCACTCCGTTTGCATGAAAGGTGTCACCAAAGTATTTATTTCTCCCCGCGTGAAATGGATTTCTATAAAGTTTGTCCACCTCCCAAAGAACTTGTCTGTCTTTTTGTCCTTATCCCTTTCCGCTTCTAGTTTCTCCAATCTCAGAAGGTTGTGTAAGTCGTCGATAACCTCCTTTGTAGATGGAGCCTCCCTATGTATCCAATGTCTTAAGATGCACCATTTAGCTATCATGGCTATATCATGGATGATTGAAAATTTCCTTTTGTCCTGAATACTTGGCCCCCCCTCTAACTCCTCCTTCAAAGACATGGAAAATCCACACCATAACCTCTAATTTACAAAATATTCCCCACGTTGATTGGGCCAAAATTCTGACTTGATTCCAGAATCTTTGAATTACCTTACATTCCCATAACCCATGTAACATGTCCTTTTTCTCTTTTTGACATTTGGGGCACCGTGCCTCTCTTCCCGGAATGTTATAGCCCACAATGGCCCTATGTAAGTGGAGAGAGTGTCTCTCCATCCCTCGTTGATGACGTGCTTTTGCATTTGAACCAATCCTTTCAGTATACTTCCTGTCACTTCTTGCCCTTTCAGTTGTTTCCCCCACGCTGTAAGGGTGCAACTATCCTCCCGAGATATGAGCACTCCCCTAAATGTTCGATAAATTTGGGACACATTTACATTTGTTTCATCACATTCCAGGAGCTCATCAATCAGGATTTTGTTCAATTCTCTTCCAACCTCACCAAGATCCCCAATCACTCCATACTTCAATTGTTCGTACTGAATGATATGAAAGTTATCGAGGTCATATTTGTCAAGCACTTCCCGACCTGTCATCCACCTTCTCTCTTCCACATTCATAACATCCTTCATTCTCTGGATACCCTTCTCCTTCCAACTAGTAAATAGCTTGTTGTCTCGCCCCTGGGGGAAGCTTGGGGCTGCCCAGGGATTTAAATATTTAGACACCTTCCACACAAGTCCCAACTTCCTTCTTACCAGTTTCCAGGTCAACATGGTATCCCGGAATATCATTGAATTTTTTATATGGCCTTCAACCCCAGACAATGAGGAGTGGAGAATAGACGTCAGATCCGATGGTGCTGCGTACTTATTTTCCAAACCATAATCTGAGTGTCTACTTGTTCCTCTTAGCCAATCAATCACATGTCTCATAATGCACACGAGTGTTACGGGGGGCTGTCTGATAATAACCGAAAGGAGTATCAGACAGTCAGGGTCCACCGTGCAAAGACTTTGCTGCAGACTATGGCAGAGTGCAATACCTCTGTTAACTCACAGAAGGATATAATAAGTAAGTAAAGCAATTCCTCCCTTACTTGGAGGGTGTGTGGAATGATCTCTGTTAATAATCACAGAGACAAAGGCAATGTGTGCGAAATGGCACCTACCTAGGTCCGCTCTTCTAGTGGTGCAAAAGAGACGAACAGCAGCGTAAGCCGCACAAAGCTCCTACCTGCGTTCGCTCCACTAGTGTGCGAGGACACGAACCACTAGATATGGCACCTGCCTAGGTCCGCTCTTCTAGTGGTGCAAAAGAGACGAACAGCAGCGTAAGCCGCACAAAGCTCCTACCTCTGTTCGCTCCCCTAGTGTGTGAGGATACGAACAACTGCCAGACGCAGTATAAGTAACGTTACCCTAGCGGCAACGTCCACCTACGAGTAGAATCACAAGGCCCAGCCAGACCATGTGCCTCAGGCACCTGCTTATGTCCGCTCCCCTAAGAGGTAAGGATACGGACAGCAGCCGAAGCTGTAAGGTATAAGAACGCTACCCTGCCGGTAGCGCTCACCTAGCATAGACAGAGAAATGCCTAGAGGAACGCGCACAGAGCGTCTACTCATATGCATGAACCAAGAGGACTGAGCACCATGCGGCGTGTGTCAGGTTCTTATATAGACTCTGTGCCTCATCCAAGATGGAGGACACCAGAGCCAATCCGCTGCCAGAACGACAGGAGTGACGTCATGCTGGCCTATCACCGAGCAAGACGTCACAAGCACATGACCAGCGACCAATCGGCATAGAAGGTGTCAGAGACATGTGACCTCGTGTCAGCGATGATGTCACCCGCACATGTGCAATGGCTCCAAGATTGGACTTAGTCTCCGGCGCTCGCACATGTGCAGTAGCAAGAAATCTGGACTTAGTCTCCAGCGCTCGCACATGTGCAGTAGCAAGAAATCTGGACATAGTCTCCAGTGCTCGCAGCAACCGTAACAGTGAGGTTGTAACCCCTAACATCTAGGAAACTGAGTCCTCCCTCCTCCACTGACTTCATCAGCGTACGTAGCTTTATTCTAGGTTTCTTCCCCCTCGATACAAAATCCGCATACGCCGAGTTGAGTCTGTTAACATCTTTTAGTTTCAACAATAGCGGAATTGTCTGGAAGGGATACAACAGCCTAGGAAAGCTCATCATTTTTACTAGGTGGCATCTTTCCAAAAGTGGTAAGGGCAAACCCCTCCACCCCCTTAGTTGGGTTATGATTTTTTTAATCAGCGGGTCATAGTTCAATTTATAAATTGTTTCCACCGTTCTTCCTATATGCACTCCCAAGTATTTGATAGATGTCTGTGCTATGGGTATCCCACATAGACAACCATCTCTCGAGCTTCTGCCTGTTATCCCTTGATATTCCCTTAAAAACAAGATCTCACACCTTTTTTTGTTTAACTTAAAGCCTGAGAGTGAACCAAATTTTTTCAATCATGGCAAGAGTCTGTGGCAAATCCGCGTTAGGATCCCCCATATATAATATCACATCATCAGCAAAAAGTGCTGCTTTTATTTCTGTTCCTCTGATCCTAATCCCTTTTGAAACTGTTTTGTCCTTGTAGTACTCTTGATAGTGGCTCGATTGCCAAATTAAATAACAGGGGTGATAACGGGCAACCCTGTCTCGTCCCCTTCATCAGGGGGAACACATCCGACAGGAAGCCTGGGGTATGGACCCTAGCTCCCGAATTGGCGTATAAGCCCCTGATGTAGAGTCTCATTCTGCCTTCAATCCCTGTGGCCTCCATCACCTTGTCCAGCCATCTCCAATTGACATTGTCGAATGCTTTCTCAGCATCGAGTGTGACTAGAGCAGGTCTTGCCCCTCCCTCCGTGCGCCCCAATCTAACCGCGTCTACCACTAGGATCGTCTTTCTAATGTTAGTTACAGTATTTCTCCCTTTGATAAACCCTACCTGTTGGTCTGATATTATCCTGGGTAAAATAATGGCCAGTCTGTCAGCCATGATTTTAGACCTTAGTTTCAGATCTTGATTGATGAGCGATATGGGTCTGTAACTGGAGGGGTCATCCAGATCATTGGTTCCCTTAGCCCTTACTCTTCTTTAGCGGACGTGACTGGTCCGATGAGTTCAACTTAGAAACTTAGGATAGGTTCAGGTGGCGGTACTAAAACTTTCAACCAGTGATGTCTGCACATAGCTACCGGAAAATAGAAATCCAGTAGCTTGGTCCATTAAACGGACCAGATATGTGATATTTCTTTTTTTACATGAAAAATCAGTCTGTATGAAAAATCACTCATATGCACTGGCAGAGTATTTTCACACAAACCCCGCAAAATTGCAGCATTTTATGGTCCAGACAAGTATATGCTTATAGCGGGCATGTCCTGGGCTCATCCACAAGCACACTGGCCCAAATTTTGTATGGCCAGGTTCAGATGGGCGTATTTTCCTTCAGTGTGCTGTCCTTCATATTTTCCTTCTGTCTGCCTATGCACACGGTGGTCTGGACTATAAGAATCTCAGCATGTGCTAGTCTGGGCCAATTTATATGCATGAATGAAAACACAGGCAGCTCCTGCACTCGTCTGCTATGCATAAAAGCACATACAGCTGCACATGGATCCAGTAATGTAGAGTTTTCCAAGAATTCACTTAAAAAAAACATAAAAACAAAAAAAGTCACTGTGAGAACAGCAAGGTGGATTTGAAGTAATTTCTGAGAGGGCGTGTAGGTTAGATCTGCTGCAAAATCCTCCTCAAAAAGTTATGTGCACCTAGCCTTAAAACATCTGGGATAACTATCTTATATATATATATATATATATATATATATATATATATATATATATATATATATATATATCTGTACACAGTGCCTTGCAAAAGTGTTCGGCCCACTTGCATTTCAAACATAAAGATACAAATTTTAATGTTATGGTGAAGAATCAACAAGTGGGACACAATTGTGAGGTTGAACGAAATTTATTGCTTATTTTAAACTTTTTTAGAAAATAAATAACTGAAAAGTGGGGCGTGCAATATTATTTGTCCCTTTCCTTTATCAAGTCTACGTATAAATGCACCTGCTCTGTGACAGTCTCAGTGTTCTGTTTAAAGCGCAGATAGCATCATGAAGACCACGGAACCACAACAGGCAGGTCCATGATACTGTGGTGGAGAAGTTTAAAGCCGGATTTGGTTACAAAAAGATTTCCAAAACTTTAAACATCCCAAGAATCACTGTGCAAGTGATCATATTGAAATGGAAGGAGTATCCTACCACTACAAATCTACCAAGACCCGGCCGTCCATCCAAACTTTCATCTCAAACATGGAGAAGACTGATCAGAGATGCAGCCAAGAGGCCCATGATCACTCTGGATGAACTGCAGAGATCTACAGCTGTTGTGGGAGAGTCTGTCCATCGAACAACAATCAGTCGTACACTGCACAAATCTGGCCTTTATGGAAGAGTGGCAAGGAGAAAGACGTTTCTCAAAGATATCCATAAAAAATGTTGTTTAAAGTTTGCCACAAGCCACCTGGGAGACACACCAAACATGTGGAAGACGGTGCTCTGGTCAGATGAAACCAAAATCGAACTATTTGGGCACAATGCCAAACTATATGTTTGGCTTAAAAGCAACACAGCTCATCACTCTGAACACACCATCCCCACTGTCAAACATCGTGGTGGCAGCATCATGGTTTGGGCCTGCTTTTCTTCAGCAGGGACAGGGAAGATGGTTAAAATTGATGGGAAGATGGATGGAGCCAAATACAGGATCATTCTTGAAGAAAACCTGTTGGAGTCTGCAAAAGACTTGAGACTGGGACAGAGATTTGTCTTCCAACAAGAAAATCATCCAAACATAAAGCAAAATCTACAATGGAATAGTTCACAAATAAACATATCCAGGTGTTAGAATGGCCAAGTCAAAGTCCAGACCTGAATCCAATCGAGAATCTGTGGAAAGAGCTGAAAACTGCTGTTCAAACGCTCTCCATCCAACCTCACTCAGCTCGAGCTATTTGCAAAGGAAGAATGGGCAAGAATTTCAGTCTCTCGATGTGCAAAACTGATACACACATACCCCAAGTGACTTGCAGCTGTAATCGCAGCAAAAGGTGGTGATACAAAGTATCAACTGAAAGGGGCCGAATAATAATATTGCACACCCCACTTTTCAGTTTATTTTTAAAAAAGTTTAAAATAAGCAATACATTTCGTTTAACTTCACAATTGTGTCCCACTTGTTGATTCTTCACCATAACATTAAAAGCTGGCTGCTCCCTTGCAATTGCCAATCGATGACGTCCCAGATCTGCTTGATGGGAGATAAGTGCGGAAATAATGCAAGACATAGTAGTATGTTTAGGCCATGCAGGCTGCACACAGTAGCAGGTGCAACATGCAGCGTTGCATTGTTGTGTTGAAAAACAACTCCTGTGACACTTTCGTGTTCCCTCACGAAGACCTCTTCAGTGCATAAGATACAAGATTTCCCACACGTTGTTGAAGAGAATTCCAGTCTCTATTACTGTTTAGTTCTGCAACATAATAGCTGATGTTCGAATGGAGACAAGTCAACTTGCAAGATGTTGCAGATGATGGTAGCACATTTAGGCCACACAGGCTGCTTACAGTAGCAGGAGCAACATGCAGCCTTTTATTGTCATGTTGAAAAAACGACACCTGGGACACTTTGAAGAAACCACTGCTTCTACGACCAAATTAATGTAATACTGAGCTGTTAATTTAGCTGGAATGAAAACTAGAGGGTTCCAGCTACTGTACATTATGCCACCCCCCTCCTACCAACAATTTCTGGTGTGATGTTCCTTCATGAAGGTATCTTCATGACGTTGCTCTTGTGGTCTTGTCAGATTTGAAAAATTGTGCGTAGTGATCCATTCTGTGCAGTAAGTAAAATTAGACATCAGATACCAAACTTAAGGTGTCAAACAGCTTGTACAAGAACCAGAACCATCAATAGGTGTTTGCATGATATTATGCTATGAGCCAGAAGTCCAACTACAGGTGTTCCATTGACCTCATGGCCCTGCTCTCAATGACTATCATGATGCAGAACAAGACGGCAATAGAAGCTGGAATGAGTCTCGTTTTTGCCTTGGACACAATGCTAGCCAGAAATTATACAGAAATTCTCATGTACAATGCCATAAAGTATCACTTTGTGCATAATCCCATGCCCAAAAAAAATCAGGCGTAGAGAAAAGCAACTGCATATGGGTGGTACAGTTTCCGATGCTACCGGATATCTCTCAGTGAGTATTGTGCGTGGCGATTTTTAATAAAAGGACTCATGCAAAGTCCTCTCTGGGCATCATACGGCTGCCTTGTAATCAGTGTGCAACTGCACATTTACATGTCAGATCAGGGGGAGAGTCCCTTCCATCATTCCTGAAATATCTTGGTTATCCCTAAAAGGTTGGAAAACAGATTATGGGTCTAAGCTGCTGTTTTCCCTGACATAAAACACTCTGTCTTTATTGGGAGAAACAAGAACCATGGCTTAATTGGCTGCTACCAGGGGGCTGACACTTGGAACACGTTAGAAAAGCTGACTCCTCCCCACCAGGCTACACATGAGTAGCCAACACCTATTTATTCAGTTTAGCTTGGTGACATTTAGAGGAAGACATGGAATTGAGTCGCAAACCTGTTTTAGCCTTGATTAAGCATGTTAGGATCTAACCTTTTTTCTCTAGGGACCTCTTCCATCAGGTGAAGCCCTGAAGGGACTAGAATGGGCTAGCGTTTGGTTCCCGGTTTTGGTCTTAGCGTGATTCTCCGCCTTTAAGAGATTGCTCTCCTTCTTTCCTTCTCGGAGAGGTTCACACACAATCTGACATAGTCAGAGCTGTGCAGCTCTGTCTATCACAGCTCCGTTCAGACGTTCTTTTTGCCTTGTGGGTCATCCTAGGGTGCGTTGTGAGTCATCTCCATGTGCTCTGGGAGATGTCAGACTACCTTTAGAGCTACCCTTGTTCTCTGGTTTTGATCTGCCAATGCTTAAGGCTGGGTTAAAACAGTGTACCCCTGCCAAGGCACAACTCACTTTTCCCAGCGGGGTAGAGGCCTCCTGGGTTTTACGCTTCAAGGACCTCTTACCATTATGTCTAGGGATTTAAGTTTTAGCAGGAGGGTATTACAAGTGGCAATTGCTCTGATAATAGCATGAGGGATTGCTAGTCTTTCTTCTGCAGTATTGATATTTGTTTTCGCACCCCAGGGACAGGTTTAGGACACCCCATGGTTCCCGTGTCTCCCCATGAAGCGACTGAGAAATAAAGATTTTTAGCACTCACCGTAAAATCTATATCTTGTAGTTTTTAGTGTGTGACACAGCACCATCCCTTCTTTGGGGGTGAAGATCCTAGTTTTGCTCCTCCTACTGCTTTTGCACTAACTGAATAACTGGGTGTAGGCTCTCAGGCATAGCCTGATGGAGAGAAGTCAGCTTTTTTTTTTCTAAGATGTTTAAAACCATGGTTCCTGTGTCCACAATGAAGACTATGAGAGATTTTACAGTAAATAACATCTCTATGTTGGTGTGCAGTTACCTATTAACTGGTTCCTGCTTTGTTATGTAAATGCACGACAGGGGTGGACATATCATCTGTGCAGCCGATCAGGGGCCTAAGAGTTATGGGGGCCCATTTCTAACTCCAAGCTAGGTGGAATTATGCATTTTGATGAGTTATTGGACTGTAAAGGGCCCATACCGTTTTTGCACAAGGATCCTTTTCTGTCTGTCTGCCATGATGCACGCCACATGTTGGGTGAAGGTGTTGGAGTAGCTCCATACCAGGCAGTTGCTGGCAGTATTACACAGCCAGCACCGGCCTTTAACAGCACCAACTGCTGTTAACCCATTTAAATTTTGTTAATCTCTGACATTTATAGAGACTTTTTCAGCACAGAATGACTGGTCAAACCCGAGTCTAGGTGCTCCGTGCTTCATGGCTGGGCTAATCAATTAAATTCATCTTCCCAGTTGCTTGCTTTCCATGTATGGTCTCCCTTCTCTGGCTCTATAAAGCCAGAGACGCTAATCAAAGAAGAGGCGAAGATAGAGGGAAAATAAGCAGGTGGGAAGGTATGTTTAAAGATTAGCCCTGCCATGAAGCACCGAGTGCCTGTACTTGGTTTGAACAGTCACTCTGTGCTAAATTCCTTCACATGGATTGATTGCATGGTACAATCACTCTGGCACCATTGCTCCCGTTGTGACATGCTGAACTTCAAAAGAGTTCAGTATATTTAATATATGCTGCAATACTGAAACAATACAGTAAATAGTACAGGCTATCAAACAATCGCATGTTCAAGTCCCTTAGTGTTTTGCCAAATATTTTAAAATTATATAAGTTTAAATTACCCCCGTTTTCAAATTTAAAAAGGGATGAAAGTCTACAGTCATTCTATTTGAATGTAGATTTCTGCACCCTGACAGCGTGCGGTACACATGTTGTCAGTATTCTTCAGTGTTACCAATGCCAGGGGCAGTCATGTGACTGTAGGTACGCGAATTGCATACTTACAGTCACGTACCAACTAGACTTGTTCGTTCTCTTTTTAACAACCCTTGATAAACACTAAAATAAGGAAGTTTTATGTGGCAGTCTTAGGGTTGTGAACACACCATCTTTTTCAGGTGTATCCCTCCTGGAACCCGCCTGAAAAAGCCTTAAAAATAAAACACAAAAAAACCTACAAAGAATTAATATATTACACCATAATGTAAAAATTACTTTGTTGTGCATATGTTCAATCTCTTGCTACTTATTTTAACTGCTTCATACCGTGAAGCAAATAAAAGAAGTAGTATGTTCATTCATTTGGAGCTTCTGATTGGAAGCTACTTTTTTAACCACAGTAAAAACAGCAGCAAAGCTTTTTTTTTTTTTTTAACACACTTTCTCTTGTGGATTAAATAAATATTATGATAGTATATTTTAGTAATGATCCTTTTGTGGATATGACAGCTATGGACCCAATATAGCTGAGTGGCACTATATATTTAAGACCCCCTCCCACTAGGGGAGATGTCTGCGCAATGTTCTTTCTTAGTCAGTCTTCCAGTCTGCTAGCTAGTTGTCAGGTCCCGTTATCCCTGTGTCCGTCATTTACATGTAACTGTGTCCACTTTCCCATACCTGTCTACTCTGCCGTGCCCACCCTACCGGACTTTATTGCGTGCCTCAGCCAGTCCGTCTCCTGTTTTGTGGGTCAGCTGACACAGTCCCAGACACTGCCCTGGGAGTGGTTACTGGCGTCTGCCTCGTTGTGGATGCTTAGTCAAGCCCCTCCCACTATAGGGTAAGCCAGGGTCCCCCCTGTGGTCCAATGGGTCCACTCTTGCTCATCGCCTCAACAACACCAGTGGTGAAAGTTACAGTTTGCGCAGGCCATGGACTCCACTGACTCTGACAACCTTTCACTGATGTACCAGGAGATGGCGCAAATGAAGGAACAGCAGGAACAGATTCTGTCCTTCCTGCGGACCGTCAACACCCGTTTGAATGACCTGAGTCCGGCTGTTTCATCGGTTTCCATCCAGCCCATAGCTATGGCACCGACAGAACCCTGGCCCTGTTTGTCTGCTTCACCATGATTTGACGGCGATCCAATGGTTCATCAATCAGTGCTCCTTGCACTGAACTTTTGCCACATCGGTTCACTTTTGAGCAGACCAAAGTGACTTTCCTCATGTCGCACCTCAGCGGGGAGGCTTTCGCTGGATTAAACCAAGCTATCTGGTCACCTCCGACGTCCTAGACTTTCTGGAAGCCTTTCGGAAAGTTTTGAATTAACCAGGTCATGTCGCTGCAGCTGTGTCCTCCCTTCTGCAGTTATGTCAAGGTGTACAGACTGTCGGCTAATATATGGTTCAGCTTTGCACCCTGTCCTCGGAACTAATGTCACGGGTGACAGACAGTCATGTGGTTTCTGGCAAAAGAAGGTCAAAGCATTTGGCTACGCAAAATGCTCTTTGACTTTCTGTTGTTCTTGCTGTTAGTATTCAATGTACTAGGTAGCTTTCCTGCTGAATTTTCATATATTCTCCTTTAGGACCCAGGGGAGTGCTTCTTTCATCCAGCTGATGATTATCAGTATTCCACTTGTGCTTAAATACTCCCATCTTCCCTGTACTTGTGCTGGTGATATTATTCAGTTCATTCAGCTCTGGTTGCAAGCAGGAGGCTTGTACTCATCTATGGTATTGTCGCTGTAACTTTGCTGAACTTCTACCTGAGTCATCTGGGACAAGTGGTTCATGCACTTTCCCCTGTGTGTTCTATAGTGTTTAGTGGGGTTGATGAAGAGCTCATCCCATCGTTTCCTATTTAGGGCCTAGCACTAGGGATATCTAAGGTCAGCTATCATGCTCAGCACATAGGTGTGCAACCTATCCTGGATAGTGAGGGACCCCATGTACCAGTGGTAGGTTTGGTCAGGGGTCACCATCTTCCTCTTCCCTAGACACAGGGTCTCCCTTCCCTTTTGCCATTCGCTTAGTACTTCCCCGTACGTAGTGTGATACCTAGGCTGGAATAATCAGGCATTGATGGCTTGATTTTGGGAACGTTTATCTGGGAGGATAAAGGATGAACTGTCTGGCCGTGATATTCCTGCTATCTTTAACGATCTGATTTCCTTGGCTACCAGGGTCGACTTAGGAGTGATTCATGCAGGTGAAACGTGATAGGGGATCAGAGGCCGCTGATGTCCTAGTTTCCACTCCTGCTCCCAAACCCATGCAGGTTGACCATGTCAGGATATCTGAACAACACCGAGACCACCATTGAGCCATGGGTCTACCTACTGCTGAGGTACGGAACATTTGATCCATGCGTATCCAGTGAGGCCGGGAGCCTCCTGCCTACGGTCAGTTGGAGGGGTGACCTTTGGTGAGAACAAATGTTCGGTGATCCTGCCTGTGTCCATTGTGCATTAAGGCATTCAGTTCTCTGAGACAGCCCATGTAGATTCCGGATCTGCTGGGAACTTTATCCACCAAGATGTGGTGGATTAATAATAATATAATAATAATAATTTGGTACCAGATCCCCGTCCGACTCCTCCAAAGTCCCTTGAAAGCGTCTTCAGTGAATGGAACACTCTGTACAGAAAATATATGCTTCATTTACAAGAAGGCGCAACTTGAAGTGGGTGCTTCACATACGGAGAAGTCATCTTTCCTTGTGCTTCCGAACATATCCTGTCCATTTGTCCTGGCTCTGCCTTGGTTCTGTGCAAACGAACCTGCAAAGGACTAGAAACCCGGAAAGGTGTGTCATTGGGGCTAGAATTGCCGCAAAAGATGTCTGGTTTCTGAGGCCCCAGTAATAACTATCCTAGAGGCCAGTGCTTTCTTTCCTTTCAGGGTCTAGGAAGAAGCCTCTTAAGCAGCAGCCATCCAATCTACCCCTACCATGGCCAAGTTTTCACCCACCATCTCGGAAGACACGTCGCTGGAGAAGAGACCTCCGTCAGGCCTGGTGAAGAAGGGGCATAGGGGGAAGGGGTACTGTAATGTTAGCGTTCCTGCAGGGATGCAGACTTACTCAACACCCCGGCCAAGTTGTGTCCTCCCCCGCTGCCCTGCAGCCGTCCACATGTGCTCTTGTTCTCTCCTCCCCCTGCTGCACAGGCTTCCCGGAAATGTGCTTAGGGCACACGAGTGCACACTAGCCCTCCTCTTAGAGGGCCGGGGCACCTCTTCCCATTGGCTGAGAGGCACAATGTATTAAAGCTACCCTCCCACTAGGGAAGGTGCTTGCACAAGATCCTTAATTAGTCAGTTTTCCAGTCTGCTAGCTAGTTGTCAGGTCCCGTTATCTCTGTGTCCGATACCTGTGCCCACCTTCCCATACCTGTTTAATCTGTTGTGTGCAGCATAGCTATCCTTACCCTTATTTCCGGCTTGCCTCATTTATTTTGGCTGTACCCGTCTGCTCCTGTGTCTGTACCTAAGTCTGTCTCCTGTCCTGGGAATCAGCTGCCACAGTTTTGAACACTGCCCTGGCAGTGGTACCTGGCATCTGCCTCACAGAGTACACTTAGTCAAGCCCCTCCCACTAATGGCTAAAGCTGGTGTCACACATAACGACGACGACAACGACGTCGCTGCAACGTCACCATATTCTGTGACGTTGCAGCGACCATAGATGATCGTTAGTAAGCTGTCAAACATGCTAAATAAAGCAGCGACGGAGCAGAGATCATAGCGACGTCGACGGTCGTTGTGTGGTTTCAGACATGTCATTGCACGACGAGTCAGAGGTGTGGTTTTAACCCCTAGATACGGTTTGCGTTATCTCTTTTCACGCCCCTCTGTTCCTATTGGTGATCGCTACAGCGCTTTGCGTTGTCTTTCTTCACGCCCCTCTGTTCCGATTGGTCATCACTACAGCGTCGCCTGATTGGGTGACCGTATCAAACAAAAGACGACGCAGTAGCGCTTCCATTCACTCTACCTGAGCTTTTTCAGAACGCAGTTTGTTGCAGTGATTCTTTCAATTTGTTGATTTCGTCTTGGATTTTTAATATTCTCCTGACTTAAAGGTAAGTAATTTTTTTGGGCAGTATTATACCAATATTCTAGTACATCGTGACATTAATATAGCAACTGTATTCTTGTATTCTTGTATATTGTGGCAGTATTATAGTTATATTTATCTATGTACATAGGGGGAAGTATTATAGCTTTTCTATTCCTGACGTTATATATTCAATACCGCTGTACATATAGTTATGTTCTTGTACATAGGGGCAGTATTATAGTAGTTATATTCTTGTGCATAGGGGCAGTATTATAGTAGTTAAATTCTTGTATATAGGGGGCAATATGATAGTAGTTATATTCTTGTACATAGGGGGCCGTATTATAGTAGTTATATTATTATTAAAGAAAATCCAGGGTCTTCGCACCGTTTATAAAAAGGAACTAAATAAGGTGGAAAAGGCCAGCAAATCTGGTGCCGGAACGGAGGAACTTTACGTTCCAAAGCTTTGGTACTACGATTTGCTGGCCTTCATAAGAGACCAAGAGGTACCACGGACAATAACATCGCTGTCCTTTGGTCCCGGAACACAGCCTGAGGTCCGGTCTGACACCACAGTTGGAGATGTAAGTACCTTTGTGAAACTTTTGATGTACATGGCATTATTTAATTGAAAATAGTTACTACGGTTTTCTATGATTACTGTTGCAGATTTCAAAATGTATCCCTTCCAGTTCAGATAAGTATACTCCTTTACTAGTTTCTCCACACTCTATTTTCATACCATGTAATGACATTTCATATCTTGTAGTACTAGTCTGCCCCTCCCATTAGTTTCCAGTGCATGTGTATCCCTGTGCCTGCTGTTCATGATATCTGATTTTAACATCATTTTTATTGTTCCGCAGGATCGTTGTGAAGCTGGGCCAATAGTGACAGGTGGTGATGATGAAATTGCCGGGACTTCCGAGGAGACCGCAGAAGCTCCATTACCGCGGCGGATCTCCTCAACCCGTAAGAGGCAGCCGAACAACTCATCTTCAACAGACCTTATGGATATGGCGAAGAAAATCCTGGAGCAGCACAGCAGACCATCCATTTGCGGATTTGCCCAGCTTACGGATGAAAGACTCCGTAAGCTGGATGACAAACAAAGAGTTCATGTCGAAAGGGTCATGCTGGAGGCCCTCAACAAGGCGGCAGAGGGGAAACTCACAGACTCCTCAAAAGTGTGTGACGTAGAACATCGACAACAGCCTTCATGGGATCAAGTGCCATGGATGAGGATGGAGCCTCCACCACACCTCCAGCATGACCCCCCCGCACAGTATCCCATGTTCCCCCCAACGAACCAATTTTTCAGCCCACAGAGGCAACATTTAAATGACTCGAATAAGCAATACCAAAATTTATAGTTTTTGTTTTTTGTTATAATATTTATGCTGTTTTTGTTGTTGTTTAAGCAATGTTAGGGAATTGTAATAAAAAATGTCTTTGATTTCAAACTTTTGTACAGCTTTCATGAATTCTGCATAACATTATTCACGGGGTAAAGGGTTGGGTGGAGGTCAGGGTCGCCATCATGGCACAACTCTACAGATGCACATATATAATGTGTGTGTGTGGGTGTTTTTTTTCATTTTTTTTAAATAAGAATGTTTTTGTGGGTTCTTTGTTTTAAATCTGTGGTGGGGAACATAGTGCTCTCCCTGCTGCCTTCTAGTGCTGTCACTGTCAGTGCTGTTTGTGTTATGCCACCTACAGCTCTTTGTGCTGCCACCTATTGCTGTGTTGCCCAGGGATTGGGGGGGAAATGAGATCCTGGCCAAGGGGTTACTTCTGCAGGTATCCCGGTGTCGTGACCTGGTCTGTAATGTCAAGCTCCCAAAAAAGAGGGGGATTAGGTAGGGGGAATTGTCTGTCACGCCACCCGTGGGTTGCGTTGATAAGGTGGTGGCACCGCCACTGCCTCTGGGGACCGTGCCCGGGACTGATGGTGTGGGGCAGCTAGGTGGGATACCCTCCACAGGTAGGGGGATTTATAGTCCCACGGACCAATTGGGAGAGGTAGTTTGTAGAGTGACGGGGACAGTCCTCGCCTTGTACCGGGTGGTGCAGGAGTACTCACAGTATAAACCAATAACTAACCCCAGTCCAGTAATTAACCAAGTTGCTGGTAACAGGTGCCAACGGCCCGCTGCTGTGAAGACGGGTCCCACACCCGTGTGTGTAATTCAGGTGATCTTTTCCTGCCCGAGGTATGTGTCTTCTTTTCACACTGGTCCGTACTGGGTCCCGACAGCTGGCACCCCTCTCCTGGTCCACTTCGGGTCCCACAAGAGGCTGGCCCATTCCTGAGGCCGTGAGTACCACTCACCACAGCCCCACACAGGGGCTGCTTATGTGACGCCCTGGACTAGCCAGGTGATCTCAGAGGTAACATCACACACACACACACACCCTCCCCTGGACAGTCAAGATCATTGAAAAAAAAAAAAAAAACATTGTTGCCACTCTACAGTCTTGATGTCCTCCTGTTTTCGTGGGGAGGGGGTGAGTGGGGTCTGATTGGCTGGTGTGTGTTTGTGTGTGGGAACCTCCCTAAGGGAGAGTTAAATCAGCATCAATAACATGTTCTCAGACCTCTGTAACACCCAGGTTTTGCCAGGGCGGCACAGTGCTCTTTGTGCTGCCAACTACTGCTCAGGGTGATGTATATGCCCCATACTCTTAAGGGATGTATATGACGCAGCCTCTCCTGGGATGTATATGCCTCAGTGTTTCCTGTGATGTATATGCCCTAGCTTCTCCTGTGTTGTGTATGCCCCCAGCCTCTCCAGACCAAGACATACATGGAAATGTAGTGGTGAGAATCAAAATTATCAATCTCACCGAACATCACAGTCTCTCCAGCCACCACTCTGGGGCTGATTTTATTAATTATTTTAACAAATATAGCCTGGTCGTGTTCAAGTTGATAATTTGGTGTGGCCCCCGTTGGTTGGTAGAAAATTCCAAATGGTCCCCGGCAGTAAATAGGTTCCCAAACCCTGTTTGAAAGTTTTGTCCAAAAATGTAAGCAACAGCGAAAATAAACTAGAAAGATTTATGTGACATACAAAACAAAAAAAACATTTAAATCACAAACATTCACATTTAGTGGCCCTGCTGTTGGGCTGCCAAAAACTGTTCCAGCAGCTCCCCATGACGCCGGACGGCTTCTGACAAACGCCGTTGCGAATCCAACACGTCCTGTAGTGTGGGGATTTCTGTGGAGGGAATGGGAAAAGTTAACCATCCTTGTTCCAACATCGAACTGTCAGGTATATGTTTTTGGTTGACCACTTACGGTTCTGGGGTTCATCACCTTCTTCTTCTGAGGCGCTGATGGCCCAACCAGATCCTGTGGCTAGGGAACACAAATCAAATATTAGTACACGACAGCCCACCATCATTTAAACATCCATGTATCCTTTACAACTTGTAGGGACACCATGTTATGTGCATAAATTACAGGAAGGGTAGCCTGCACAAAACTCACCAACTGATGCGGGGGAGAAGGCATCGTTAGAAGGAGAAGTATGGGGAGACAGGGTAGAAGGTGGTGATGGGGTTGAAGGAAGAGATGGTGTTGCAGCTGGTGATGGGGTTGGAGAAGGAGAGGGTGTCCCAGCAGGCGCAGCAGGCGGAGGTGGTGGATCTGAAGCAGGAGATGTTGGAGCCGGCGGGGATGATGGCTCCGCAGCAGGAGATGCTGGAGCTGGCGGAGATGGTGGATCCACAGCCGGAGAGGGTGGAGATGGTGGAGCTGCCTGTGCAGCTGGAGGTGGTCCTAGGTATAGGAGAAATCTTTTATTGAGCGCATAACTCCAGGCCACCATGGCTTACGCCTACTTTACACCATACAATTCTGCATACGATATCGTATGTGATGTGACACGCCCCCATCTTATGTGCGACAACTGAAATTTGTTGACCGTGTCGCACCTATGCTTTGTTCCTGTCACAAGTACTTACCCTTCTATACGACCATCCATACGTAAGAAGCGGGACGCAGGTAAGTTGCAGTTCATCATTCCCGGGGTGTCACACACTGCGATGTGTGCTGTCTTGGGAACATTGAGCAACCAGACGTTCAATTTTTAGTAATTGAACGACGTGTATGCGATGAACGGTTATTCGTTTAATCGTAATCGCATGTAGGTTTTACAGACTACAATATCTCTAACGATGCCGCATGTGCATCACTTACAACGTGACCCCGCCGACACATCGGTAGATATATTGTAGCATGTAAAGCCCGTGTATAGCCTGCTTTTTTACGTATGTTTGACAAACCTTTTTCTAGGGGCACCAGACACATGGGGACCACTTGCCTCAAAGCAGCAAACATGCTGCATTCATTGGAAAAACAAGGCACAAAAATCAATCACTTAAATTCTTCTATTTTATTCTGATCTGTAAATAGTATAACATATGGCTTGTACTCAAGGCTTCTAATGTCACTCTGATATGCACCGAGATAACAATGATAATCAGAGATTCAAATGCAAAGATAAAATAAACCCATTATACCCCAGGAGCATTGAAGTTTAGAGGTATCTGAAATTTACCTATGATCAAGTTAGATAATTAGCTCTTTTTCGCCACCTTGACCCTCTGATATGCACACTAGATATCTAGGTATAATGTAATTATTTTCTTTAGATATGCACTGAGATAACAATGATAATCAGGTCAATGGACAATACTCCAAACGCGATTACACAGCATGGTTTATTGCGAAATGGTTTTTGTAAAGACTGGCACAGTGTTGATCAAATTCTAATATATGCAAAGAGTAAATAATCCCATTACCCCAGGAGCATTGAAGTTTTTAGTTATCTGAAATTTACCTATGATCAAGTTTGCATACCATACCTTTTACAAAGGATAATTAGCTCATTTTCGCCACCTTGTCCCTCTGATATGCACACTAGATATCTCGGTATAATGTGATTATTTTCTTTGCAATATATTGCATTTGAACTACACTGTGCTTTCCAAACAACCTTGTTCTAATCGCGTTTGGAGCATTGGCCAGTCATCTGACTATCCTTCTTATCTCGGTGCATATCTGAGTGAGCAAGTTTAGAAGCCATATGTGTGTGTATATTTCTAGTGCATATGTTTCAGAAATAAATCCCCTCCTTTGGGTCCTCGCCAAACTACCTCATATTTTACACAATTGTATTATTATTCTTTGTAAATTTTATATAAATTAAGATTATTTTTTTTATTTTAATGATTGGTCATTGGCATTTTGTGCCATGTTTTTCCAATTGTAATCGCTGGGTCACCAGTGTCGGGGAAGAATATCACAGTTAATGTCCATGTTATGAAAGTATGTATGCTGCATTCATTGCTGCACTTATGCATGCGTGGGGAGTGGGTGACAGGTCCTCGATAACTCGTTCAGCACCCATGTGTTCGATTATTTTTGTTTTACTGATTTTTTTCAATACCTTTCATTTTTCCACCAGACAGAACTTTTCAGATTTTTCAGTCAATGTTCCCATATGTTTTCTGCGGGAACCTCACAGCACTTTTTATTGCTGTAAGCTGCGTCCAACACCATTAAAGGGGGATTGACACACCACGACATCGCAAATATAAGTCGATGGCTTCACGGAAATCTTGACGCACAAACGGCCGCATTAGCGATGCCGTCTGTTGCGTGTGACTCCGATGAGCGATTTTGCATCGTTGAAAAAACGTGCAAAAACGCTAATCGGCGACATGGGTGTCCATTCTCAAAAATCGTGAATGCAGCAGTAACGAAGTTGTTCCTCGTTCCTGCGGCAGCACACATCGCTGCGTGTGACGCCACAGGAACGAGGAAGCTCCCCTTCCATGCCTCCCGGCCACATTGCGTAAGGAAGGAGGTTTTACCCAATACTGTATATAACATATATACTATCCTTCATACACAAACAGTAAGTTACGGACTGTGTGACCCCTCGTGGCCCTGCACGCACACCTATCCTTTTTTTCTCTGGCAGCACAGGTGTCACACGGATCGCACACTGATGTGATCTGTGTGACATCAGTGTGACAAATACCAGAGAAAACACGGGTCTTTTTAATAAAAAGATTTTCTATATTTACCTCTCTCCAGCGCTGCTGTCTCTGGCTCTGCTGCCTCCCGCTCCTTATCGATGGTAATTATACTCACTGAATATTCACTGCAGTGAGCAGCTGGAAGCAGGGACAGTGATGGGGACCGCATCGCTGGGTGAGTATACAGGTGTGTGTGTATGTTGAGAACCTGGAAGCCGGAGCATCTCGGGGACTCGTCACAGTTCCCAATGAACTCTGATGAACCCATGAAGCTGTAGCGTGGGTGTCGCAGGATGGTCATCAAAGTTCATTGGAAACTCTGATGACCTCCTGGAGGCCACTGTGCTTGCAGAATACTCACCTGTCCCTGCGTTGATGCCCTCAACGGTGCTGTGCCCGGTGCTGTCATCGCGCCGCTCCGGCTTCCAGGTCCTGAGTGCGGTGAATAATCAATGAATGAGCAGTGGTCAGGAACGGGAGGCAGCAGAGCTGAAGAAAGCAGGTAAATATCCATGATCCATGAACCATAAAGCCATGGGTTGTTCATGGGTAAACAAAACCGAACAGGACCAAAGCCGCTAAACAGCACTCACCATGACGCCTCTCGATGTCTGCTCGGATGCTGGCGAGGAGTTCACTGGACTTATACCGCAGGTCTGCCAGTTTCTTCCTAATTTGGGTTGTGGATCGCTCCACCCCAAATCGACGGGCCAGGCCTCTACTAATTAGCCTCAGCACAGCCTGCTTATGAAGCATGGGATGGTCATGCTGTGCCTCGCAGAAATAGTCTTTTTTTACCATCATTTTTACTAAATAACGGACCTCCACAGGCCCCCATGGAGAACTGCGACTCCTAGCCGCCATGTTCCCGCCTCTGAGCATTAACAGAACATGTACGCCGCCCAACAGACTTCAAAGGCGACGTGAGCAACGTCATCACGTCACGTTCTGAACAACGCCGCAATAGCGATCCCGCTAGCGGTCTCGTTATCAACGAGGCGCTCGAACCGCGTCACAGTAGCGTTCCCGTTCGTGAAACTAGCGGTCTGAATAAAGCTAGCACAGAGTCACAGTAGCGTTCCCGTCTGCGATCCCGGCTGTAACCGAGTCAGATAGCAAAAGGCATAGATAGCACTTAAATCTTTGATTTATGTTTGTGTATTGGATTTTTGTGTTATGGAATTATGGAATGTAAAGTTATGGAACATTCTTGTACATAGGGGCAGTATTATAGTAGTTATATTCTTGTACATAGGAGCAGTATTATAGTAGTTATATTCTTGTACATAGGAGCAGTATTATAGTAGTTATATTCTTGTGCATAGGGGCAGTATTATAGTAGTTATATTCTTGTGCATAGGGGCAATATTATAGTACTTATATTCTTGTACATAGGGGGCAGTATTAAAGTATTTATATTCTTGTACATAGGAGCAGTATTATAGTAGTTATATTCTTGTGCATAGGGGCAGTATTATAGTAGTTATATTCTTGTGCATAGGGACAATATTATAGTACTTATATTCTTGTACATAGGGGGCAGTATTAAAGTATTTATATGCTTGTACATAGGGGGCAGTATTATAGTAGTTATATTCTTGTGCATAGGGGCAATATTATAGTACTTATATTCTTGTACATAGGGGGCAGTATTAAAGTATTTATATTCTTGTGCATAGGGGCAGTATTATAGTAGTTATATTCTTGTATATAGGGGCAGTATTATAGTAGTTATATTCTTGTACATAGGAGCAGTATTATAGTAGTTATATTCTTGTATATAGGGGCAGTATTATAGTAGTTATATTCTTGTACATAGGAGCAGTATTAAAGTATTTATATTCTTGTACATAGGGGGCAGTATTATAGTAGTTATATTCTTGTGCATAGGGGCAATATTATAGTACTTATATTCTTGTACATAGGGGGCAGTATTAAAGTATTTATATTCTTGTACATAGGGGGCAGTATTATAGTAGTTATATTCTTGTGCATAGGGGCAATATTATAGTAGTTATATTCTTGTGCATAGGGGCAGTATTATAGTAGTTATATTCTTGTACATAGGAGCAGTATTATAGTAGTTATATTCTTGTGCATAGGGGCAGTATTATAGTAGTTATATTCTTGTGCATAGGGGAAATATTATAGTACTTATATTCTTGTACATAGGGGGCAGTATTAAAGTATTTATATTCTTGTACATAGGGGGCAGTATTATAGTAGTTATATTCTTGTGCATAGGGGCAATATTATAGTACTTATATTCTTGTACATAGGGGGCAGTATTAAAGTATTTATATTCTTGTGCATAGGGGCAGTATTATAGTAGTTATATTCTTGTACATAGGGGCAGTATTATAGTAGTTATAATCTTGTACATAGGAGCAGTATTATAGTAGTTATATTCTTGTGCATAGGGGCAATATTATAGTACTTATATTCTTGTGCATAGGTTGCAGTATTATAGTAGTTATAATCTTGTACATCGGGGCAGGTGGGACACCACCGCTGTTGTTGTTGGGCACCCAGGGGAGAGGTAGTGGCAGCTGGATGTTAACCCCTCCGCGGGTAGGGAGGGTTGTCCCGGGGCCCAATGACTTTTTGCTGGGTATAGCAATGGCATAAAGTGTTAGTGGTATCATTTTGATTTACAAATCTATTATGGGAAGGAGAATAGAGCGGACATGCAATTATACTCGATGGGGTATCGGTACAGAGGACCTAAATGGTTGTTGGTCCAAATGGCAGTCAATGTAATAAAAGTCATCAACCATAATAGTATATATAACATTTTATTGAACAAATGCAAACATTATAAAATTCAGAAAGATTAAAATAAAACGGACAACAAAAATATATTATTAAAAAAACAGTATAGACAGCAAAATGCTCAGTAGGCCTCTATAACATCTGTTGCTGCCAACTTACAGCACCAGGACCGTTAAAATATTGGCAGTAGTTTTCTCGGCAGGCCTTCGCATCATCCTTGTTTCTGCCATGTATGACCGGTTGAAGGCCTGCGATTGCGGGAGCGTTAGCACGCCACTCACCAAGAACCACTTCCCCATTTGTTGGTTCCACAGAGTCCACGAAACCAGGCGGACTGTACGCATTTACATCTTGACGACGAAGGAAGTTGTGCAGCGTGCAACAGGCCAAAACAACAGAGTCTATTGATTGTAGCTTTAGGTTAATCGGAGTGTGGAAAAGTCTGAAGCGGTTGGCCATGATCCCGAAGGCATTTTCTACTACCCGACGTGCCCTTGACAAGCGGTAATTGAAAATGCGTCTTTCCTGCGTAAGAGCGTTTTGTGGAAACGGTTTAAGAAGATTGGCATGAAGTGGGAAGGCTTCATCGCCGACAAAAACAAAATTAAGGTTTCCTGTGGTCTCAGAGTTGGGTGGCAAGTGCAGGGCACCATTCTGCAAATGCTCACCAAATGCTGTGTGCTCCAAAACACCACCATCAGAAACCCTGCCGTTCATGCCAACATCGACATTTATGAATTCATAGTTTGCATTAACAAGGGCCATCATTATGAGGCTGAAATAGCCCTTGTAATTGTAAAAATAGGATCCGCTGTTCCGTGGTTGCGTGATGCGCACATGTTTTCCATCCAAAGCCCCACCACAGTTTGGGAACTGCCAGAGCTGCTCAAAATCCTTGGCAATTTTATTCCATGCCTCCACTGTTTTAGGAAATTGATTATCGCTGCGTAGACTGCGAACAATTGCATTACATGTCTCAGGAATTATTACGCTGAGCAGGGACCTTGAAACAGCAGCAGAAAAATGCAAGTCTTGGAGGGAGCGTCCTGTGGCCAGGAATCGCAGTGTGACTGCCAATCTTTCATCTGGGGGGACGGCAGCACGCATCTTTGTATCCTTTCGTTGAATGAGTGGCGTAACTCTTTCCAGTAACATTTTGAAGGATTCCTCTGACATCCGCAGATAGTTGCGGAAATCATGAGGATCCTTCTCCTGCAGCTCTCTGATAAGTTGCATGTGTGAGAATTCGGACCTCCTCTGCAGCCACTCTCTGGTCCACATGCGCCGCTTTCGCTTTGAACGCCTCTCTAGCATCCGTGCCTCATCTTGTCGCCGAGCTTCCTCCACCAGCATTGCAGCAACTACAACAGCACACTGCATATCATCCATGATGTGAAACTGCAAAAATAAAACGAAATAAGAGAATTTTCAACAATATGTATGTATATTCCTATATACCGTAATATAAAAAATATAATACTTCCAGCTATGTAAATAAATTAATATAACAACTATAATACTGCCCCCTATATACAAGAATATAAGTACTATAATACTGCCCTCTATATACAACAATGTAACAACTATAAAACTGCCCCCTATATACAAGAATATAACTACTATAATACTGCTCCTATATACAAGAATATAACTATTATAATACTGCCCCCTATATACAAGAATATAACTACTATAATACTGCTCCTATGTACAAAATTATAACTACTATAATACTGCCCCCTATATGCAACAATATAACAACTATAAAACTGCCCACTATATACAAGAATGTAAGTACTATAATACTGCCCCCTATATACAAGAATATAAGTACTATAATACTGCCCTCTATATACAAGAATATAACTACTATAATACCGCCCCCTATATACAAGAATATAACTACTATAATACTGCCCCTATATACAAGAATATAACTACTATAATACTGCTCCTATGTACAAGAATATAACTACTATAAAACTGCTCCTATGTACAAGAATATAACTACTATAATACTGCTCCTATGTACAAAATTTTAACTACTATAATACTGCCCCCTATATGCAACAATATAACAACTATAAAACTGCCCACTATATACAAGAATGTAAGTACTATAATACTGCCCCCTATATACAAGAATAAAAGTACTATAATACTGCCCCCTATATGCAACAATATAACAACTATAAAACTGCCCACTATATACAAGAATGTAAGTACTATAATACTGCCCCCTATATACAAGAATAAAAGTACTATAATACTGCCCCCTATATGCAACAATATAACAACTATAAAACTGCCCACTATATACAAGAATCTAAGTACTATAATACTGCCCCCTATATCCAAGAATATAACTACTATAATACTGACCCAGAATACAACTATAATATTGCCCACTATATCCAAGAATATAACTACTGCTCCCTGTGTATAAGAATATAAATATTATAATATTGGTTCCCTAAGTACAAGAATTCAAGTAGTACAATACTGTTCCCGTATACAAAAGTACTATCCTATATAAAACAATTTCAAAGCATACCTACCTTTTCAATCACAAGGTCTGATAAGAGGTCTGATGAAAGATCCAGAAAACACGACACACTAGCGACGCCAAACAGAGAATGTAGTTCGTAGAACAAAAAATAGAACTTAAAGAATGAAATCACAGTGACGCCTTCGGCAAGGTACCCAATCGGAACGCTGTTGTAACCACCAATCGGAGACGTAGGGGCGTTGCAAAATAGAGCGCAAAAACACGCCCTTATCCTGCCTTCAGCCCTACGTCACTGTTTTCAGCGTCGTAGCGATGGTCGCTGCTGTGGTGTCAAACACAAGAATGCAGCGCTTATCAGCATGCGCAGCGGGATAACAGCGATCAAAAAATGACCTGGAACATTCAGGAGCGAGCAGCGATTTCGCAGCAGGGGTCTGATCGTTGTTATGTGTCACACTTGGCGACGTCGCTGTTGAGGTCGCTGCAACGTCACAGAATATGGTGACGCTGCAGCGACGTCGTTATGTGTGACACCAGCTTTACTCACCTACATTTTGGCTGACTGCAGTCTAGCTTTTTTATGTCTGTGTCAGGGGTCCACCTAGGACTCTTGCCATAGCGTTTTATTTCATTCAAATGTCGACAGTTAGCTCAAGCCTGCAGAACAACTTGAATTTCTTTAGATATTTATTGGAACTACTTATCCTCCCTCCAGACTATCCTGCATTGCAACCTTGTTATCACTTTTTACCTGCTGTCTATTAAGCCAAAATCCCTCTGGGAAAGCGTCCTATTGACAGATGAGACCAAGATACAGCATTTTGGTAAAGCACATACTGTAATTCTATTGTTTATTGAAAGCGGAATGAGACTACAAAGCAAAGAGCACAGCACCTACAGTCAAACATGGTGGAGGTTCAGATATGTGTTGGAGTTATTTTGCTGCCTCTGGCACTGGGTGCCTTCACTGTGTGCAAGGCATAATGAAATACGAAGATTACCAAAGCATTTTAGGTTGCAATGTAGTGCCCAGTGTCAGAAAGCTGGGTTTGTGTCCTAGGTCATGGGTTAACAGCAGGACAATGACCCCAAACATTCTTCAATAAGCAGCCAGAAATGGATGCAAAAAAGCGCTAAAGAGTTCTGAAGTGGCCAGCAATGAGTCCGGATCTAGATCAGATTGAACACTTGTGAGGAGATCTTAAGATTGCTGTTGGGAGAAGGCACCATTCAAATATGAGACACTTGGAGCAGTTTGCAAAAGAAGAGAGGTCCAAAATTCCAGTTGAGAGGTGTAAGACGCTTGTTGATGGTTATAGAAAGTGATTGATTGTAGTTATTTATTCCAAAGGGTGTGCAACCAAATATTAAGTTGAGGGTGCCAATAATTTTGTCCAGACTATTTTTGAAGCTTTGTGTATGTGCAATTTGTCTTTTTTTCTGTTTTGTTTTGCGTTTTTTTTCTGTGTTCCAAAACACACACAGTAAATAATCATTTGTATAACAAAACGTGTAATTGCAATAATGTTGTAGGAGAGATACAGCATTTTCTGGAATAATTTCAAGGTTACCAAATTTTTTGGCCATGACTGTATATATCTAAAGGTGGTATTGATGTGAATTTCTCACCAGGTGTTGGTAACAATAAATAACAATAAATAATAACAATAAATTCATTGACGGGTGTAGTTTCCACCATGGGGTCACTTGTGGGGGGTTTCCACTGTGTAGGCCTATCAGGGGACTGGCAAATGGAACATAGTGTCCACCATCTATTTCATGCAATTTTGCACTCCATAAGTCAAATGGTGCTTCTTCCTTTCGAAACCCTGCCATGCAGCCAAACATCATTTTCCACCATGGATGGGGTAACTGTGTACTCAGCAGCCATTACACAACAAACTTTATGGTCCAGTTTTTCCTATTACTATTGTAAACATTACAAATTTTGAGGAAAAGCAACATGTTTGTGGGAAAATGTATTTTTTGCATTTTCACGGCTCAGTGTTATAAAATTCTGTGAGTTTTAGGTGATCACCATACCGCTAAATACATTTCTTGACAGGTGTAAGTTCCACAATGGGGTCACTTATGGTGGATTCCACAGTGTAGGTTCATCAGGGGCTTGGCAAACAGAACATGGTATCTACTATCTATTTCAAGCAATTTTGCGCTCCAATAATCAAGTTGTGGTCTTTCCCTTCCGAGCCCCGCAGTGCACCAAAACAGTAGTTTTCCACCAACTTTGGGATATTGGCATACTCAGAAGAAATTGCAAAAAAAGCAACCCAAAAACTGCATCTCCAAATAAAAGCAAGTGTGAATTGGTGCTAGCTTCTATAACTGATGACGTCAACTTCACTGATGTACGGAAAGTCTTTGGGATCCTGCCAGGAGCATGATACCAGATGCTTCTGTTAGTGCAGCACTAACAGCTATAGTATATTGCAATGATTATTCATTGCAACATATAAAAGCTGAAATCAAGGCAGTAAAAAGTAATGTTCCATATAGGGACTAAGCAAAAAAGTAAAATAATTTTGTAAAAATAAAAAAAAAACAAAAACAGACAATAAAGGACAAAAAAAGCCAATAAATATGTATATTTATTGAAAAAATAAAGAAAAAAAGAACACATATGTGGTATTGCCACATCTGTAACAACTGGATGCATAAAACTGTCACACTAGGTAACCCCTTCAGTGAGCACCGTAATAAAACAAACAAAAAAAAGTAGCAAAAACAATGTCTTTACGCGATTCAGCTGACAAGAAAAGTGGAATAAAAAGCGATTAAAAAGTCATATATGAAGTAAAATGGTTCCTCTGAAAAGAGCATCTTGTCCCGCAAAAAACAAGAGACCCAAACCGCTCTGTCAGCAAAAAAAAATAGCTCTCAAAATACAGTAATTGAAAAACAAAGTTTTTTTCTATATAATAGTTGTTATGGTGTAAAAGCGACAAAACATATAAAAAAAAACTATATAAATGTGGTATCTCAGTAATCGCACTGACCGGAAGAATAAAGTTTTCTTATCACTTGTACGACATCAATGGCGTAAAAAAAAAAAATATAAAATTGCTGTTTCTTCTTGATTCTGCCTCACAAAAAGTGGAATAGAAAGTGATCAAAATATATTATGCGGCCCAAAATAGTACCACTAAAAACTACAACTCACCCCACAAAAAACAAGCCCTCATATGACTCTGATGGCTGAAAAATAAAAATACTACAGACTTCAGAATTCAGTGATGCAAAAAGCCCTTATTTGTAAAAAACAAAAAAGCTTTTTAAGTGTAATAGTAACCAAACCTAGAAAACTATATAAATCTGGTACCACCGTAATCATAGTGCCTGAGAAATAAAGCTGCCTTATCACTTATACCGCACAGTGTGCAGTGTAAAAAAGAAATAAAACCAGCTCTTCAACTGCTATTAATTTTTTCATTGTGCCTCCCAAAGATCGCAGTATGGCGCCGCTCACATTTATCCTGCGCTCTATGCTGAGTGCCAACACCGGGGATTATGTTTAAATCTTTGAAAATCATGATTCTGATAAAATTCCCAACTGAAAATAAACTGTAATGAGGCAGACGGGTCACTTTGGACTTCGGTCTGGCCTCTGGTGGTTTTCTTCACCTTTGAAAAGACGGACACCAACTTCCTACTAGTAAAACCGTGTCTTTTCGTTGGTGCTTTCCCTCTTATCTTTACACCTCTGATGATTTCAAGTGCTACATCTGGATGTGAAAACCCCAGTATTAAAAAGATAAACTTTATTACATGAAGCTAAAAAAACACCCACAGACACATATAATGATTCGGTATCTCCGCTAGGTTCAATCCCATATATATAGGCAATAGATAGATATTAGTACATACATAGCATTTCCTAACACCAAAAAAAATTTCTGATTCACCCAAGATTATAAACTTCTCCCTCAATAAGCAAGAGACTCAATATTTCAGATGAACAAGGGAACCAGAAACCAAAGGTTCACATATGATAGAAGATATATCCGTTATTTGAAGTTAGAGATTGCTGATAATCACACTATTTCTCTTATTCAAATATATGTATATACATTTCCCAACTCTTTTTGGGAGCTGACCAGAGAGACAAAAACATTTTTTTTCGTCTCAATGTCCAGCTCCAATAGATTACCCAGTTTGTGACACCTGAAAAGATATTTTCACCTGATTACTAAGGTTACCTCTGAAACCCCTGTTAATTTACCACAATGCCCGCTAGTCGAACACCATTATCGCCAACAGAGATTAGTTAGTGCCAGGAGAAATACAGAGGTACCTTTTCCAACCTATGCATACAATAGAATGCCTCCCAGGTCATTCCCAACAGGACAGAGACATCACATTAAATGAAAAATCGTCAGCTGACCTGTAAATTTAAATACAATGCACATAAAGGAATGCCTAAACGGTCATTCCCCACAGAACAGAGACTTCACGTTGATATCTAAACATCCTCTGAACTGTGAATCCGAAGATTTTCCTTTTCAGCAGTCAAAGAAGCACAGAGAAAAAGATGCCAAAGATTTAAATATGAGTCCAACAACTCGAGGATAATCCTTGATATAAATTCTTGATGGATGGATTGATTATCGCATCTTCACTGAAAATCCGACCTCAAAGAAAATAATTTCATCATTCTTCATGGTATCAGTCGATTTCCATTTTTAGCAATAGTCGATCATCATCAGAATAAGATCCTATTTGCAAAACCTCCTGATGAACCCCTTGGTGCTACCATACAAGGGGGGAAACGCGTCGAGGTATTAGAGGTGTTAGCTGTATCTTGAAGACTTGGGCTATCAATCAAGCACAGTATGCATGATGGACTATTGCTAAAAATGGAAATCGACTGATACCATGAAGAATGAGGAAATTATTTTCTTTGAGGTCGGATTTTCAGTGAAGATGCGATAATCAATCCATCCATCAAGAATTTATATCAAGGATTATCCTCGAGTTGTTGGACTCATATTTAAATCTTTGCCATCTTTTTCTCTGTGCTTCTTTGACTGCTGAAAAGGAAAATCTTCGGATTAACAGTTCAGAGGATGTTTAGATATCAACGTGAAGTCTCTGTTCTGTGGGGAATGACCGTTTAGGCATTCCTTTATGTGCATTGTATTTAAATTTACAGGTCAGCTGACGATTTTTCATTTAATGTGATGTCTCTGTCCTGTTGGGAATGACCTGGGAGGCATTCTATTGTGTGCATAGATTGGAAAAGGTACCTCTGTATTTCTCCTGCTACTAACTAATCTCTGTTGGCGATAATGGTGTTCGACTAGCGGGCATTGTGGTAAATTAACAGGGGTTTCAGAGGTAACCTTAGTAATCAGGTGAAAATATCTTTTCAGGTGTCACAAACTGGGTAATCTATTGGAGCTGGACATTGAGACGAAAAAAAATGTTTTTGTCTCTCTGGTCAGCTCCCAAAAAGAGTTGGGAAATGTATATACATATATTTGAATAAGAGAAATAGTGTGATTATCAGCAATCTCTAACTTCAAATAACGGATATATCTTCTATCATATGTGAACCTTTGGTTTCTGGTTCCCTTGTTCATCTGAAATATTGAGTCTCTTGCTTATTGAGGGAGAAGTTTATAATCTTGGGTGAATCAGAAATTTTTTTTGGTGTTAGGAAATGTTATGTATGTACTAATATCTATCTATTGCCTATATATATGGGATTGAACCTAGCGGAGATACCGAATCATTATATGTGTCTGTGGGTGTGTTTTTTTAGCTTCATGTAATAAAGTTTATCTTTTTAATACTGGGGTTTTCATTTTCTTAAAATAATTAATGACCCCTTTCATATATCTATATATATAGAAAATTGCTACATCTGGATGATATTAATTTATTTTAGGTCACTGTCAAGGTGGTGCTCAGGGGACACATTATTTCTTATGTTTCCCACAAGAAAAAGAAACTGTTTTCCTCCCTGAGGCCTCTCTTGGACCAGCTCACTCAATCATATAAGGACTTCAAAATATGTAATACTTCCTCTTCTAGAGAGACCTACCTTGCAGCTAAGCAGGACTTGAATACAATATTACATGAACAGGCACACAATCAAATGGCAATCAACTGGCAACACAATCGCAATTTTTGCTGGTGTAATAGACCAGGTTGGCGTCTTGCTTCCTTAACAAAGCCATTTAGGACAGCAACTAAAGTCTTTAATATTACAATGCCCGATGGTTCTATTTCTCGTGACCCGACCCAAATCTGCACGCTTTTATGTAGATCTTTTATGGCCTGTCTCTGGATTCTCAGGACAGTTATCAATTTCTGTGTAAAGTCGACCCATCGATGCTTACTGCTTCTCAAAGGGAGATTCTTGACCAGCCAATTTCTCCTGGGTAGGTGCAATCGGTCATTAATTCCTCTAGATTGGTTAAGGCACCTTGCCTGATGGGTTTTCTGTCAAATTTTATAAACTTATACAACCCTTACTTACACCTCACCTTACTTCCCTTTTTAGGCCTAAAATACACTTCCGCATAAAAAACGTACTTGTCACACGTTCCGTTTTTCGGGTCCGTGTTCCATTTTTTATGGGCGTTTCTCCGGTACATATGACATCCGTGTGATGGCGTATGCTAGCCGTGTGTGCATGTGGAATGGCTGTGTAATGTCCGTGTGAAATGTTCCGTGTGTGATGCACAATGTCGTTGATACATGTCGGCTGACCGCAGAAAGAGTTGCGCGATGAGAATGAACTCGGGTGAACTTCACCCGACTTCATTGTCATACCGCGGCTCTGTCTGGGTGTTGCGTACTGATTAGCGGTCACCCGTGAAGGACTCACCGGTGACCGCTAATCCCCTGAGTGATTGAAGTGAGCAGCGCGATTAGCGCTGCTGTCACTCAGGCAACCCGCGGCCAGCTGGAGTCCTCCCCCCAAGACCGCAACTCACCTGTGACTTCATCGCTGTCACACGGGCGACTTGCTGTCACAGGTGGAGGATCCAGCGTTGGCCGCGAGTAACCTCAGTGACAGCACAGCTGATCGCACGGCTCACCTCAGTTGCTGCGTGGAGCTGTCAGGAGCGGCGATGTTCTTCTGCAGCTCCTGTCACCTTCATGTAGCAGAGCTGGAAGCGACGCGGCACCTCCGTGGATTACGCCGGACATGGATTGGTTTTTGGGGCGTAATAAATTGGTGAACGAGGGTATTTGTTATTGTTTTTTATTGTAAATACAGGATTTTTCGTTGTGTGTGTTTATTAACTTTAAATTACAGGTTAATCATTGGGGGTGTCTCATAGATGCCTGCAATGATTAATCTAGGACTTC
Organism: Anomaloglossus baeobatrachus; assembly: GCF_048569485.1. Lineage (NCBI taxonomy): Eukaryota > Metazoa > Chordata > Amphibia > Anura > Aromobatidae > Anomaloglossus > Anomaloglossus baeobatrachus. The sequence continues at coordinate 365,764,508 of NC_134354.1, read as the reverse complement.
GTGGCAGCTATGGGTTGCTGCCATTAACTCCTTATTACCCCGATTGCCAACGCACCAGGGCAAATCGGGAGGAGCCGGGTAGAGTTCCAGAACTATAGCATTTAATGGATGCGGCAATTCTGGGCGGCTGCTGGCTGATATTTTTAGGCTGCGGGGCTCCCCATAACGTGGAGATCCCCATCCTGAGAATACCAGCCTTCAGCTGTATGGCTTTACCCTTGCTGGTATCAAAATTGGGAGGGACCGCACGTCGTTTTTTTTTAATTAATTATTTATTTTACTGCACAGTATAGACCCGCCCACCGGTGACTGTGATTGGTTGCAGTGAGACAGCTGTCACTCAGCGTGTGGGCGTGTCTAACTGCAACCACTCATAGGTGCCTGTGGGCGGGGGAAGCAGGGAATACGAGATTGATTAATGAGCGGCCGGCTTTTTCAAATTAATTGAAGCCGCGTATCTTTGGAACAGCTGTTCTCTGCCGCGCTGATGATCGGGGATCGGTGAGTATGCGACAGGGGAAGATACAGACCAAGCGCAAAAGGGATGATGATTAAGAACAGCAGAACAAAAGGTAAGTAGACTGACATTTAACAAAAAAAAAAAAAAACGACATCGTTCGTTTAAAAACGCACACGGACGGTACGTGCTGAACACGGACATGCTACGTGTGCCGTCCGTGCAGGCATGGACCCATTGACTTTAGTGGGTCCGTGCCTGCGTGCTGACCGCCAAAAACGGACATGTCAGCCATGTGGGAAAACGCACATGTACTAACCACACGGACACACATTCCGTGTGATTTTACGTGTGTGTGCCATCAACCATAGGGCAACATTAGTCAACGTGTCTCCGGTACGTGCAAAAACGTACCAAACACGTACCGGAGGCACGGATGTGTGTTGCAGGCTTTAATCATATTGTTAATTCTGGCTGCCTAACTGATTTAATGAGGCTTGTTTGTCCTTGTTGTTGAAGCCAGGCAAAGATCCACTTCTCCCTACCTCGTATCGCCCAATCTTCCTTCTAAATGTTGATTTTAAACTGCTTACTAAAATCATGGCCAATAGGCTGCAGTCCATGCTTCCTGATATTCTTACTCCATTTCAAACAGGTTTTGTTCATGGCCGGTCTATTACCCTTAATATCAGGACAGCACTCGCTGCCGTTACACATAGTTGCCAGACTAAAGGGGACTTTACACGCTGCAATATCATTAGTGAATTATCATCGGGTCACGGTGTTTGTGACGCACATCCGGCGTCATTAACGATATCGCAGTGTGTAACAAGTATGAGCGACTTTAAACGATCGCAAAAGTGGTCAAAATCGTTTGCCGCGGAGAGGTCGTCCTGAAACCAAAAATCGTTCTCTGCTTATTAGCGATGTTGTTCCTCGTTCCTGCGGCACCACACATCGCTGTGTGTGACACTGCAGGAGCGACGAACATCTCCTTACTTGCCTGCACCGGCAATGAGTAAGGAAGGAGGTGGGTGGGATGTTACGTCCCGCTCATCTCCGCCCCTCCGCTTCTATTGGACACCTGCCGTGTGACGTCGCTGTGACGCCGCACAAACCGCCCCCTTAGAAAGGAGGCGGTTCGCCAGCCAGAGCGACGTCGCAGGGCAGGTAAGTCCGTATGACGGGTGTAAGCGAGGTTGTGCGCCACGGTTTGCCCGTGTCGCACAACCGACGGTGGCGGGTACGATCGCTTGCGATCTCGCTAGCGAGATCGCAGCATGTAAAATACCCTTAAGGCCAAGCAAAATATACTGGTCAGCCTTCACACTTTTACAGCCGTTGATCGAGTATCATAGTCTCATCTTACACGCACCCTTAAGTATAGATTGTTTGGCTTTACTTTCTACAACTTTGTGCAGACAATTTATAATAATCCCCAAACCTCGATTTCGCTCAATGGCGTAAAGTCTGCCTCCTTTCTCATTCTGAGAGGTACGAGACAAGGTTGTCCCCTTTCACCTTTACTATTTAACATTGCCCCTACATTAACATTGACATTGCCCCCTGCTGAGATACCTGGAAATGATCCTGTAATACTATTGTATGTTCTGAGGATTTCGATAGCGTTAGGGCAATGACAACCAGAGAAGAGTTCTTGGTACAAGATGTTTATAATATGTAACCACGGTAGGTACAGAACGGAACAAACACAGCAGAACAAACACACAGAATACTTTCCCGAAACGGAGCGAAGGGAATTCCCGGGGCCACGCACCGGACTCCCCCAGGGAGACCACCAGAGCGAACCCCTATACAGGGACTGTCCGGCAATCACCCCGGAAGGCCTAAATGCGCAGCAGCTGGGACACAAGGGGCAAGTGGTAAAGTCCAGGAGTGTCCGTATGGAATGATAGTCCAGAGTGGTTACAAACCGGGAGGAAACCGGGCAGAAGTGCTGAACACAGACGGCAGACGGAGTCCAGGCACAGCTTGAAGAAACCGGGTAAGGTCCAGAGTCGGTCGGTATTCTTTCAGGAGGATCCAAAGGCAATCAGGAAATAGAAGCAGCAAGGCAGGAGCACACAGCAAGCAGTATACTCAGGCACTGGACTAGGCTTAGAGGCGGCCTTTTAAGCAGCTGGACAGGAAGTAGGGCAACAGAACAGTAAACTCCATGTTAACCGAGGGCAAGCTTTTGTCAAAAGAGAACTGGAAAACCCGGAAACCTGACATTACTCCCCCCCCCAGAAACGGCCTCAGGACGGATCAGGACCAGGTTTGTCCGGGTACCGTCGATGAAACTGAGCAATCTTCCGGGGTGCCCGAATGTTACCCACCGGTTCCCAGGAATCGTCCTCGGGGGCGTACCCCTGCCAACGTACCAGATATTGAAGCCGACGACGATGGATCCGGGAGTCAATAATGTCCTCAACCACGAACTGCTCCTCGCCGTCGACCATCACAGGCGGAGGAGGAGGCACGACACGACCATGAAACGTATTAGGAGAAACGGGTTTGAGGAGAGAAACATGAAAGACCGGGTGTACCTTCAGATGGTGCGGTAACCGCAGCCGACAGGCCACAGGGCTCACGATCCCGGTGATCTTAAACGGACCGATGAATTTTTGTCCCAGCTTCTGCGAAGGAACACCCAACCTCAGGTTTTTGGTGGATAACCATACAGAGTCCCCTACCTTATACATGGGTGCCGGTTTCCGGTGAGTGTCTGCCGACCTCTTGTAACGCTCCTGAGCCGTAGCCACAGTGTCCTTTAGAATCTCCAGATTTTGTCGTAGCTCTGTCACTCGGTCCTCCACCGCTGGCACCGAAACCGCTACGGGTGACCTAGGCAAAACATTCGGATGGTAACCCAAGTTAGCAAAAAAGGGCGTTACCTTAGTGGAGCTGCTCTGAGTGTTGTTATACGAGAACTCCGCCAACGGAAGCATCTTCAACCAATCGTCCTGCAGATGGCTGACATAACATCGAAGGTATTGTTCCAGGGTTTGATTAGTCCGTTCGGTTTGCCCATTTGTCTGAGGATGGTATGCAGAAGACAAACAGACATCAATCTGGAGTGCCGTACAAAACCCCTTCCAGAACCTAGACGTGAACTGCACGCCCCGGTCAGAGATGATCTCGTCTGGTACCCCATGCAATCGGAATACGTTCTGGATAACCAAATCCACTGTCTCTGCGGCTGAGGGAAGACCGGTACACGGAATAAAGTGAGCAGCTTTTGTCAACCGATCCACCACCACTAAAATGGTATTGTGACCGCCTGAGACCGGCAACTCCACAATAAAATCCATTGAGATAGACCCCCAAGGGCGAGATGGCACGGGTAACGGTTGGAGGAGTCCCGTAGGAGCCACACGAGGGACCTTGCACCGGGCACAAACCACACATGAGTGGACATAGTCCTTTACATCCCTTAAACAGGTAGGCCACCAGAAAAAACGGCTCAAAAATTCCTGCGTCTTCTGTACCCCCCTATGACCAGCCAACACGGAGTCATGGACTAACTTGAGAACCCGAAGTCTTACGGCCTCCGGGACATAAATGCGTCGCTCTCTCAACCACACACCATTCCGAAGAACAAGAGTTACATCATTCGGGGGGGCAGCAAGAAATACGTCACCATCATAGGCCAGCTTGATGTCCTTCCACAAGTCCTGGTCCTGGATTACTCCAACGAAATTGGCATCCGATAACACGGTCTGAGACGGGGTTCCAGGCACGGAGTCCACGGCGTGGATTCAGGACAAGGCATCGTCTTTCCCATTACGTGAACCTGGACGGTAGGTAACGATAAAATTGAACTAGTTAAGGAATAGGCTCCAACGGGCTTGCCGTGGAGACAGGCACCTGGCAGACTTAAGAAATTCCAGATTACGATGATCTGTGAGTACTATCACTTGCTGCGCGGCTCCCTGTAAGTGGTGTCTCCATTCCTTAAAAGCTGAAATAATCGCCAACAATTCCTTGTCCGCAATGTCATAGTTCCTTTCTGCAGGGGACAACCGGCGGGAAAAGAAAGCACACGGATGCAAGAGACTCTTGTCCCCAGTCCTTTGAGAAAGGATGGCCCCTAATGCATAGTCGGAAGCGTCGACTTCCACGATAAAGGGAAGAGCGGGATTCGGATGTACTAATATTGGCGCTGAGGTAAAACAAACCTTGAGACGATGGAAAGCTTCCTGGGCCTGGGTGGACCACACAAACTTCTGTCCTTTCTTGGTTAACAGAGTGATGGGACGAACGATCTCTGAAAAGTTACGGATAAAGCGTCGGTAAAAGTTGGCAAAACCGACAAAGCGTTGCACCTCTTTGATGTTTCCCGGTTCCGGCCAGTCTAGAATTGCTTGTATCTTGCCAGACTCCATGTTCAGTCCCTGAGGAGAGATGACATAACCTAAGAATTGTATTTGTGAGCAATGGAATTCGCATTTCTCCAGCTTAATGTACAGGTGGTTTTCCCTCAGCCGGGTAAGTACGGTCTTGACGTGCTCCTGGTGTTCCTGTAGGGAATCAGAAAAGATTAGGATATCGTCCAGATAAATCACCATGAATTGGTCCATTATATCCCTAAAAATATCGTTAACTAGATGTTGGAAAGCCGCGGGAGCGTTACAAAGTCCAAAAGGCATCACTAGGTACTCAAAATGTCCATACCGACATCGGAACGCGGTCTTCCACTCGTCTCCGGGACGTATGCGAAGTAGATTATATGCCCCACGGAGATCCAATTTAGTGAATATTTTTGCCTGTTGGACCCTCTCCAATAGCTCAGGAATCAACGGTAACGGATACCGGTTCCGGATGGTTATTTTATTCAGTTCCCGGTAGTCAATACAGGGTCTCAGAGTCCCCTCTTTCTTTTTCACAAAAAAGATGGGTGCCCCTGCTGGTGAGGTAGACGGGCGAATAAATCCCTTGGCTAGACTTTCATCAATGTACTCTTTTAGTGCTTCTAGCTCAGGTGCCGCCAACGGGTAGACATGACCAAATGGGATCTCCGCCCCTGGGAGTAAGTCTATGGGGCAATCATACGGTCTATGCGGGGGAAGCTGATCGGCTTTTCTTTTGTCGCATATATCAGCGAAGTCATGATAAACCGGGGGTAAAACAGGTACCTGTACAGTGCCCTCCACATTCGGTGTTACTGGAACCGGAACAGTTGGACTAATGGTCGGACCACTCTGCGGTAGAAAGGATATTTCCTTAGTCTCCCAATCGATGACAGGATTTGTAGACCGTAGCCACGGAATACCTAAAATAATCGGAAAATGAGGAGAAGAAATTACCATGAAAACAAGGGTCTCCTGCTGACCTGGCTTCATCACGCATTCTAGCGGTACTGTTTCCCGATCAACTGGTCCAGAGATTAACAGAGATCCGTCTACCGTCTCCATGGTAACCGGTGAGGATCTTTGCTGAGTCCGGATACCGTGTTTCCTGGCAAAAGAAGAGTCCATGAAATTTCCCCCTGCCCCAGAGTCTATCATTGCAGAGGTAGGTATTAGCTGTCCCTCCCACCGGATCTGAATGGGAAGCGAGCAATGGGTATATTTCCCTTCTGAGTCCTTTGGTGAGGTTGACATTACAGTCAAGGGAAATACCGCATCCAAGTGTCCACTTGCCTCAGAGATATCGGACTCTGCGTCCGTGTTGTCACACTCTGCCATGGCTGCCAATACCTTATTTGGGCGATTTGGACGTTTCGGGCAGTCGATCAAGAAATGGTCCGATTGACCGCAATAGAAACACAAACGCTCACGGAGCCGGTGTTCACGACGTTCGTTGGTCTCTCGCTTTTGCAGAGAGTCCACTTGCATAGGAACGTCCTCGGCCTCCCGTGGCGTCCTGAGAGCGGGTTCTCTGGAAGGAAACGCAAAGTTGTTTACACGGTTTACAGCTGCCCATTTTTCCTGTCTACGTTCCGTCAAGCGGGTATCAATACGCACACAGTGCTGGAGAAACAGTTCAAAATCCCCTGGAGATTCGGAACGAGCTAACTCGTCCTTGATGGTACCGGACAACCCTTTTCTGAAAACAGACAATAATGCATTGTTTCCCCAGTCGGTGTCTACCACTAACCTCTTGAACTCAGTGGCGTATTCAACGACAGAACGCTTTCCCTGACGTAAGGAAAGGAGAGCCGATTCAGCGGTAGCACGGCGATTCGGATCATCAAACATTTGCGCCATTGCGGTCAGAAAGTCATCCAGGTGATTTAAACGAATGTCCCGATTCTCTATCATAGGATTAGCCCAAGCCAGTGCTCGTGAGGTTAATAACATGATTATACATAACACTTTTGACCAGTCAGAACGGTAATAATCAGCATGTACATCAAAAAACAGTATACATTGGTTAACAAATCCACGAAACTGACTACGATCACCACTGAAACGGAATGGGGGTAACCTAGGCATACCGGCAGCTGATACCGACGTAGTGGGGACGGCTTCCTGAGCCTCCACCCTGACTTGCAAATCCTGAATAGCCGGACCCAGTACCTGGTGATCATGGCCCAGCTGTGCCTCCACATCTCTAAGTTTAGTTTGTACCGCCTCCATCTCCTGCTGTAAGGAGTTAATCATGGAAAAGAGCTGACCTACTCGTGTCTCAGTCATTGCCCCAGCGAAATCCTCTAGAGGCCTGAGTATAATGTAATACTATTGTATGTTCTGAGGATTTCGATAGCGTTAGGGCAATGACAACCAGAGACGAGTTCTTGGTACAAGATGTTTATAATATGTAACCACGGTAGGTACAGAACGGAACAAACACAGCAGAACAAACACACGGAATACTTTCCCGAAACGGAGCGAAGGGAATTCCCGGGGCCACGCACCGGACTCCCCCAGGGAGACCACCAGAGCGAACCCCTATACAGGGACTGTCCGGCAATCACCCCGGAAGGCCTAAATGCGCAGCAGCCGGGACACAAGGGGCAAGTGGTAAAGTCCAGGAGTGTCCGTACGGAATGATAGTCCAGAGTGGTTACAAACCGGGAGGAAACCGGGCAGAAGTGCTGAACACAGACGGCAGACGGAGTCCAGGCACAGCTTGAAGAAACCGGGTAAGGTCCAGAGTCGGTCGGTATTCTTTCAGGAGGATCCAAAGGCAATCAGGAAATAGAAGCAGCAAGGCAGGAGCACACAGCAAGCAGTATACTCAGGCACTGGACTAGGCTTAGAGGCGGCCTTTTAAGCAGCTGGACAGGAAGTAGGGCAACAGAACAGTAAACTCCATGTTAACCGAGGGCAAGCTTTTGTCAAAAGAGAACTGGAAAACCCGGAAACCTGACAGATCCCTTCCTTTACAGGCATTGGGGTCGGCCATCACATACTTAAATCATTAGCATTTGCTGATGATATCTTACTCATGATAGCCAACCCTATGGAATCCATTCTGTCTATAATGGATGCTTTCAGTGAGTTTGGAGCAGTCTCGGAGTTTCGCATAAATTTCACTAAATCTCAGGCTTTGGCAATTCCTAAAACTGCTCAGAAATGGTAATCATTCCCCTTTCCCTTTCAGTGGAAGGGAGATTCCCTGCCTTATCTTGGAGAACATCTGCACTCAAACCCCCATAAATTGAATGTCTGTCCTCTTATCTCTGCAGTTTTTCAGGAAATTCAATCCTAGAAATCCCTAAAACTGTCCTTTGTGGGTAAGGCCCATCTTATTAAAATGATTTCTTTCCCCAAACTTCATATTCCTTTGCAAACATTGCCAATTTTGCTATCTAAAGCCAATGACCAGCTTCTAACAAAGGCCTTCCGTCAATTTATTTGTGGTTCAGAATGGGGTTCCAGAATTAGTATTTTTAAGTTGCAAAGAACAAAATCTTTGGGTGGCCTTAATTTGTCAAATGTACGCCTTTACAGTATAGCAGCCATCTTTCGACATGCCCTGGATTGGATCAGTGCTTTCATCCGCTTCACTAATACCCCAATAGATGAGGCTATGTGTGGACCTTTTAGTCTCCCTGCCTTTCTCCTTTTACGACCAGTCGATGTCCCTAGAGCAGTTAAAGATAATCCCTTACTATGGTCAGTTATTTTGGGTTGGCGCCAAGCAAGATGGCTTAGTAGACTTGACCCTTACACCTCAGTTCTTCCTTTTTGAGGTAATCGCTGCTTTTTGCAGGGTAGGCTACCTCCTGTTTATCATGTGCTTGGGAATAATGGCTGTCGATTAGTTTGTGATTTGCTGTCGGATAAACAACGCTCTCTTACCTCAGAGGACATTGCCCTCAAGTATCCAATCCTGGCGGGCTATAACTTTACTTATGTTCAGATCAGACATTATGTAAACTCTGTGTTACGGGCTATACCAGAAGATGTTAGAGAGAACCCCTTAAATTTAATTTCCATTAGAGCCCACATGGAGAGCTATTCCCTGAGTCTCATATATAAGCTTCTTCAGCCTTCTATCCAGTGGTCAGACTCTTCGCCAGGCCCAGGGATGTTAACGGACTGTCCTGTAAAGGTTCTCTTAGAAGCAACGCTACGTATTATTTCCATGTTACTATACGATAGTTACAAAACCATTCCACTCATGATTTTGATTTTTTGACAACACCTTACTAATACCTTTGATCTTTCCATTTCCCTGTCCCCTGAGTGGGCAATCTTCAATATTCTCCCACAGGATCAAGTGGGTAAGCTTCTTGCCCATCAGTGCCGCACTTTATTCATTTGGGCGGCGACCATTCGTAAAAGTATCTTACACCCCTGGGCGCTGTACGCAGTCCCTATTCTTAGTTTGCTTAGTACAAAGGTGCCCGTCAAAATGGACTGGATAGAGTCCTTACTTAGGCCTTGTGCCTACAGGGCGTTTTTCTAGCGTTTTTCCTTGCTTTTTTAATCAATAAAAGCAAGAAAAAAGCATCCCAGCAAAGTCTATGAGAATCGGGACTTGCTGTGCCCACTTTGCTTCTTTTGTCCTTGCTTTTTTTCTTGCTGAAAAAAGAAGCAACATGTCAATTGTTTTAGCATTTTTTCCTGCTTTTTTCCCCAATTGACTTCAATGGAGTCAGTGAAAAAAGCAGGAAAAAATGCATGTGTAATGCCCACGTTGCTTTATTTTATGGGTTTGGGCGTTTTTGTTTTTTTTGGGTTTTTTTTTTTAAATAAAAAGAAAGACAGGATGTGATGTGACAGAGAGAGAAAAGAAAACTATGGCTATGTAGATTTCTTCATAGAAGAAAGCCATATAGCCAGTGTTCGCAGCTGTTTCCTTATCACCCAGTGTTTACCACCACACCTCTCTGCAGGGACCTCCACTGACATCACAAGGTGAAGAGTTCACCCCAGCGGGGGATCTCCAGGAAACACCCCCCCAACCCACCCCCTCTTCCCCAGTGATCCTCCTGCATGAATTGTATTCACCTTGTGACATCCCTGGACTTCCCTGCAGAGAGATGTCGCGGTAAAACACTGAAGAATTCTGAATGCCTTGTGCACAGCCTATGCCACATAAGTGCAGGGAACCACGCTGACATCACACAGTGAATACAATTCATGCAGGAGGATCACCGGGATTTTCCAGGGTTCACCTTGACGTCAGCGGAAGTTCCCTGCACTTATGTGGCATAGGCTGTGCACCAAGCATTCAGTATTCTTGCGGTGTTTTACCACGACATCTCTCTGCTGGCAAGTCCGGGGATGTCACAAGGTGAATACAGTTCATGCAGGAGGATCACCGGGGTTTCCTGAAGATCTCCCGCTGGGATGAACTCTTCACCTTTCTCACCTCTCTGCAGACTCCTGGGACACGTCCGATCGGCTCCAGAACCTCCCAGGAATCAGCTGATGATGTCACCTGACTGCATCATCTGATCGTTTAAGTCCGGTCAAAAGCCGGCATTTTACCGCCCAGCCGGTTTAAACGATCAGATGATGCTGTTAGGTGACAGCATCAGCTGATTACCGGGAGGTCCTGGAGCCGATTGGACGGGAGTCTGCAGAGAGGTGAGTATAGTTTTTTTTTTTTCTACTGATGCATCAGCTGATTGTGTAATCGGCTTTTAAACAATCAGCTGATGTGTCATCTGATTCAGGTCCTTGAACCTGACACATCATCTGATTGGTTTGCATTTCGGCAAACCGATCAGATAATATTGGATCCGGATTGGACATCGCTGGACCCTCGACCCAGCACTATAGTGGAGGTTTTTTTTTAGTTCAATAAAGATGGAGTCACTAATTGTGTTGTGTTTTATTTCTAATAAAAATATTTTTCTCTATTTTGTGTTTTGTTTTGTTTTTTTTTATTTCTACTAGAAATTCTTGGTGGCTATATCTAATATTGGCGTTACACCATGAATTTCGAACTTAGGGCCAGCTGATAATACACAGCTGGCCCTAACCCCATTATTATCCAGCGAGTCACCAGGGCCACTGGACGAGTTGGATACAGCGCCAAAAGATGGCACTTCTATGAACGCGCCATTTTCTGGGGCGGCTACAGACTACAATTCGCAGCAGGGGGGGTGCAGAAAGCTTGTGCCACCCTGTACTGCGGATTCCAGTCCCCAGCTGCCTAGCTGTACCTGGCTGGACACAAAAATTGTGAGAAACCCATGTCGTGTTTTTTTGTTTGTTTGTTTTTTATTTCATGAAATTCATGAAATACCTATATATTACCTATATTTTTGGTTCCCAGCTAGGTACAAATGAGCAGCTGAGGGTTGGGGGCAGTCCGTACTTGCCTGCTGTACCTGGCTGGCATACAAAATATGGTGGAGCCCATGTCCATTTTTTTTTTTTTTTTTTAATTCATAAAAAAAAAACTCCTCCGAAAACATAACCCTAGGGTTAGGGGTAAAAAAAAAAAAATGTGTGGGCTCCTGCTGCATTTTCTATTGCTAGTTAAGGGTAACCCAAACAGCTACTGGTTGCTAGCCCCCACTGCTTGGTGTTTCCTTTATTGTCAATGGAAAATCCAGGGTAGCCCTTTTTTCTTATTTTTGTTTGCCAAATAACTAAAAAAAAAATGACGTGGGTTTTGCCCAATTTTTGTGTCCAGCCAGGTACAACTAGGCAGCTGGGGATTGGAATCCGCAGCGCAGATTGGCCCAAGCTTTCAGGGCCCTCCCCGCTGTGAATTGTGGGTCTACAGCTGCTTCAGAAAATGGCGCTTTCATAGAAGCACCATCTTCTAGCGCTGTGTCCAACTCTTTCAGCGGCCCTGGTGCCGAGTGGCATGCTGGGTAATGGGTAAGGGGTTAATACCAGCTTTTTTTTACCAGCTGGTATTAAGCCGGAGATTCTTAATGTCAGGCCAAGTTTGACCCGGCCATTAAGAATCTCCAATAAGGAGTTTAAAAATAGACACCACAAAGAGAAAAAATACTTTATTAGAAATAAATACACAGACACACTTAGGGACTCCTTCTTTATTACTACCTCTCACCCCTCCACGATCTTGGTCTTCTGTCTTCTTTCTTCTGTCTTCTTCAACCAATGCAGCTGTACTAATGTATATCAGAAAGCACGGGGAGAGGAAGAATGCTTCTGCTCCCTGTTCTGTCTAATCACTCAATGAGTGAGCAGAGACTGCAGGTTGGTAAGCGGTGATGTCACTGGTGCCACCGTTACCATAGTAACCTAAAGAGCGAGTTACTATAGCAAAGGTGATCTCTGATCACCTGATTCCCGGTGCTGCTATTCACCTGCATGAGCCGGTGAATAGCGGCGCCGGTGTAACGCCTGCCTGGATCCACAGACTCAGATGAGCTGTAACGGACAGGCTAGAGGGAAACCACTCACCAAGCAGGACCCCCAGAACCCTGAAACTCTTTAACCCCGATACAGGGATTTGGATATAGGGATTTACACAGGGCCATGGAGATCACTGGCTGCAGTCCAAGAGAGTAGTCATCAGGCAGGGTCAAACCAGGAATTTCAGAACAGGGACAGAATCAGCAGGCAAGGACGTCATCAGAAAACAAGCATTGGTCAAATCCAGATCGGGCAGCGAGGTACATAAACAGCAGGCAGGAGAGGTAGTCAGGAAACAAGCAGAGATCAGCACACAGGAATCACTATATAAATAACACAGGAACCAGGAATAGAACTATCTCTGGCAGTGGTCAGATGACAGGAGGGGGAATAAGAAGGGTGTGGTGTCTTCCCATTGGCTGCAGGTGAATGATGGCAACTTCAGCTGGAAGACACACGCGACCTACAGTCAGCCAATGGTACTGCAGGTTCCAGGGAAACCCAGTCTAGTGGATGAGCGGAGCCTGCGCTCAGCAGAGCCATAGGCACCGACTCCTCTCCCATCACCAGCACTATCCATGGCGGGAACACGGCGTCGCCTGGTGATTGGAGCAGAAGTCGCAGGAGCGGACTCCGGTGGGGACATGACAGCTGGTAAATGGTCTAATAGATCATCATTTTCCTGTCACTTCTATTCCAAAATGGAGATTGAAGAAAAGGGGTTGAACAAGGAAATGACATCAGAACACCTTTTTTTTTTCAAATCCCACATCCAACTTTAATGAGCTGAAACAAGCAGTCAATAGTAACAAAAAAGCACGAAAAAAGCATGAAAGCATGAAAAGAAGCATGAAAAAAAAAGCATGAAATGCATGAAAAGAAGCACAAAAAAGCAGCTTTTTTCCTGCCAAGACATGCTTTTTTCTATACTGAAAAAAAAACACTGTGGTCACATAGCCTTAACAAAGAAAAACTAACTAAACACTTCTTTCTTACTTCTACTTCCTTTATTTACGCCCAACCAATGTCTACGCGCCAAGTGTAGCATGATTATTTCCAGTTTACAGATTGGTATATGAGAGAGCAAATTACTGGCAGAGTTCCTGTTAGGCTTGTGTAATGTATAGTCACAAGGGTTTTTTTCTCTCTGTGCATGCCCTAGGGAGGGGGTTATAGGAAGTTCTCCCACTTTGTTGGTTTACAAAAAAAATTGGCATTCAATCTATTTTTGGATTGTCTTATTATTGACATACTGTACTTTCCCTTGTCTCATTTTTATTTTACCTCAGATATGTATGTTTATTTTGCCTTTTATTCAATAAAAACGGTTTAAAAAAAAAAAAGACGGACACCGCAGAACAGAGAAACAGAGACCAAAGGGAGTCTAGAGTAACTCTGCTGCCTCATTACAGTGAATGGATCTGACAGATGTTTCACCTGAATGACGTATTTCGGAGACGTAGGTGGAAACCCTGATGTAAGTGCTCACCATAGAGCACTGGTTAAGTGTGAACTGATCCAAAATGTTCTGTACCCAAATTACCACCAAACGGAATTCAACTCAGCCCACAGAAACACAAGTCTCACTCTCTACTCAAGTCTGTCATCTGTTAACAGAAATATAGGAAGCTACCATGTTACTGGTAGCACAAAGGCTCGGGGAAAAAAGCTATGGCTCCCTACCCTCAAAAAAAAAAAAAGAAATCCAGCAAAATCTGCTCTCCCAAATCCAAATGCCCCCCTAAATGCTAAACCCCACAATGTGTCTAAACCACAGTTAACCCCTTCACCCCCGGCCACTAAAACACCCTAATGACCGGGCCATTTTTTGCAATTCTGACCAGTGTCACTTTGACAGGTTATAACTCTGGAACGCTTCAACGGATCCTGGCGATTCTGAGATTGTTTTTTCGTGACATATTGTACTTCATGTCAGTGGTACATTTAGGCCGATATTTTTTGCGTTTATTTGTGAAAATTTAGGAAAATTTTGAAAATTTTGCAATTTTCAAACTTTGAAAATTTATGCCCATAAATCTGAGAGATATGTCACACAAAATAGTTACTAAATAGCATTTCCCACATGTCTACTTTACATCAGCGCAATTTTCGAAACAATTTTTTTTTTCGTTAGGAAGTTAGAAGGGGTCAAAGTTCATCAGCAATTTCTCATTTTTCCAACAAAATTTACAAAAGAATTTTTTTTTAGGGACCACATCATATTTGAAGTGATTTTGAGAGGCCTAGGTGACAGAAAATACCCAAAAGTGACCCCATTCTAAAAACTGCACCCCTCACACTGCTCAAAACCACATCCAAGAAGTTTATTAACCCTTTAGGTGCTTCACAGCAACCAAAGCAATGTGGAAGGAAAAGATGAAAATGTTACTTTTTAACACAAAAATGTTACTTTAGCCATAAAATTTTCATTTTCACAAGGGAGAAAAGAGAAAATGCACCATACAATTTATTGTGCATTTTCTCCTGAGTACGCAGATACCCCATATGTGGTAAAAATCAATTGTTTGGGCGCACGGCAGAGGTCGACAGGGAAGGAGAACCATTTGAATTTTTGAACACAAAATTAGCTGCACTCATTAGCGGATGCCATGTCGGGTTTGAAGACCCCCTGAGGTGCCTAAACAATGGAGCTCCCCCACAAGTGACCTCATTTTGGAAACTAGAGCCCTCATATAATTTTTCTAGATGTTTGGTGAGCACTTTGAACTCCTGGGGGCTTCACAGAAGTTTATAACGTTGAGCCGTGAAAAGAAAAGAAAAAAAAAATTTACCACAAAACTGTTGCTTCAACTAGGTAGCTTTTTTTTCACCAGGGTATCAGGAACAAAAATGCACCATAAAATGTATTGTCCATTTTCTTCTGAGTACACAGGTACCTCCTATGTGGTGGAAATCAAATGTTTGGGCACACGGCAGGGCTCGGAAGGCAAGGAGCGCCATTTGAATTTTTTGAGTGCAAAATTAGCTGCACTCATTAGCGGACGCCATGTCGGGTTTGAAGACCCCCTGAGGTACCTAAACAATGGAGCTCCCCCAAAAGTGACCTCATTTTGGAAACTAGAGCCCTCAAATAATTTTTCTAGATGTTTGGTGAGCACTTTGAACCCCTGGGGGCTTCACAGAAGTTTATAATGTTGAGCCGTATAAAGAAAAAAAAATGTTTTACCACAAAACTGTTGCATCAACTAGGTAGCTTTTTTTTCCACAAGGGTATCAGGAAAAAATGCACCATGAGGTGCCTAAACAATGGAGCTCCCCCACAAGTGACCCCATTTTAGAAACAAGATCTCTCAAGGAATTTATCTAGATGTTTAGCAAGCCCCAAGGGGCTCGACAGAAGTTTATAATGTTGAGCCATGAATACAATTTTTTTTTTTCACCACAAAACTGTTACTTGAACCAGCTAGCTTTTTTTTCACAAGGGCATCAGGAAAAAATGTACCATAAAACGTATTGTGCAATTTCTCCTTAGTACACAGATAGCTCACATGTGGTGGAAAGTAATTGTTTGGGTGCACAGCGGGGCTCGGAAGAGAAGGAGCACCATTTGACAGCAAAATTGGTTGGAATCATTAGCGGACGCCATGTCACGTTTGGAGACCCCCTGAGGTGCCTAAACAGTGGAGCTCCCCCATAAATTACCCCATTTTGGAACTAGACCCCTCAAGGAATTTATCTAGATGTTTGGTGAGCCCCTTGTATCCCCAGGGGCGCCACAGAAGTTGATAACGTTGAACTGTGAAATTTTTTTTTTACCACAAAATTTTTGCATCAACCAGGTAGCTTTTTTTTTTTACAACGGTATCAGGAAAAAATGCACCATAAAACGAATTGTGCAATTTTTCCTGAGTACGCAGATACCTCATATGTGGTGATAATAAATTGTTTGGGCGCATGGCGGGGCTCAGAAGAGAAGGAACGCCATTTGACTTTTCAAACGCACAGACGCGGTGTACTGATCGGCCGCTGCAGGACGCACGTTCGGATGAGATATAAAAAGCGTCGGGGATACGGAAAAAAAAAAGTCACACCAAAAATTGACCACGGATGCAGATCCGTTATGTGCATCCCTGATCAGCGCTTGGCGGGACGCACGGATGGATGCGATACAAAAAGCGTCGCGGATACGGAAAAAAGTCACGCCAAAAATTGACCACGGATGCAGATCCGTTATGTTCATCCCTGATCAACGCTCGGCGGGACGCACGGACGGATGCGATACAAAAAGCGTCGGGGATACGGGAAAAAAAAGTCCCGCCGAAGAATGACCACGGATGCAGATACGTTATGTGCATCCCTGATCAGCGCTCGGCGGGACGCACGGACGGATTAGGTGTAAAAATGGACACGGGATACAGGAAAAAAAAAAGTTATACTCACAGTACCCAGAGGATTAGCAGGAGGATCACTTACCAGAAGAACTGCAGGAGGAACAGAAGGCAAGCGAGATAGACAGCTGTACAGGAGCAGCAGGCAGGATGTTGGACAGATCAGCAGAAGACCCAGGAAGAAGGACTCAGCGATGGAGGCAGATGTGATCGGGCCAGTGAAGACCTCAGACCACCCGGTGAAGGCAGTTAAGTGGACGTCGAGGGGAGAGCAGAGGGGGAGGAAGAGAGCAGATGGGGAGGGGGAAGAGCAGATGGGGAGGGGGGAGAGCAGAGGAGGATAGCGGAGAAGCAAAGGCAGAAGGAAGGAAGCAGAATAGAGATCACAGAGGAGGCAGGCAGATTGCAGGGGGAACAGATCGGGATGTCAGGGGGGCAGATCGGGGCATGGGGGGCAGATCGCGGGGGGCACGGGCAGGGGCCATCACGGGAGCGCGCACAGGCTGCAAGGGGAGCGGAATACTCACGTGGAGCAGGAGCTGGAGCGGTGACATCAGCGGCGGCAGCGGTGGCGTGGTACCACAAGTACCAGCCAGTGCACGGAGGGCTTCCCAAACCAGCACAGGCCTGGGGAGGGCGGCCACCTGCAGATCAGACCGCCCCACTGCACACTGATTGGAGCGATTGCGCGTCCTAGCACGATCGCTCCAATCAGTGCTGCAGGGGCTGGGGGCGACATGTTTGAGGTCCAACTATGATATGCTGCAGCTGCTACAGCACCTCATAGCCGGATCTCACAGTATCGCACTAATTCAAACATTATTTTTGCCGAAATCGGTGAGAACAATGTGGTTGGCGGTTCAGATTTGAACAGCCAATCACATCGATCGTCGATGGGGGGTGGCGATACCACCCCCTGGGGTCAAGCAAAGGTTCCCTGCTGTAAGAAACAGCAGGGAACATCATTTGAAACCCGTTGCTATGGCCACGGCAATCAAATGAACTTTAGGTAGTAAAGTTACGTGCCTGGTCATTAAGTCACGTTAAAATAGGACGTAACTTTACTGCCCGCGGTCGTGAAGGGGTTAACGTTCATATGTGTGGCATTATTATAGTAAAGAGACCCACTTAATTTATATGGTGCAGCTTTCCAGAAGCATGAGCTGGCCACAATGTACGAACACTACAATGTACAGGACACGACAAGATCTTATTTGCAACTTTTAATTGTGCAACATTGATAGCGTTTGACTCCATGGGTGTTTTACAGTGACTAAATTGTCATTACACACGTATATTACCTCCCAGAGGGGTGTAATTTCCAAAATTTGGGAACTTGAGGAGTTTTCTGCTGTTCTGGCACTTAGGGGCTCTGCAAATGTAGTACGGTAACTATTCTAGGAAAATGTGTGCTCCAAAAATAAAATGGCGCTACTTCTCTCCCGAGCCCTGTGGTGTGGCCAAACAGTACTGTACAGTCACATGTGGGGTATTGCCACATTCTGTAGAAATTGTATAATATATTTTTTACCTATTTCTCTTGTGAAAATTAGAAATCTGAGCTTAAAACAACATTTTAGTGGTAAACATTTAACTACTTTATCTTCACCGCCCAATAGTATAGAATTTATGACACACCTATGGTGTCAATATGTTCACTGCACCCCTGGATAAATTCATTGAGGGGTGCAGTTTGTAAAATGGAGTCAATTGTATGGGAGTTCTGCTGTTCTGGCATTTCAGGTGCTCTGCCAGTGTGACATAGCACCTGGAAACCATTCCAAGAAATTTGAACTCAAATACGGCGCTCTTTCCCTTCGTAATGTTCCTCAATAGTATTTTTCATCCACATATGTGGTATAGGTGTACTCAGGAGACATTATACAACAAATTTTACAGTGCATAATGCCCTGTTACCCTTGTGAATTTGAAAAATGTGTAGTTAAAGCAACATTTTTGTGGTCAAAAATGTATTTTTTCATTTTCATGGCTCAAAGTTATAAAATTCTGTGAAGCACCTGGGGGTTTAAGGTGCTCACCAAACATCTAGATAAATTACTCAAGGAATTTATTTACCATATGCCAATATAAATTATATTTCCCCACAAAGTAGTCCAGCTTCAAACATTAATGCCAAACACTGTGGTTTGGTTAAAACCAATTCCCAAACCAAAAGAAGCTATAGAAATCAATAAATCATTAAAATAATTTTTATTTCAAATATCAAAAAATATTAATACATACAATAATAAAATTTCCAAAGGAGTTCCACTTTAATACAACAAGGGACACGAGGGGTTAATAAGAAATATATATTAATTACAAATATAAATAGATTTTAATAAATTATTTAATAATATATATATCCTTGTCAGTGATCGATCTGTTCTGTGATAAATAATTTAGTATGCACGCAGTTAATATATATATATATATATATATATATATATATATAAACACAAATATTTCTGGTTAGACTCAATTTAATTGTATGAACTAATTAGTTTAAATAAATAAATAGATAGAAAAATATTAAAGGTGTTTATAAATAAATAAATAAACAGCACTACTTGTAGAGTGCTTAGTTTTAATACATATATTCACCAAGTTTATAAAGCAAGTGCAAAAAAAAATTTTTTAATATGGTTCATATCATTAAGGAATTCCCAGAAATATTCATGCTCAATAGTTCTATATGGTCACTATACATATATTCTAGCAGAACAGCAACTGCGGTATCTAGATCACCCAGAGTTATAAGCTTATTGCTGATTAAGTGCGATGTGCGAGGTATATGCTACTCCCTGTTACAAGTGACGGACCCAGCCGTAATCACCATACAAATATAGAAGGCATAAAGACCAGCACAGTACTCACTTCAACTCCCTCCACGACCCGTCACCCCAACATATGTTTCGCCTTTTCTTCTTCGGGGGGCGTGTGTTTAGGGTGAGAAACTACGGTCTTTTTATAGCGTGTCTCCTAAAAGTCGGTATTGCCAACAGCTGTGTAATGCGGCGCATAGTTCAGGTCACGGGGCTAGATGGACAAATAACCACCGGTCAGAGAAGGTGAGAAATCCATACGTGCCATAACCTTTTATAGTTTGGTATGTGTGGATATTTAGCATAGATATTTATTCATACACACACTATTTACAACATATTATAATAATGAAGGAGTTTTATGTTTTTAAAAAAATTCCTATTATTGTCACTTTAGTATATTTTCACTAACAATTTGTACTAACTGTAACTGTCTCTCAGACAATCATTGTTCCAATGTGATATTGTATGTACATCACATATAAGTGTAGGTTGATATACTACATATTGATTATTGAAATTTTATGTGTATGGTATAATTAATTATATATTTCAATTTTTCTACAATAGATGTTTTTTGTATGGATTTTATGTATCTCGTATTGTATTTATACTGATGATAGGATATATAATCTGTTGCCTATGTTTGTACCAATAACGCTTTAATACATTTATAATTCAGCATAGGTACAAACGACATGCCCTCTATCAATATATATACATATTATGCATGCAAATAATTATGCGTGTATATAGTATTTATATGTATATTGTACAAATTACAAATGGGAGCACCTTTTTCTAAATGTCAGAATATCCACACTTAGTCTCTTTATGCCGATACTGCCTCCTGTGCTGAGCGCATGTTTATGGTTGCGGTGCTATTACCTCCGATCAGTGGTATAATATGACGCTAGGGAGCCTCCGTTGTCTGGTGACTAATAGAACGCAGCGTGCGTCTCACCTTCACTGACCGGTGGTTATTTGTCCATCTAGCCCCGTGACCTGAACTATGCGCCGCATTACACAGCTGTTGGCAATACCGACTTTTAGGAGACATGCTATAAAAAGACCGTAGTTTCTCACCCTAAACACACGCCCCCCGAAGAAGAAAAGGCGAAACATATGTTGGGGTGACGGGTCGTGGAGGGAGTTGAAGTGAGTACTGTGCGGGTCTTTATGCCTTCTATATTTGTATGGTGATTACGGCTGGGTCCGTCACTTGTAACAGGGAGTAGCATATACCTCGCACATCGCACTTAATCAGCAATAAGCTTATAACTCTGGGTGATCTAGATACCGCAGTTGCTGTTCTGCTAGAATATATGTATAGAGGTTGCCGGGGCGACGTCAAGGAGGTGACATGTAGAAAAATCACCAGCAATGTCTTACTCCAAAGCAACTTTTTTTTATTAAACTTCTTGGTGGATTTATGGAAAAAAAAGTAACAAGGAAGGCAGAGTAGGTCATCTGGAGAATTTCAAGACCATATCCATCAAAATCGGTGAAGGCTCTTAGAAGATATAGCCAAAAATCTTCGACGGTGTCAGTTCTGTTGGCTCTGCGCAAAGCCATTAATAAGGCTATGAAGAATTAATCTCTGTGGACCCTGTACTGCGACAGCATTTTCACATCCCACATTCAGGATTTCCGGACTCAGATGAAGGTGCAGAAAATTTTGATACCACCCCCATGAAAATCGGAGGTGGCACACCAGAGATATAAGGAAAAAACTGCGGCAGATTTTAGTGAGTACAAGCGATCAGTGCTATCCCCAGACCATTTACACTGATCACACTGAACCCTGTTCCCTGTAAAATTTTATGCGCCCCCCCCTCTCCTAAATTTTATTGTAGACCTTGGGGAGATGTGGAAAAACCCACAGAAATCTTAAAATCCCCCTTCTGTGACACATATATTAACCAACTAGATCCCGAGTTGGGATCCGAACAGCGGCCATCTTCTGACCACAAAGTGAAAGTGACAGTTGGAGTCAGTGAGGTGCGGCCATTTTATAAGTCCTGGCTATAATATTCCCTTATAGCCACCTATAATCACCCTAAATAGTGGTTATAAACCTTACTGGAAAAGTCCTATTGCTCTGTACTCTTCCCTGGAGGCTGCACTGTCACAATAAAGCAGCATAGCAGAAGTACCAGCAAAATTGATTTAATTAAAAACGTCAAATTTCGGATTTAAAGGGATAGCTCTGATTTCAAAAAATTTTTTTGCAATGGATAAAGGAGCAAGGCAGAAGATAAACCCAACCATAAAAAATGACCAAAAAATCTCCTTGAAGGCGGCACATAAAACCACTCTGGATAAAGATAATCTTGCCTATAACCTAAAATCCATCACCCCTAAAATAGAAGCTTCAGCAGCCACAGTCCAACATGTAGGAGGAGGTATAGAGACTAAACATCAATCAAGATTAAACCATAGAGATTGTGTGGAGCAGGGGATGAAAAGCACTCAAGCACCACTCAATCTAGCTTCTCATAATAAGGTAGAACAATCCAACATCTCAGACATGGAAACATCATCTTCCAGTTCAAATAAAAGAAAAGGCCAGACTATAAGCAATGATGCGCTAATAGGAGACTTTAACAACTCTTCTTCATCCGCTAGTGAAGAATTTGACTCGCTAAGTCCCGATAAACAGAGGCCTAGACTCGATTACAATTCACCTTCATTACTTTCTGCTGAATCAAAGATCCTAAACAGCAGTGAAACTCATCCAAATCTTGTGAAAAATGACTCTGACTCCTATTTAGTAAACCTTATTAAAGCATTCAATAAAGATATGGTCTTAGCATTCGAAAATCAAACAAAGATCCTACGCGAAGACATTTTACAAGTCAAAAACAGATTGGATGCTAATGAAGCTAGAATATCCCAAGTAGAGGAAAAAGCGGACACACTCTCAAAGGACCAGTGTGAACTACAACTTCAGGTTCAATTTTTAAAGGGCAAAGTGGCTGACTTGGAGGATCGTGGTCGTAGAAATAACATCAAACTTAGAGGCGTTCCGGAGTCAGTAACAAATAATAACCTGGCAACCTACACTAAGGGACTTCTTAAATCTGTTATACCATCATTATCGGAGTTAGAGATTATGATTGACCGGATACATCGTCTGCCAAAACCTAAATCTCTTCCTTCAGACATCCCCAGGGATGTTATCCTACGTCTCCATTTCTTTACCACAAAGGAGATTTTACTAAAATTTATACGAGAGAACAGGACACTACCGGATCCTTATCATCATATCAAGGTCTTTGCCGACTTCTCCAAGGAGACAATGGAATCAAGAAGAAGATTTAATGACATCACCAAACAACTGCGAGAATGGGGTATTCTTTACAGGTGGGGGTTCCCCACTAAACTTCTTGTCTGGTTAAATGGTAAAACAACCCTCATTCAAACCCCAGAGGATGGCTTAAAACTTATATCTTCATTAAATAATGAAGGGGACCCGAGAAGTCAACGCTAATGACCTCTCTGTTCAAATACTATTTTTCATATGAAGAACCTAATATGTATATAATTTCAGGAGAACTGAAAAAGGGTGACCATCCCATTGGATTACACCATCTTTTCTTAAATCTAGATTTTGAAATAGTCTATTCCCTGGGAGCTTTTCCACCTAGAATTGAACTCAGAGAATCTACAGGAGGACACGTTGCTGTTATTATTCGGATTAAACTATTTTTTTTAATTTTTTCTCTGTCCACGTTTTACTTCAGTATTAATAGAGACAACACTTCTTTCTTGACGGGGAAAGGAGACAAGTATTATTTAGTCTCCTTTCTCTTCCACAAACTTTGACCTCTATTTGAAGGTTTTATCTTACCCGTTTAGTGGAGATACCTTCAGGGAGAACTTTTTTGCATTTGTCATTAAAAGTTTGCTTGCCACCCATATTGGACTCCCTCTTGATCCAACCTAGAAGTTTTTTCATTCAGTTAAAATATATTAGAAATTATTTCCTTACATCCTTAGTAATTTTAACCAGTTGAGGGAAAGTTATATTGTTCATTGGAAGCACTGTAGTTATTTACAGATCTTATAATAACATATTATAATGGTAGTTTTGAAGTAAGTTTCCTTTAGTGCATATTATTATTTTTTTTTTTTTATTTTTTTTTTTTTTTTATTTTTTCTTCTCTACTCTCTTCTCTTCTCTTTTCCTTTCTCTCCTTTCTTTCCTTTCCCTCCTCTTCCTTACTTCCATCCCTAAACATGACTGTTAAATTCATTTCTTATAACGTCCATGGTCTAAACTCCCCTAGAAAACGATATCTGACCTGGAAAGAACTAAGAAACTCTAAAGCAGATATAGCATGCCTACAAGAGGTGAAATTCACTAGAGACGATCATCCAAAATTCGTTAATAAAAACTTTCCACACATTCTCTCCTCACTAAGTGTTGGAAAAAGAGCAGGAGTAATGATATTGGTTAAAGATACAGTGTCCTTTAAGCTTCTTACTGAGAACAAAGACAAGGAAGGTAGGTATATTGTCATTACCTGTTTAGTAAATAATCATCCCTGTACTATAGTTAATGTGTATGCTCCTAACCACGCCCAAATTGGCTTTCTGGATAAACTATTCGAGTTGGTCCAGGAGGTCAAACAAGGCGATCTTATACTCTTGGGTGATTTCAATCTTGTCCCAGACAATGAACTTGATTCAACAGCTCAGGCAAGACACAAGAAGCACTGTCTGAAACATTGGTTACAAAGACAGGAACTTCTTGATGCCTTTAGATGTATAAACTCTACATCAAAATAATTCACGTATTATTCTGACATCTATAACACATTTTCCCGGATTGACCTAATACTAACGGACTCATTCACAATCTCTAAAATAAAAAAAATTGAAATTTTACCCAAAACTTTTTCGGATCATTCGCCAATAATATGCGTTGTATGCCTTAATACTTCCTCTTCACACAATTTTTTATGGAAATGTAACTCTTTCCTCTTAAACTCCCCAACATATAAAAAAGACATTGAAAAGTCAATTAAATTATATTTTGATGAAAATTCAACTGAAAATATGTGCCCTTTTGTAATTTGGAATGCTCATAAAGCGGTAATTCGCGGGAGCCTCATCCAATTATCCTCGCAGCATAAAAAACGTCAAAGGGAAAAAGTTACAACAATACAAAATATGATCAGACAGAAGGAAGAAGCTCAACAAAAACTTGTCTCTCCATCCACAACAATCCACAGGGAAATCTTAACTCTTAGAGCTGAATTAAAATCTGAACTATTGAAGGATTTTGAACAATATTCCCACAATATGCATTTCAATTTTTACACCTCTATCAATAAACCCAGTAGACTGATGGCGCAAAGAGTCAAACAAGCCAGAATCAAAAAAAGGATTCATAAAGTTGCAAAACCTGACAGCTCCTTTGCATATCATCCAAAGGAAATTGCTGAAACTTTCGCCAACTATTACATCAAACTATATAACCTAAAAAATGACCCATCAATTTCCCAACCAGATGACACGACCATTAATAGTTTCCTAGACAGAATTCAACTTCCCAAAATTTCCAAACAACAATTAGACACTCTTAACTCCCCATTTACGGATACAGAAATTATTAGAACAATATCAAACTTAAAATCCAAAAAATCCCCGGGGCCGGATGGGTTTACCAATGACTACTATAAGGCTTTTCCACATGTTCTCTCCCCCTATCTGGTCAATATTTTTAATAAAGCCGCTGACACAGGAACATTTCCTAAAGAAATGCTAGAAGCTACAATTATTATAATTCCAAAATCAAAGGGAAATGAAGACCTCGTAAGCAACTACAGGCCTATATCCTTGATAAATACTGATGTAAAAATCTATGCCAAGTTGATCGCGGACAGGTTAAAAAAAATACTACCTGATATTGTCAATAATGACCAGATGGGATTCGTGGAAAGCCGACAAACTTCTGATGGTACAAGGAGAGTAATAAATCTAGTCTCTCATATCAACAATAGAAAAATCCCTTCTATGCTGTTGGCATTGGATGCAGAGAAGGCTTTTGATCGAATCAATTGGAAATATTTGGAATTGGCTTTATATAAATTTGGATTCGACAAAAAAATTGTTAAAACCATTTTGGCCCTCTATTCTAATCCCACTGCAAAAATATACACCAATAATCACTTATCAAAGCCTTTCCCAATTACAAATGGTACTAGACAAGGATGCCCCCTTTCTCCCCTCCTTTTCGTTCTGGCTATTGAACCCCTTGCAGAGTTAATCAGAAACAATTCCAACATTTTAGGTATAAAAACAAGTAACCGCCATCATAAAATTGGACTTTTTGCGGATGACATTATTCTTTCCCTCTCAGACCCCCTAAACTCTATCATAGAAGCCCAAAAAATCCTGAATGACTATTCAAAGGCTTCCTATTATAAATTAAACAACAATAAATCTAAACTTCTTCCCTTTTTTCTTAAAACTAGTACTATTAGTCTCATTAAAAAAGTTTCCTCTTTTACTTGGGAAGAAAACTCATTTGCCTATTTAGGGATCAAAATTACCAATAACCTGGATTCTTTAGTGGAAACAAATATGGAGGACCTTGTTAAGATTACTCAAAGAAAGATTACAGAAATGCCCAAGAACAATATAAGTTGGTTGGGAAAAATTATGGCATACAAAATGATTATATTACCTAAAATTTTATACTACTTTAGAACGATACCCCTCTTAATCCCATTAAATTATCTATACAAATTACAAAGTCTCTTGAATGAGTTCATCTGGGACAAGAAAAAGCCAAGAATTGCCAAGAATACACTGACGAAACACAAAAGAAGAGGTGGGTTCAGCTTACCCAACATATTATGTTACTATAAGACTAATATCATCAAACAGAGTATAAATTGGATTCTAAACAATCACACCCTCCCATGGCTCGATTTGGAATTATCCCTCAATAACTACTCTTCCCTGCGATCCCTTATCCTACTCCATATCCTGAACCCTAAGCTACCTCTCCCAAACTCCCCTACAATTGCATCCACTATATCAATTTGGAAAAACTTTTCCAAGCAAAAATCCAAATTAACCAAATTTGAACAAATCAGTAATTTCCCCCTAAAATTCCTTGCCTTAATGACAAATGAGATCATTCCTGAAACATGGAATACTTTGGGCCTAAAATTAATAAAAAACATACACAATGGCAGAGATTTCATCTCATTCTTAGACATTAAAATAAGATATGATATACCTGACTCTGACTTTAAGTTCCTAATTTCTCTGAGGACCTCCCTCCGGAAAATCCTAAGCACTAACTACCCTCTCCCGGACTTTATTAGCATCCTATTCTGCAACTTAGAGAAACAAAGCGTCTGGAGTACTAGTAACATATATAGATTCTTAAATGATGACTATATATTTTGTAAGCAAACCTACATGGAAAGTTGGGAGAAGGATTTAAAGATGTGTTTCTCTGATGAGAAATGGCAAAACTGCCTAAAAGCTACGTACTCCTCCACCATCTCCTCTATCTTACAAGAAACCTTTTATAAAACTTTATCAAGATGGTATCTTACTCCGGTACGTTTAAACAAATTTGATAAATCAAACTCTCCTGATTGTTGGAGAGGATGTGGACATAAGGGTAGCCTATTGCATATCCTATGGGAATGTCCTAAAATTGGAAACATGTGGTCAGAGATCAACAACCTCTTGAATCGTATATCTACTTCAAAGGTTTCAGTCTCCCCACAAATGGCCCTTTTGTCCCTAGATTTGGAGGACACTGACCCTGCCTTGGTTCCCATATTTATACATATATTTCTGATTATTAAGCAACTGTTAACAGTAAACTGGAGAAGTAATGTTATTCCTACCACCTCGGAAATAATTAAGCTAATGAATAAACACCAAGATTATGAGAGAAAGTATGCAATATACAATAATCTTTACAGTTCATACTACAAAAGATGGAGTCTATGGCCTACAAACATCAGTAATGCCTCAACGTAAATGGAATGAACCCTTCCCCCCCCTTTTTTTTTTTTTTTTTTTTTTTCTTTTCTTTGTATCTTTATTCTTCTCTCTCTTCTCTTTTTCATTCTTAGCTTCTTATTGCATTTATATATGTCTTCACAGAGTCAAATAATAATGTAAATAATAGCAAATGTTATGGGTGTCAACATCTGCAAGTCTACAATATTCACTAGTCTGATATGATTTTTGTAAATAGTTTATTCCTGTATGTTTTCCCATTTCCCTCCCCCTGTGGTTTCCCCTATTTATTTCCAAAATTCCCCCAATAAAAGCATTGTCCCTTATTTTTCCTCCCTCCCTTCCAATATCCTCCTCCCCCTTAAATTTTAATGGTTAAACATCTTTATGATTACTTATCTAGTTTTGAATATATTTACATAAGAGTGTTTGAAATTCTATGACTGTTATGTTATGTTATGTTTTGTTATGTAATAAAAATATTGAAACACAGAATATATGTATAGTGACCATATAGAACTATTGAGCATGAATATTTCTGGGAATTCCTTAATGATATGAACCATATTAAAAAAATTTTTTTTGCACTTGCTTTATAAACTTGGTGAATATATGTATTAAAACTAAGCACTCTACAAGTAGTGCTGTTTGTTTATTTATTTATAAACACCTTTAATATTTTTCTATCTATTTATTTATTTAAACTAATTAGTTCATACAATTAAATTGAGTCTAACCAGAAATATTTGTGTTTATATATATATATATATATATATATATATATATATATATATAAAAACTGTGTGCATACTAAATTATTTATCACAGAACAGATCGATCACTGACAAGGATATATATATTATTAAATAATTTATTAAAATCTATTTATATTTGTAATTAATATATATTTCTTATTAACCCCTCGTGTCCCTTGTTGTATTAAAGTGGAACTCCTTTGGAAATTTTATTATTGTATGTATTAATATTTTTTGATATTTGAAATTAAAATTATTTTAATGATTTATTGATTTCTATAGCTTCTTTTGGTTTGGGAATTGGTTTTAACCAAACCACAGTGTTTTGTTTTAAATTACTCAAGGAGTCTAATTTCCAGGTGTTTTTGTTTTTTTTTAACTTCATTTATTAACAATTTCAAACATGGTACAACTGACATTTGCCATATAAAGATAGCTCAGTATATAGATAGTGATATTTAAATATAACAATAAACAGTCATATAAAGTCCATATCTTTAGCAGTTAAGATAGAACAATGTTATTATCCATACTACTTATCATTTGCATATATATCTAATTTTATATTGAGCATAAGAACAGCTCTAACTATCATGACCATATTTTGAAAACAAGATAGAAAGAGGAATAGAAAAAGGAAGAAAGAAAGAACAACAACAGCCACATTACATTATTATACCTCAATATACCATTGGACAGTGTTTCATATCCCAACATCTAACGGGAACCACCATTATCCGCATAATCTCCCTCAAACCTCCGCAAGTGTGAGAGAAACCAAGGAAAAAATTGTGAAAAAATACCCTGCTGTAACTAAATAAAAGCATAGTGCATATAAACATAGGGTACTTAGTAAACACTGTTTTTGATCAAAAAAAGCATAAAGCTATCCCACCAACGCCAAGGTGTACCCAGTTGGGATAGTACCTACACTCTCTAATATTAAAACCTTACCATGGGTCTAAAATAGGCCTCAATGTGGCTAAGGGCTGAGAGCGACCGGGTCCCAACAGGACACACACAGTCAGGGGGATTCACAGAATGAAATGTCCAGCTCGCTGAGAAGGGGGCCACTCCCTGTTTGTACTGAATACAAAAAAACTACATAAAAACAAAAAAGTGAGCCGGAGTATGAGATGGTATACATGGTACTTGTGAGACCATGTTCACACTGGCCATGAGACAAAGAGAAACCAAGGAAAAAATTGTGAAAAAATACCCTGCTGTAACTAAATAAAAGCATAGTGCATATAAACATAGGGTACTTAGTAAACACTGTTTTTGATCAAAAAAAGCATAAAGCTATCCCACCAACGCCAAGGTGTACCCAGTTGGGATAGTACCTACACTCTCTAATATTAAAACCTTACCATGGGTCTAAAATAGGCCTCAATGTGGCTAAGGGCTGAGAGCGACCGGGTCCCAACAGGACACACACAGTCAGGGGGATTCACAGAATGAAATGTCCAGCTCGCTGAGAAGGGGGCCACTCCCTGTTTGTACTGAATACAAAAAAACTACATAAAAACAAAAAAGTGAGCCGGAGTATGAGATGGTATACATGGTACTTGTGAGACCATGTTCACACTGGCCATGAGACAAAGAGAAACCAAGGAAAAAATTGTGAAAAAATACCCTGCTGTAACTAAATAAAAGCATAGTGCATATAAACATAGGGTACTTAGTAAACACTGTTTTTGATCAAAAAAAGCATAAAGCTATCCCACCAACGCCAAGGTGTACCCAGTTGGGATAGCACCTACACTCTCTAATATTAAAACCTTACCATGGGTCTAAAATAGGCCTCAATGTGGCTAAGGGCTGAGAGCGACCGGGTCCCAACAGGACACACACAGTCAGGGGGATTCACAGAATGAAATGTCCAGCTCGCTGAGAAGGGGGCCACTCCCTGTTTGTACTGAATACAAAAAAACTACATAAAAACAAAAAAGTGAGCCGGAGTATGAGATGGTATACATGGTACTTGTGAGACCATGTTCACACTGGCCATGAGACAAAGAGAAACCAAGGAAAAAATTGTGAAAAAATACCCTGCTGTAACTAAATAAAAGCATAGTGCATATAAACATAGGGTACTTGGTAAACACTGTTTTTGATCAAAAAAAGCATAAAGGTATCCCACCAACGCCAAGGTGTACCCAGTTGGGATAGTACCTACACTCTCTAATATTAAAACCTCCGCAAGTGTGTCTGGAGAAGAATTCCACAAACCCCAGATTTTGTTAAATTTTCCCAGGCACCCCCTATTATAATATACCACCCACTCATAGACTATGGTTGCATTGACTAGTTTAACCCAGGACCGCACAGTTGGATTCGAATCTCCCATCCACCTCAGAGCTATTAATTTCCTAGCCAGAAACAATGCCTCTCTGAGGAATATTGTCATGTAATGATCCCAGGACTCTTCCTCCACCACCCCAAACAGGCATATCAAAGGGTCACACAAAACAGGAATCGACACAATCGATGTCAGCAGAGATGTCACTCCCCGCCAGTACGAAGATATATTGGGACAGCTCCAGATCATATGTATGAAATTTGCCCCTGAGAGATGACACCTCGGGCACTCCGATGTACGAGAACGGCCCATACTAAATAATCGAGTTGGAGTAAGGTATGCCTGGTGGACAATGTAGCATTGAATCAACTTATTATTAACCGAAGGGGATACCGCAGTCGGAGATTCCAATATCTCTTCCCATTCCTCTCCCTGTAGAGAGGGAATTAGAGATTTCCATCTATCCTGGGCTGGCAAGGGGTCCGACTCCACCCCCACCGACAACAGGTAAGTATATATAGCTGAGATGAGGCCTCGAGGTCCTTGTGATTTTAGAATACCTATCATAGGAAGTGATGATATCAATTTCCTCACTCCAATTTTCTGTATGTGGGATTGAATCGCTGTGCGAATCTGCAGGTATCTAAAAAACTGTGATCTTGGAACATTATATTCAATCTGGACTTGTTCAAAGGACTTGAAGGTTGTGGTTCCCGGGACAAAAAGATCACCTAATGCACTGACGCTGTGAGTGGCCCAGAATTGCGCCGAGGGGTGATCTCTCAGAGTATGGAAGTAGCTATTCCCCCATAATGGGAGTTCCGCCACCACCCCTTCGAAGTGTACCACCCTCTTGGCTTGTCGCCAGACTAATCTTGCCAACCTGAGGAGGGGTAATTGCCGTGGTGTTCTCAGTCCTTCTGATTCGAGAAAACCCACTAAACAATCAGTCCCAGCCGCGTGTGCCAAGTGACTCTCAGAGTTTGGCAGCTGACATCCAGGCATCCAAGTCTCTAGTGCCCTAAGCTGTCCCGCGAGGTAGTAGAGGAAGAACTCCGGTAAAGCCATCCCTCCCAGTCTTTTGGATCTCTGTAAAATGGATAACCGTAGTTTGGGTCTGGATTTCCCCCATATGAAAGAGGTAGTAAGCGAGTTCAACATTGAGAAGAAGGATTTGGGTACTGATACTGCACTATGTTGTAGTGTACAACTAAGCTTTGGAAGTAATATCATTTTGATTAAATTTATTCTGCCAACCACTGACAGAGGTAGCTTGCTCCACAAGTTATATTTAAGTTTAACGTGCTCCAGAAGTGGTGTTATACTCGTCTGCAGGTCTAGTGTATGGTCTTTCTGTATGTGTATTCCCAGGTATTTAAAGCTAGTTACCACTTGCAAAGGTGACCTACCCTCCATTGAAATTCCAGACCCATGCATTAATGGCATCAAAGCCGACTTATCCCAGTTGATGCGTAGTCCCGAAAACTCCCCAAATGTATCTATAGTATCTATAACCACCGGTAGAGTCTCTTGCACTCGATCTAAGAAGACAACCATGTCATCCGCAATCCTATTTGATCTGTTCGGTCGGCTATAGTGATTCCAGTGATCTGTGGATGAGAGCGGATTCTAATTGCCAAAGCTTCAATAACTAGTGCAAACAATGCTGGAGACAGAGGGCATCCCTGTCTTGTGCCCCGATTCAATGCGAAGGGTGTAGACATAGCACCATTGACTAGTATCCTGGCTGTCGGGGACCTATACAACATATGAATCCAGTTACTGAATTTAGGCCCAAAAGCGAATCTCTGGAGGCAGGCAAATAAAAATGGCAATTCTACCGAGTCAAATACCTTGGCCGCGTCCAGCGAGGCCAAGGCCCACTCGCTCTCTTGGACCAGTGTGCTATATTGCACTATGGACTGGACCCGTCTTATATTTATAGAGGTGTTTTTCCCAGGCATAAATCCGGTTTGATCTTGGTGAACTATACTCAATATGACTGAATTAAGCCTGGACGCCAGTATTTTGGTAAAGATCTTGTAATCCACGTTAACTAGGGATATAGGACGATATGAACCGCAGTCTAGTGGGTCTTTACCCTCCTTCCTCAGCACAACTATATGTGCTTCGTACAAGGAGGCAGGTAGAGAGTCGCCGGCTGAAAATTGTGAGAAAACCTCTAAAAGAATCGGGGCCAATACGTCACAATATTTACTATAGAATTCTATGGGAAGGCCATCTGGACCCGGAGATTTCCCTCTAGCCATATCCGAGATGGCAGTAATCACTTCATCCAGTGTGATGTCCGCCTCCAGAGACTCCCGTTGTGATTCACTCAAAGTGGGAAACTCCAAATCCGACAAATATGTCACACAACTTTGAACTCCATGAGGATTTCTAGATGTGTATAGGGTTTTATAGTATTCACAAAAGCACTCTAAAATATCCTCAGGGGATGTAGCTATTGAGCCATCCATCCTTCGTATACCCAATATTGTATTTGAAGTGTTGTGTTGCCTAACCATATATGCCAATAATTTACTCGATTGATTTCCAAGCTCAAAATATGATTGTCGGGTAAAGAACAATTTGCGTTTGGACTTGGTCTCAGAGTGCTGCATATATAACCTATATGATTGCATCCAGGCCGCTCTATTTCCATCGGTTGGGGCTGATATATATATTGCCTCTAAGTCCCTAAGTCTCCCCTCTACTATATCATCCTCAGTTTTAGTCACTCTTTTAAGATATGTTATGGTTGAAGACAAACACCCTCTAAGGTAGGCTTTAAGAGTGTCCCACACCAAGTTAATATTCCAGGGTTTAGGGTGTGCTTCCAGGAAATCCTCTATTTGGGACAGAGTTCTATCACTCTGATCTATTAGTTTCAGCCAAAAGGGGTTTAACCTCCAAAAGGGTTTACCAACACCTTGGTTAGTCTTCATAGTAAGAATCACTGGGCTGTGATCTGATATGCCCCTGACCCCGTGTACCACGTCATCCACCCAGGTTGCGATATTGCTCGACCCAAAAATATAATCTAGTCGGGACAGCGTGCGTCTAGTAGAAGAATGACATGTATATTCTCGGGTGTTAGGATGCCGGAGTCGCCTAAGGTCAATCCACCCACCTCCCTCCGCGCATTGCTGCAAATCAGTCAAGTGTGTGGCCGAATGTTGTCCCCCTCCATCCATCCGAAACCTGTCCTGCTCCTCATTCATCACAAGATTAAAATCCCCCACACATAACACATACGCATCTGGATAATTGAGGGCAAAGCTCATTGCTTGTTTAAGAATGGAGATGCGAGCTGGCGGGGGGTTGTAAATACATAACAGCACATAATCTCTAGAGTTTATAGACGCATATATAAACACAAATCGCCCCTCCGGGTCACGCCTCACCACCTTCACTTCCCAACGGATATGTCTATGGACCAATAGAGAGACACCCCTGGAGTAGCTGGTGTGGAACGCATGTGCCGACCATTGTACCCACGGTTTGTTTACTAGTCTGGCTGTGTCCCATGTGAGGTGAGTCTCTACCAGTACCACCAGTTGGGCCTTGACTTGCTTAATTTGGGAGAATACCTTAATACGTTTTTTGGGCGATTTAAGGCCTCTGACATTCCAGGTCATAAATATTAGCTCTGACCCCATATCACATAGATCTTTTTATAGAACCAGGATCCCAGGTATAAGACGCTTTCTGCCCTGCAATTAAGTGTGGTTAACCCTCCAACAGTAATAAGCCTGTCCCTGCAAAGAAATAAAGTTAATGCAATTGCAGCTGTAAACATATAGAACCAATATCGAACTTCAGGACCTTTCCGATAAGTTCTGTAAAACATTTCAAACATCAATGGGGATACCACCACTGAATACAGTGTCCTGGTATAGGTGGTATAAGGGTGCACAAGATAGGGCTCCCATTTCACAAGAACCAATTCCTGGCCAATTCCTCCATCACTCTAGGCACGGGGAAGTCCCATCTGTCTCCAAAGGGGTCTTCAAACAACCATGGAAGAAGAGGGTCGCCAGGGGGCACAGAAAATGTCACTTAGGAAAGTAATCTCATGGCTTCTGCCCCTTAGGTTTCGGGTGTACCTGTAGCCAGTCCTCAGCCTCAGCAGGTGTAGTAAAAAACAGAGTCGAACCTTCATGCACTATGCGGAGCCGGGCAGGGTACAGCATAGAGTAGATGATGTTCCGCTCCCTTAATTTCTTCTTCACCTCCATGAAGTGGGCCCTCTGTCTCTGGAGGTCCACCGAAAAGTCCGGAAAGATCGAGAGGGCAGCATTATTGAACTTGAGTGGGCTCTTCTGTCGGGCCAGACGGAGTGCTGTGTCTCTATCTCTGTAGTTGAGCATCTTTGCTAAAAAGGGACGTGGTGGCGCGCCTGGAATAGGAGGCCTTGTTGGAACTCTGTGCGCCCTCTCCACCGCAAATGTCGAGGAGAACTCATCTCCGAGATTACATTTCAGCCACTCCTCCAGGAATTGTTCCGGATGCTGACCTTCCGAGCGCTCTGGCAGTCCTATGATTCGTATATTGTTTCGACGCATGTGGTTCTCCAGATCGTCTGCTTTCTGGCGCCATGCATTTGCCGATCCGGCCATTGTGGTCATTTTTGTTTTGAGTGTTACAGTTTGATCCTCAAGTTCAGACACTCGCGTCTCGACTTCCGCTGTTCGGGCCCTCAAGGATTGCATGTCCTGACGCAGGAGGCCCACCTCTGAATGTACCTGCTCAATTTTCCCTGTGAGGGAGCTGTTGCTTGTAGAAATTGCTTGTAGAAGCTGTTCATACACCTGCCTCAGGGTTAAATCATCTTTATCCTCTGACCCGTCATCCAATAGTGCCTGACCTTTTGGGGTGGCATTTCTCTTGGCTTTAGGGGCATCTGCCTGACCACCCCTTGCGAACTCCTTAAGTTTGTCAATAGCTCCACTTTGTTTAGGGGGACTCATATTGATACACTAGGGATTTGCTGATTCTGCACCCCTCTCTTATCGTGCCCCCGTGCGTCTGAATCTGTGCCTTTATAATGTATATTTAGTAATATGTCTGTCTCCACTTCCTCACCACGTCCAGAGAGCCAGAAAACAGCCACTTATATGGTGGATAATAAGAATCAAGGGAGTCCCAGGGCAGCACAGCACTCAGGGTGTATTTATCAGGATGATGCAGGCCTGTGCAGCGTGGGGACTTCAATATGTGTCACTTATTTGTTTTCATGTGTCAGGAAAAATCTGCAAGGCCCGTTTTTCAAGGCACACACTCCAGACCCTCCAGCACTCTATGGGTTAAAGTCTTCCACACTGCAGCCGGCCCCACTAATGTGCTGCACACTGACTGCCAGTTACACAGCTAAGGGAGAATTAACTTCCCTGTGCTCACCACTCCTGGGTCTTCACCTCTGGCCATAAATCTGTCACTCCTCACTGCTCTCCGGAGTCATGCTCTGCTGCTCACTGTGGAAATGCATGCTGTAGGGAAGATGGCTGCTGCTCCACACTCTCCAGCCTCAGGAGATCCAGCAACGCCGTGCAGGAGTCAGAGAATAGCTCCAGTGGGAATCTGCAGCCTCCAGATGGTGTCTCCTGTCACAGCAGCAGGTCAGTGAGTAAATGGATCAGGTAACCGGGTGTAAATGGCCAGGATAAGATCAGGATTATAGGAGCTCTCTTCCCATGCGTCCTCTCTGGTTGGCTACATCGCCCCGCCCCCTAATTTCCAGGTGTTTTGCTAATTTTTTGCATGAATCTGTAGTGTACCCAGTTGAATAATGTTGCTCATGAAGTAGTTGCCAGTTACATTGTAAATGAGACTTCCGGATCAGGCATACAGTGAGAGGTTCAAAGAGTCTGAAGAGCAGTGATGTCACTGAGAATAGGAGCAGAATGAAGCTGGATCCGGGAGAAGATGATGGCAGGTGAGTATATTAACACATACACACTACATTATATACACATGTACACAAATTTATTAAAAAAAAAACTTAATAGGAGTGCTTCTTTAATAGTTGCCGTCATTGGCTGTTTCCAGGTGTGTTCCGGCATCACAAGATTCTATTTTGTGACTTACCAAATCACATAGCATCTGCTGTGTGGAGCATATGTTACTTTTTACATTTTCTCAATGCAAGTCTAAGAAACTCAGAATAAAGCTCTGTAGCATCATTCTGCATCTCACAGACTTACACTGAGATAGGGAGTTCCTTACCATACAGCAAACGGTGTGATTCGACAGGTCAAAATGGCGGCCACGTGACGTTGGACGCTCTGAAAATGGCCACTAAATATTGCAATACACTCTCTGCATTCACATTACTATATGATCAAAAATGGGAAAATAATAAAAATCAACGAAGTGCTCCTTTTTAAGGAGTAAATGTCTCCAGACTTTATGTTTGCTTGGCATTGGTACATTGACAGTTTGGACCAACACCATCTTTCCGTTGCTAGACTGCCATGAAGCTTTTAAATCACAAATAAATTCATGTCACCACTGAAATAGGAGTCAAAATATATATGTGAATGTTATAACTTCTCAGAATCTGGGCTAAAATTTCTTTATGTAGACCTGCCCTAAATCTTGTCTTCATGACCTGTCCCTCTTTTCACCTCCATTTTTCACGTATGCATTCTACCCATTGAAACAAAACATAGCCATTGTAGTCTATATTTCTGCTCACGTCTATGCTTTTCTGCAGACCGTGTGTCCGCAACAAAAAACATTACGGAGACTTGTTCATTTTTTTTATCAATGTCATGGATAAAAATCACCCTTAAAAGTCTATGGGTCCATGAAAATCACCGATACCATCAGTGTGCAGTCCATATGCTGTCCATGATTAACACTACAAAGTGAAAAAGAATATTTGCAAATTATTTATTCATTTTTCCATAAGTGAAAATCACTGGTGAATAAGAGACAAGTAAAAAAAATGACTTGATGGCACATCCAAACTTTCTAATGTGAACAGGTGCAAACTAAATATGAAACATAGTAACAAAAAGGAGATAGTTGCACTCTGTAGTGCTAAGATATGTAGAACAATGAATATAGGAATATAGACATGCATTAATGCTATGAAAAACATGTACATTTTCAAAAACCAAAAAAAGGGGGGGTTTGTCATTCCCAAAACCAAGCATGCCACAATTCTAATATCATCCTTCAATCTAGAAATTGGTTCAAAGACAGTAAGAAACCTAGCTGGGTAAATATGGAAGGGAACTTTATTGGACATACCCCATTACCCTCATTGATCCTAGTCCATCTGCTTGATCCCTCCCTCCCTATACCTACCCACCCAACCATAAACGCTACAGTTTTAGCTTAGAACAAATTATATAAACTAACTCAACATAATATGAATTTCAGCTGGAAAAGATTCCTATCTCGATTTTCCAGATCGCCCTCCCCAATTTTCCAGTATCCAAATGGGAAAAATTAGGTATCAATAACTGTTCCAAAAAAACTTATTTGCTACAAATGGAAATCAACAGAAATTTCTTTAATCACTAACATTATAGAAGTTGTTTATACTCATAATTTATTTGAACTGGTCATCGCCTTAAAGAATAATATTAAAAAATACCATGCTAGGTGGGCTTCTTGGAACTCAATTTTCCCATTGAATATTCCATGTTAGTAATAAACCTCAGTTTTTGGGGTTTTTTTTGTTTGCTATTTTATCAACCACTGTGCATATATTTAAAATCTTTTGATTTTAGTGACTTTTTGGACTTAGATGATCTTTTATTCTCTCAAAGTTCCCCCCTTCTTCGCCTTGTTTCTTCCCCCTTTTGCCCTTTCTTTCCTTATCTTTCTCCCTTGTTGTCTAGACCTTCCCTTTTTCCTTTTAGGTAGTTATTGCTATATGAATTGTTATATTTAGACACTTGGAAAGGGTATTAATACTGTTGGTATTTTTTTACTTTTTATTTTCCCATGTTCCCAGTATCCCCCTTTCCCAGTTATTGTTTAAAATCCTTCAATAAAAATACTTCTGAAAAAACATGTAAAAATTGAGATACTTAGCAAAAAATTGGCCAGATTTTATGTGAGCCCAACAGCCAGCGGCAAGACGACTTCATTGTTGGGTTCCTATCAAATGAAAGCCTCTTTTTGGGTTAAAAAACCCCTACAATTTATGGGCGGACAGGAACCTGCAAATGGAGAATTAAAATTGCCTGAATACCATTTTTTGTGTTCGTAAAAAATCACCGATGTCTTAATGAAGTTTTAAGCTGCATTTACAAAGAACAATTGTTCGAAACACCAACAGTTAAAGTAGTTACTTTGTTTAGAAAGTTAAATCTATATTTGTAATTGCTGAACTAAAGTATCACAGTTGAACATGAAGGAATTGTAGCAATAATTGGACACAGTAAACAGGCCTTTATATCTAATACGAGATCTTCTTCAACAGCTTCATTTTTTCTTTCTCTCGGTCTCAAACACACAAAAGCAGCATCTGCTATTTTGTGAACTTCGGCTGACCTTCAAAATGAACAGTCTTTGTGTGAAGGCTAAAAGGATACACAATCCCATATGCCACTTTCCTGTCTTCTAACCAGCATCATTTTATAGTTTGTTGATGTTCTTTGTAGATCCAAATGTTTAATGTGAAGAAAGTGGTTCCCATAAACCTAGATTGCACATTTCTTTACACATTTCTATGCATACACAATAGATTCACATATATTCATATGGAACTCATATGCACCAATTTATTATTTGCTTTTTAAGTCCCTTTATATTTTGTCTTGTGGTATTAGTTACAGTTTATGCCCCAAACATTTTCATAATGGCGCATGTAATTCATAAATTATGCGCAAAGTAAAAAATGGTCTTTATTTTTATCTTTACAGTGAACCTGTCAGGTGGAATATGAACCCAGAACCACAAGCACGTCTGGGTACATACTGTATTTCTTCTTCCTACCTAACCGTCCCTGTATACACTATCATAGATAAAGAGATCTTTAGAAAAAGTATTTCTAAAGATCTTTTATTGTATGCTAATGAGTGAGGGGACTAGTCCCCTGGGCATTAGTTCCCCTGGCTAGTCGGCCCCATTAGCATGTTAGTACACCCCTGTGGGCATGCTAACATGCTGAAGAATGCGCAGCTTCAGAGGATGGTCGCGCTCACCTATCCGCTGCCATCGTGTCCGAGTCCTGGATTTCAGCTCAGTGCGCATGACCCTGGGGTTTCGGTCATGCGCTCTACATGGGTTTGAAGACAGGACTCGTACACCCGGCTTCATAGTGCGCATGCCCGCTGGGTATATGAGAAACCTAAACTCTACTGACAATGGAAAACTACAAAAAAAAAAAAACACACAAAAAGCTGAAAGCAGACGAAAAACACTCAAAACTAGACATAAAGAAAAGGTAGAAAAGTAATAAATCAGCCCCATTATTCTCTCATATTTCCTATGCTTTGAGAGATGAGTTTTCCTATGTTAGGCCACATGAACGCATTAAATATCTGGTGAGTTTCTTACCTCAGTATTTGTAAGACAAAACCAGGATTGGGTGTAAAAAGGAAGTGGTTGTCGTGTTTCTATCATACTTTCTATTATACTTTTCCTCTGATTATTCCTCTCCTGGGTTTGGCCTTACAATTACGGAGGTAAAAATTTCACCAAATACTCAACATGCACACATGGCCTTACAAATACTGAGGTAAATACTCACCAAATACTCAGCGTGTGCAGGTTCCCTCTTTCAGAAAAGCCTTTGCTTTTTATACTACCTGTAATTTAATTTCTGTTTTAACTGACACATATACAATTTCAGGCTTATGCAACAGGAGGAGGGTTCGGCGATCTGCAGGGAATAGATCTGGAGTGACAGATACTTAAGATCTATAGACTCATTTGTATATGAATTCAATTGCTGATTTCCCAGTAACAGAGGAACAGACTGGTGTAAGGTCCTGGTGGTGGAAACGCTGGGCCGTGAACCGGACTCCTCCAACGGAGCAACCCAGAGCTAACCCCTATACAGGGACTGTCCGGTCACCCCGTCAGAGGACCTTGATGCACGGTAGCCGAAGCACTAGCTGTGTGGGCACAGTCCGTTCCGGAAGGAGGAAGGAAGATGTCCCTGAGGTCACAAGGCTCCAGATGGTAGTCCCAACAACAAGGCTCTGGTTCCGGTGCCGGGTGGAGATGACAGGTGGAACCGGATCCAGCTGGACGAGAGGACGGGGGTCACCATGTGGTGTTGGGGATCGGAGCCGGGTCCGGACTGAAGAAGATGGTGGAGTCCTCAGCCGACAACCCCCGACACGAATTACGCAGCAGTCGTGGTTAGGACCAGATGGCGTGGCAGGACGGGCTCTGCGAGACAGACAAGGGTTAATACGGAATAAGGCAAAGGGGGACCTGAACTCCAAGCCTACTAAACACGTAGAACAGGCCCCGCCCACCTAGAAGAAGAATCCTCTTATACCCTGTACCTGCAAGCCAATATCCTGTTTCTGGACACTGGCCCTTTAAGAAAGGGTCAATGACCGCACGCACCCTAACGTGCATGCGCGAGGCCTGAGTGCCTGAGACCAGGGAAGGAAGCGGCGCCAAGGAAGCAGGAGTGCCGGGCAGAGTGTCCTGCGATGCAGAGGGGCGCCTGGAGCGGGAACGCCTGGAGGATACCGGCGAGAGAGAGGGAGCAGGAGGACTGGGAGCAGGAGTGGTGAGCGGAGCACGCCGTCGGGAACCGGGGAGCGTGCCACGGGAACCAGGGAGCGCAGCACGGGAACCGGGGGGCGCAGCACTGGGACCGGGGAGCGCAGCACGGGGACCGGGGAGCGCAGCACGGGGACCGGGGAGCGTGTCAACTGGTCATATAAAGATGTTGATGGACTTATCTTTGAAAGAGTTACATAAGCATTTGGGGGGAAAAAATCTTGCTGACAGCTTCTCTTTAATGACTACTGCAGTCTCAGAATTATTCAATTCCTTGGTTTGGCTTGGTGTCAGAAGAACTCCTGGAAGAGTCCGGAGTGGCTGTCAGTCATCTGACTTGAACTCCATGGAAAATCTTTGAAGGGATTTGAAGAAGGCAGTTGCAGTACATAAATCCCAAAATATTAGTGAACTGGAAGCTATTGTTCATGACGAATAAGTTAAGATTTCTCAGGAATGCTGTCTGAAGCTGGTGTCTTGCTGTGCATCACGTATGTGGAAATTCATAACAGTCAGAAACTTGCCATGATGTGGATGTATCATTTGCAAACTGCTATAATCATTAAAAGTCTTATTTTGTGTGGAATTTGGAGAAACTACTTGTTATTAGTTGTATACAATAAAAAAACCTTTTTTTCTGATATTTCCTTAGAATTTCTTTCTAATGGGAACCTGTCAGGTCCAATATGCATCCAGAACCATGAGCTGTGGGTGCATAGTACTAATCCCTGCCTAACCGTCCCTGTATACACTAGCATAGATAAAGAGATCTTTAGTTAAAGTATTTCTAAAGATCTTTTATCATATGCTAATGAGCGAGGGGACTAGTCCCCTGCGCGTTAGTTCCCCTGGCTAGTCGTTAATATGTCCCTGTGGGTGTGCTAACATGCTAATAAATGCACAGCATCACAGGATGATCTCTCACCTCTCCACTACCATCGCATCCAAAGCTGGATTTCGGCTCCTTGCGCATGACCCCAGAGTTTCGGTCATGCGCACTACTTCAGTTTGAAGCCAGGACGCGTACACCCGGCTTCAGAGTGCACATGACCGAAACTCCGGGGTCATGCGCACTGAGCCAAAATCCAGTGTCGGGCGGTGATGGCAGTGGAGAGGTGAGTGAAACCATCCTCTGACGCTGCACATTCATTAGCATGTTAGCCCGCCCACAGGGGCATACTAACATGCTAATGGGACCGACTAGCCAGGGGAAGTAACACTCAGGGGACTAGTACCCTCGCATGTTAGCATACGATAAAAGATCTTTAGAAATACTTTTTTTTAAAGATCTCTTTATCTATGCTACTGTATACAGGGACAGTTAGGCAGGGATTAGCAATATGCACCCACAACTGCTCGTGGTTCTAGGTGCATATTGGACTTGACAGGTTCCCTTTAATTGTTCAATAGAATTCCATTAAAATATATTTGTCAAGATGAGTGAACAATTCATATTAACGTGTTTCAACTGACATGACTTAATCGTAACATGATCTGCTCATACAATGAAATGTTTAAAAATTATAAGAGCCTCCCATTTCATGATGTCATAAACGGTATCACATGATAATAAAAGGAATTACATCAAAATCTGAAAACAAAATCTCTGGACATTTCAATGTATAGGAAGCCATGGTCAGGTAATGCCATATTGGGAGCTGACAGTTCTCACCCGAAACATATTGTAAATTCGATACCATATGGTGAAATGGTGAGAGCCAGCTGGATCTGTTCCATCCCGGATTCTTTCTCTGATCAGTGTTTGTATAATCAAGTGTAGACTACACCAAATGGGTTATAAGAATAAACTGATTGAAGAGGCTGAGAACAAGGTACTTGAAATCCCTAGAAAATAATTTTTATATTGGGATAAACGTAAAAAGGAATCTTAGATTTTATTTAAAAATAAAATTAATTTTGTCACAGCTTATAGTGATCAGTTCAATAATATCAAGGGGATTATCCTTTTTTTAAAAAAAATTCTTTATCTAATCGTAAACATGGAAACTTTCCAAACTGAATCAATTGCAATGCATTTCACATCCATTGTATGACAACCAATAACAGACTAACTGTGTCACATGAAAATTTCAACACTTTGACCCCTCCATGTTTACCTGAAAATTTTTGTAATACGGGAATACCAGGGTAAATTAAGAATAAGAGAAGAAAGAAATGAGTAAGACAAGAAAGATTTGACAAGTGACGAGTAAGAGAGGGAAGACACAAAAGGAAGAAGGGGAAGGGAAGAGGGAAACACTGGGACTCAAACAGACACAAAGCAGGGATCCACCTTCTAAGAACACCTCCGTCCCACGGCATCAGTAGGCCCACCTCAATCAGAGGGTATCCAAGTGCCGTAGTCATTAGAGTATTTAAACTCGATCCAGGAGAACCATG
This sequence comes from Anomaloglossus baeobatrachus, assembly GCF_048569485.1. Taxonomy (NCBI): domain Eukaryota; kingdom Metazoa; phylum Chordata; class Amphibia; order Anura; family Aromobatidae; genus Anomaloglossus; species Anomaloglossus baeobatrachus. Next base: position 365,720,971 of record NC_134354.1, on the reverse strand, counting down.
TCCCGTGAAAGACCTCATGTCTGTCATGAAGAGACGCCGTCAAGTCCTCCATGTACAACAGTTAAATTCACCCTGTTTACCCATATTGATAACGTCGGCGGGGAGGAGGATCTCCACTTCAGAGGGAAGCACGTCCTGGCGGCCAACACCAGAAAGCTTACCAGAGACCCTTTGTATGCACGGACAGAGGACTCATATAATTGGAGCAGGAAGAGTTCCGGGCCCAGGGTCTGCGTATATCCAGTCACATGCCTCATCACTCCCCGTACCCCCTCCCAAAACTGCTGTAACACTGGGCACTCCCAAAATATATGCAAGAAGTCTTTCTCCCCTGCAGCACATCTCCAACAACCAGAGTCTACTGCTGGGAACATCATGTGGAGTTTTGTTGGGACCCTATACCACCGAGAGATGCATTTGTAGTTGGCTTCTTGAAGTTTTGAACTAATAAATGCTTTGTGAGCGAGTGACAGCACCTTGTTTCTCTCCGTGGCCGAAAGCGTGAGGCCCAGGTCCGACTCCCACTTCAAGAGGAACCTAGGAGGAGGCAGATCCATGGAGTTGTTTAGCATGGTATGTGAGATGGCCAATGAGTGTCTAAGGATCCCCCCTCCATGCATAACTTCTCGAATTCGGTGAGGGGTCTGTCAAACTGACTATAGTCTGGTAGAGAACAGAAAAAATGTCAAAGCTGCATAGAACGCCACAGGCCCAGAGGTCCGCGGACCCGGTAATTCCGAAGTTCCTCTGTCGTTGGCCAATGCCCCCCAACTCCAATTTGGTGTGACCGAAATCTATTTCGAGAAATCCACAAGCGAAACACCGGGTCAGATAGACCCGGGGAGAAATCTGGGGTGACAACTATCGAGGAAAGGGGAGAGGGTAAAGGAATTAGGGATCTCCGGACCACCTCTTGAGAACAACAAGATAGCGTGGCGCCAATCGTGGGATGGGTTCTGAGTTCTGTGCCTATTGGGGAAATCACCCATGGGAGCGCCGCCAGTGGAATATCAGTGAAGCTCTGCTCCACCGTCACCCATGGTTTGGCCTTAGAGTGCCTGCAGCAGTCCACCACTCTGGCTAAGTGAGTGGCTACGTAGTTTGTCTTGAGATCCGGGAGACCCAAACCACCCCGGATTCTAGGTCTACACAACAGCGACCGCGCCAATCTCGCCAGCTTGTTTGCCCACAGGAACCTCGTTTGCATGTAAGAAACTTCTTTAAAGAAGGGCTTGGGGATCACAATGGGCAGGGTCTGGAGGAGGTACAACAATCTTGGGAAGATATTCATCTTAAGGATCGCGGACCGTCCAAACCACATATACGTGCCTTTTGACCAGGTCTTACAATCTTCTTCAATTTTTTGGAGAAGATGAGCAAAGTTCAACTTGAATAAGGAGTTCACATCAGCCGACAATTTGAGTCCCAGATATTGCAGATACTGCGGGGCCCATTGGAGATCAAAGGCTCCCCGCAGCTGCGAGACTACCCCCGAGGGGAGGTTAACGCTTAGTGCCTGCGACTTAGACAAGTTGATCTTAAAATTAGAGAGTAGGGAATAACGTTTAAATTCCTGCATTAGCGCTGGGAGCGAAGTGATTGGGTTTGTAATGAAAAATAGTAGATCGCCCGCAAAGGCCGCTATCTTGTGAGTCGCGCTACCTATATTCGGCCCTCTAATGCCTGAATTCTTCCGAATGTGTCGCAGCAGGGGCTCTAATGTAAGTATAAAAATTAGTGGGGAAAGAGGACAGCCCTGCCGTGTGCCATTGGCGATAGGAAATCTCTCCGACAACACCCAATTAACCCGTATGCATGCCGACGGTGAACTAAAGAGAGATCCTATCCATCTGAGCATGTTTTCCCCCAACCCCAGAGAGGCAAGGACCCCGTCTAGAAACATCCAACCGACTCGGTCGAACGCCTTTTCGGCGTCCATTGACAACAACATAAGAGATCCACCATCTGTCCTAGCCCTATGAATCAGGTTAATGGCCTTCGTGGTGTTATCCCTAGCCTCCCTGCCCAACATGAAACCAGCCTGATCAGAATGCACTATGCCCCCTAACATAGGGGATAGCCGATCAGCTAGAATCTTAGCGAACAACTTTAGGTCCACATTGAGCAGGGAGATTGGACAATAATTGGCACAGCAGGTGGGATCCCTCCCCTCCTTGGGAATGACCACAATGTTAGCCATTAGTGAGTCCCTGGGCAGTGGAGAGGATGTACATGCTGGAATCTTATTGCGGCCAGGAAGTGGGGGGATAATATAGGACCCAACTTCTTGTAATAGGACAGCAGACCATCCGGGCCCGGTACCTTACCCGTGGGGGAGTTCTTTAGAACCGAGGCGAGTTCCATTTCAGATATCAGCGCCTCCAATGTTTCTATATCTTCCGGTTTGAGCCTCGGGAGGCCTGAGGATCTTTTGTAGTCCTGAATACGTTCCCTAGCTGTCTTCCTATCGTCCTCCATCAGGCTGTCGTCAATCGAGTAAAGGGCAGAGTAAAAGTCCCTAAATGCTGAGACTATGTCGCTCGGAAGTGAGGCCCTCTCCCCCGGTTGCTTCTGTATGTAGGGTATGTATCCCTTTAACCTCTGGGTCCACAATGCCTTAGCCAAGGTCCTACTATTTTTGTTTCCGAATTCGTAGAAATGCCTCCGCACTTGCTAGCGAGGCCTTAGCTTTATTAGAGAGCAGCGATTTCAGCTTCTCTCTTTTTTGAATGAGAAGGGTTTTGGCACCGTCATCTAACCGGTCTTTGTGAATCCTCTCCAGGGCGTGTATGTCAGCTAATAGAGATTCCATCTCCGCATTCCTCTCCCGCTTTAGACGAGATCCATGTTTAATAAACAGGCCTCTCACTACACATTTATGGGCTTCCCACGTTACAGCGGGCAAGGTGTCTCCCCCCGCGCAGAGGTTGAAATATTCTTTTACCGCCACCTGCACCTCCTGCATAGTCCCCTGATCACCCAGAAGCGAGGTATTCAATATCCACTGGCCTTGTTTGACAATCGGGCGCAACAGGGATACATTAAGGATTATCAAGGCGTGGTCAGAGAATACAATCTCATCTATTTCAGTATCCAGCAGACAGTGGAGGTCTCTGTGTTTGATAAAGAAGTGGTCCAGCCTTGAGTACGAATCATGGACTGCGGAATAGAAGGAGGAGTCCCTGTCTGCCGGATGCTGCACCCTCCATGTATCTACTAGCTGGTGTTCGTGTAGTCCACGTTTGATCCGGCTATGGGCGGTCCTGGGCATGTTAGAGACCCCCCTCGAAGTATCTACCTCTGGATCCATTACAAAAGTAAAGTCCCCTCCCAGTATCAATGTGCCCTTTGAAAACTCAACCAGGATGTTCAGAAATCGCAGCAGGGCAGTACACTGTCCCATGTTGGGCAAGTAGAGGACCGCGAAAGTGAAGACCTGGGACTGGACCCGACCCTTTATCATAATCAGTCTCCCCTCCTTGTCCGTGCGGGTCTCTATCAGCTCCCATGGCAAAGAGTTCGCAATTAGGATGTTAGTCCCTCTGGACTGTGGATCAAGAGATGGGGAATGGTAGACCGTCGAGTATCTCCGATCAGAAAGCTTGTAAGGTTTGTCTAAACAATAATGGGTTTCCTGTAAAAAGATTACCTGAATTCGCCTTCTCCACAACAGATTCAAGAGGATCTAGCGTTTCTCTGGGCTGTGAAGGCCCTTGACATTCAGGGACCCCACCTTTAGGTCAGGATTGGATACGTGCTTCATGAAGATGATGAGGACCTACAGGTAAACGACAAGGACAAAACAGACAAACACACCACCAGGGGAAACTCGGAGGAAAGTGGGAAGAGGGAGAAGGAAGGAGTGAAACTGAAAGGGTTGTGAAAGAAAGGGAGAATAGAGAAAGGAGAAAAAAGGACGGACGAGATCAAAGAATGGGAGAAGGGGTGGAAAAGCCCCCCTCCCTAGATGAAATGCAGCTAGGAAAGTTTAAGAAATGATAGCACAGCGGGAAAATTAAGAACGAGAAGAAAAGAGGAAAACAGAGAAACAGAAAGGAAAAGCGGAGAAGATAGACAGCTCACGAGGAGCTTGCAGACCTATGGACCAGCCCTAGGCCTACTAGGACACTATCGACGAGGGCGGGTATAGACACTCATATGGAGTCCCCCCACCCACTCACCCTTAGATTAACTTACTACCGCCCCTTCGCACATGCCAGAGGCGATACTTATTTTAAACTCTAACGGCCTCTCCCCCGACACCCCCCCAAACCATGAACCTTCCCATCCCCCCCCACACGTGAGGCAAAGAGGGATACAATCACACAAGCCCCTCTCCCAAATGGTAGACCGGGGGCCCTCTCTAACGCAAATGGACACATTTTAACCTCCCCTGTATCTGGAATCAATGCCGAGCCGACTTTTCAGCCCCATCCCCCAGATGACGCCAAAGCTGGATCCTTTCCTCTCCTCTGCATCGGAGGACCCATGGACTCCCATGATAGCCAATCAGGAATGGTAAGGTCAGGCAGTTCCAGAAATTTGCACAGTCCCGGTATCTCTGCAGGGTGTCTCAGCGCAAATGTGGATGACCCCTTCCAGACAATGAGGTGAAACGGGTGCCCCCAGCGATACGAGGCGTTAACCTCTTTGATTTTGACCAATAGCGGGTGAAGCTGGCGCCTCATGTAGAGTGTGTGACTGGAAACGTCTGGAAAAAGCTTGATAACCGCACCATCCATCTTCACCAGACCGAACTCCCAGGCCTTCCTCAGGATCTGTTCCTTGTCCGTAAAAAAATGTAAGCGGCAAAGAACATCTCTTGCAATGGAGGAATTGGCCCCTTGATTTGCTCTGGCAACTCTATGTACTCTGTCGCATAGGTATGTGGCATCCAATGGTCTGGCGGTGACTTTATTGAAAATTTCTTGCACTTTAAAACGGAGTCACTCTGCGAGCCAGTCCTCTGGGATACCCTTTAACCTTATATTGTTGCGACGACCTCTGTTCTCTTGATCATCCAGCAACAGTGCCATGTCCTTGAACCTGATGTTATAAACCTCACAGTCCTTTTCCAGCCGTGATACTCTGCATTCCAAGAACTCCTGGTCTTGATCACTAGGGCACCTATCTCCTCCCTCACTGAGGAGATGGCCTGTTGGTGAGACTGTTCAATTCTGCAAACCAGTGCATCCAGGTTACTGTTGCTTGGAAGGTCCAGTATAAGCTCCCTCAGTGCCTGAAGGTCAGATGCAGCATGTGAGTGGACCGTTTACAATGAGGAGATGGCTGGGCTGCTCAGGCCCCCCCACCCACAGGGAGGAAGATAGCTGGGATGTCTCTGTCTGGAGACCCCTCGGGCGAGGGCGGGGGCTGCACTCCTTCTCTGGGCTCTGGTGTGGGAGGGACAGTGGCCCTGATAGTGACCCTCCATTCGGGGCCCCCCCTCTGCTCCTCCGGATCCTCTCACCCTCCTCCACGTGGAGCTGCACCTCCCCATCACCATCTTGTGTGCACCGCTGTGGACCTTCTCCATGTCGCTGCCTCTCCCCGTCGGCGGGATCCTCCTCACAGCTTCAGCCCATGGCCTCGCTTCCTCCTGCGGTCTCCCTCCAGCAGCTGCCGGCTTCTGCAGACACGCTGCGTCTGGGGATTCCCCTCCAAGAGGACGCAGCATGGGGGTCTGCGCCATCTTGCCGCTGCTGCCCGCCGCTTGCTTCACAACAGGAGAGGGCCCGCTGAGGAACCGCTCCATTCTCCCTCCTGTTTTCTGGGTCGCTGGTCCGGGCCCCGCGGTGAGTACCCCCTGGGGCTTCTTTTTGGGTGGCATAAGTCGGCGGAGAGGCCGGATTATAGATGTTTTTAGGCAGTGGGTGCAGGAGCTCTGCAAGGAAGCTTCCTTACACCACCATGTCTAGGCCACGCCCCAAGGGGATTATACTTAAATACCTACCCATATTGAACCAGAATGAAATATTTGCCAAGTCCTCAAAAGAGATTGCGTTTTTTCTGCGCATAGAGGCAAATCCTTGGCGGATTTGCTTTCTCTTAGTCTTTTTGTTTTAGAGTAAGAATACTAAAGCTAGGATGTGGCTTTCTTGCACGGGTTTCCACAAGTGTGGTGGAAACAAGTGCACAATATGTTCCTTTTGCATTAAGACTAATACCATCTCATATAGGGATTCCAAGCCTTGTATAGTCTGCTCATTTTGTTAATTGTGACACTTCTTATGTTGTGTACATGATTAAATATGAGGATTACACATTGACATACATAGGCTGCACCACTAGAAAGCTGAAGAGTAGAATTGCAGAGCGCATAGCCAGCATTAGGAAAAAGAAAGTGAGTATAGCACCTCAGGTGCAGCTAAGCATTTTTCCCTGCAGCATAATGATGAGCTGAAAGGCTTTAGATTTGTTGGATTTTTAATGGTTAATAAGCCTAAATGTGGTGCAATTGGAGAAAGGCTCTACTCAAGGCTGAAGCACTTTAGATATTAAACTTTAATACAATGATTACTTTTGGTTTAATTTTTCGTAATGACTTAATGTTTATATGTTGATTGAGTTGTGTTATAATGTATTTGTAATGTATTTGTAACGTCAGAGATTCTTTTTTCTGATTTTGATGTAATTAATTTTGTTATCATGTGATGAAATTTATGATATCATGAAATGGGACTGTCTTATTGTCTTTAAACATTTCATTGTATGAGCAGATCATGTTATGATTAAGGCCGGTCAGTCGAAACGCATTTGATTATATTTGTTGTAACGCCTAATGTTCAAAATGTCATAAAAAAAAATATAAAAATTAGGGGAACTTTTGAAGTCAACAAAGAATAGGTCTGGACAGCGTATGTGACAACCATTAATATCCTGCTAGCAGGGACGTAATGTTCGCGACCATGAGAAGGCTCAGGGACCGCTGATTTCAATACCTGCTTCAGCTGGATGTGTGCCCGAGGGCACAAATACAGCTAAACTGCATCGCAGTGCAGAGACCCATTGGGTCCCTGCATCACAATACATGGTGCGGGCAGAACAGTGGCCGGCAGGTGATGTTAGCGTTACTGTGACTATGGGCACATGACAGTGACATCATGCATTGCTCTAGAACGGACACCGATGTTCGCTGCCGGCCACTGCAGGCTGACAATAGAGGAGGACGCAGCACTATTTGGGAGGCAGGGAAGGTGAGCACAATCGTTTTTTTTTTTCTTGCATTAGAGACAGAATAGAGACATACCAGGAAGGGGACATATTTATTAATGTCGAATGACAGTCGAATCGAATGACAGTCGAAGGTCACAGCATTTGGCTGCGCAAAATACTCCCTGACTTTCTGTTGTTCCTGCTGTTAGTATTCAGTGTACTAGGTAGCTTCCCTGCTGGATTTTCATCTATTCCCCTTTAGGGCCCAAAGTAGCTAAACTTCTGTCCAGCTGCTGATTATCAGTATTCCTCTTGTGCTTAAATACTCCCATCTTCCCTGGACTTGTGCTGGTGATATTATTCAGTTTATTCAAGCTCTGGTTACAAGCAGGTGGCTTGTACTCATCTGTGGTATCATTGCAGAGGCTTTGCTGAACTTCTGCATGAGTCATCTGTGGATAAGTAGTTCATGCATTGCCCCCCATGTATCCTTGTGTCTTCCTTTAGCATTTAGTGGGATTGAAGAAAAGCTCATCTCACCCGTTCCCTATTTAGGGTCCAGAACTAGGGATACCTGAAGTCAGGTATTTGGCTTGGCGCATAGGTGCAGAACCTATCTAGATAGTCAGGGACTAGCAGTAGGTTTGGTCAGGGGTCACCATCTCCCCCTTCCCTAAACATAGGGGTCCCCCTTCCCTTATCTTTTTCTGCTCGCTTGGTACTTCCCTTACCTAGCGCAACACTTTTATACCAGGAGGCGCCCAGGATGGGGACATATATACCAGGATAGGGACATATTCAACAGGATGGGTCATTTTTTACCATGAGGGGCACAGGATGGTGACATATTCACCAGGATAGGGACATATAAAACAGGATGGGGACATATATACTAGGAGGGGCCCAGGATGGGAACATATATACCAGGATGGGGACATATATACCAGGAAGAGGACATAATCACGAGGTTGAGGCTTTTTATACCAGGAGGTGCCCAGGATGGGGACATATATACCAGGATGGGGACATATATACCAGGAAGAGGACATATTTACCAGGACCAGGATGAGGCTTTTTATACCAGGAGGGGAAGAACTTTTATTTCTTTTAACCCCTTAATGATTCGGAAACCGTGAAGCCATTAAGAGAAGTAACCTGTTATTGCAGCATTCATTTGAAGGCTACTCGCCAGTTATAGTTTAAAATCTAAAAAAAAAATGTGCAAGAGGCAGAATTCCTGCAAAAATAATAGCAAATCTGACAGCAAAGTATTTCAGGGAAAAGACTGCATGGATATCTAAGCTACTGCAATATCCTGCACATGAAGTAAGCAATATAGCTAATTAGGAGAACTATACTACATTTCTAATTGAAGGTACGGTACTTCCTTTGCAACAAAACTTTTGATGGTTCTATAATCACGCCCCAATATCTTAGCAATTTCAAGAGTGCTGCATACCTCTGCAAGAACTTTAAAACATTTTTACTGTGCAGTTAGTTGAGTACCTTTTTTGGCCCATTTTAATTGAGGAAGACAAACTGCCAAATAATTCTTCACACCTTGATAGAGTGCTGATATGCTTGAGCCTCACTGTCCGTCATTACATAAATACACATCATCTGATAAGCTTTAAACCAATATGTATTTAAGTTTATATAGTTTTGAGTTGGAAAATGTGCATATAAATGATGACATGATCAAAATACTCACTTGCCTAATAAATGTGCCAACTGTATAAGGCTATGTGAGCACGTTGCGTTCTATTCCGCAGCGTGTAAGTCACTGAGTGCGTCTCAGAACGTAGCCGAAAAAGCTGCGTTCTGAGACGCATTCGGCAGAACGCAACGTGCGCACATTCCTGGAGAGTTAATGCGTTCTGGATGCTTGCTCTGCCATACACAGAGTAGAAAAAGCATCCAGAACGCATATTTTTGACAGTGCGGTCCCACTCGGCTCTGCAGCATCCCCATAGACTTGCAGCAGAGCCTAGTGGGACCACACTGTCAAAAAGAGCATGGCTGGCTGCGAGACTGTGCCGCGCGAACCGAATGAACTCGGATGAACTTCACCCGACTTCATTGTGATTGTGCGGCTCTGTGCGTGTACCGCGGCTTGATTTGCGGTCACACGTGAAGGACTCACTTGTGATCGCAAATCCCCTGAGTGACTGCAGTGAGCCGCGCGATCAGCTGTGCTTTCACTCAGGTTACTCGCGGCCACAGCAGCAGTCCTCCACCTGAGAGCGGTGGCCGCGAGTAACCTCAGTGACAGCACAGCTGATCACGCGACTCACTTCAGTTGCTGCATGGAACTCACAGGAGCAGTGGTGTTCTACTGCCGCTCCTGTCAGCTTCCGATTTAGCAGAGCTGGAAGCGTCGTGGGACCTTATGTGGATTACGTCGGACCTGGAGGTGTTTTTGAGGGATTAATAAAGTGGTGAAAGAGGGTGTTTTTTTGTCTTTCATTACAAATAAAGGATTTTTTGGATGTGTGTGTTTATTTTCTTTAACTTACAGGTTAATAATGGAAGGTATCAAGGGGAGACGCCTGCCATGATTAACCTAGGACTTAGTGGCAGCTATGGGCTGCTGCCACTAACTCCTTATTACCTCGATTGCCACCGCACCAGGGCAAATCGTGATGAGCCGGGTAGAGTCCCGGGACTGTCGCATCTAATGGATGTGGCAATTCCGGGCGGCTGATATTGTTGGGCTGGGGGCTCCCCATAACGTGGATCTCCCCATCCTGAGAATGCCAGCCTTCAGCCGTGTGGCTTTACCCTGACTGGTAACCAAATTGGGGGGGGGGACAGCACGTCGGTTTTTTTTAAAATTATTTATATATTTTTTTTTACTATTTGATATAGACACGCCCACCGGCGGCTGTAATTGGTTGCAGTGAGACAGCTATCACTCAGCGTGGGGGAGTGTCCGACTGCAACCAATCACAGGCGCCGGTGGGCGGAGGAAGCAGTGAATACTAGATGGATTAATGAGAAGAGGAGAAGCCGCCACAGTGTGAATGCCGTGCATCGCCATGCCGGTGATCATGGATCGGTGAGTATGAGAGAGGGGGTGGGGGGGAGAGACCGACATGGACAGAGATAGAGACAGAGAGAGAGACCGACCGACAGACTGACCGGACAGAGAGAGAGACCGAAAGACCTGCATTTGTTATGTTAAAAACACATAAAGATCGCTAGTAAAAAGCAAGTGAAACGCATTCTTTCTAGAAAAATATGCGTTTTGACATTTCTCATTGACTTCAATGTTATTAAAACGCTGCCAAAATGACAAAAACAATTGACATGTTGCTTCTTCAAATGCAGTTTTTGACAAAGTTTAAGCAACTAAAACGCTGCGTTTGTAAAAGCATCGTGCACACAAGAAAGCCCTATTTCCCATAGACTTTGCCAGGAAATCAAAACGCATGCAATTTTGCATTAAAACGCTGCAGCTCAAAATGCTGCAGAAACGCATGAAAAAAAGCAAAGTACGCACATAGCCTAACAGTGGTCGCTCCCATGTGGAAGCTATCATAAGAATTAACTGGTCACTTTTAGCTGCTTTACAGCTTTAGGCCCCCTTCACACGCACGTGCCTCCGGTACGTGTTAGGTCTGTTCCTGCACGTACCGGAGAAACGGGCACACGTACTCCAATGTTAATCAATGTACTGAGTTACACGTTCATTTTTCCATACGGAGCTTGTGTCTGTGTGTGTGATACGTTTATTTGTGCGTTAAACATGGTATCATGTCCGTTTTTCTAACGGAACACGCACACGCACCCATTAGACTCAATGAGTCCGTGAGCACACGTACGTGACACGGATGCATCTCCGTATGGTCCATGTCCGTTTTTTGCAAATATGGCAATGATTGTATCATTTTGGAACAAGTGCATGTGTACCGCCCCGCGGCTGCGACCGCCATGCCGCTCGGGTCCGTGCTCGTACTGCGGGCGGTGGCTCGAGCCTCTCACGGACCCGGGGGTCACTTCGCTCTGCAAGGGGGGGTTGGCGCTACGCGCGGGGGAATGCGGGTGTTCGGTTTTGGGATGATTATTCATGACGCCACCCACGGGTTGGTGATGGTGGGCACCACCGCTGTGGTGAAGGTACGGGGACTCCCGGGAGCGGTGTAGTGGCGCAGCTAGGTGTTGACCCCTCCGTGGGTAGGGGGATGTTGGTCCCGGGGCCCGGTTGTGCGAGGGCCGGGGTACAGGGCGCAGGGTTGCGGTGCGGTGCGGTTCCGGATGGCACTGGTGTACTCACGATTAAACCACACAGAGTCACTGGTAAACCAAACAGAGGGATGGACGGGGCCTGCAGCCGGCTGCAGCTTCCTAGTCGGGTTGACAATGTCCGCCTTTCTCCTGCACCTGTGTTTGTAGTGTGACCATTGTGCCTGGGCACTGGTAGTCCGCTCCCTGGCGTGTATGTGTCGTAGGAGCCCCTTTTGCCCGCAGGCGCTGGCCCTTGGATCTCTGGCCTCCGGCGGTGGCTACTATCCGGACGGGTTGGGCTGTTGCCTTCAATCGGGACTTTGGTGGGAATGAACCCCTGTGGTCCAGACTGCAATCAGTTAATTCGACTATGGTGGTGGCGTATAGCCTAGTTTTGGGGTCTGAGTACCCTGCCTGGTGCTCCGGTATCCTGTTGGCTCCCCGGTTCGGTTCCGGCGGGCCACTACCCTGTCCCGGTCCCTCACGGTTCCACCGGTCTCCTGCAGGCGGCCACTGCCGTCTGCCTGCCTGACTGATCTGGGGTCCTAGGTTCCAACCCAGGCCCCGCGCAGAACCGTACTCCACTGCTCTCCACTCCACTGTACTGCACTGAACTCCTTTGTGCACTGCACTATGTTCCTGCCATAGGCCAGCAGCCTCCTCGGGGGGCGTGTCTTTCTGCCTGACTCTGCCCACCTGGTGTGCCTGTCTGACTCTGAGGGAGGCAATCAGGTCTTTGTGGTTGACGGGTGGTACCTTTCTAGTGTGGGGGTGTGCGGTGAGTGTAATAACCTGTGACCCCTGGGGTCCAGGGCGTCACATTCCCCCTTGGTTTAATGCAGACCGTCCGCGGGCTGCCCGTCTACACCGGTTTTTATTATTTTTTTTTCTGAAAGATAAATAACAGGTACAACATTCAACAGCATTTTTTTCATTTCTTCCCTTGCGGGAGGCACATTACTTGAACCGTTGCAAACGGGAAAACATTTTTTTAATAATATTAACAGGAACGGGTCCATCCGCTTTCCCACCCAAGCAACCTGAACCTTGATGCTGCCCCTAAGAAACAGGCAGCACCCCTTTTCCCCAGTCTGGAAAACGGGAACTGGCCCAGGCCACTCAAGCGGGAATGGGTACGGTGATACGCATCCGGCAGTCACTCAGAGGCCCCACGTCCAAGGGGACCCCTGACCCGGAGGATGGTAACCGTTCCTGATGGTGACCGGACCCCAGCCTGCTCTGCTGCGGGTCCTTCCTCCAACCAGCCTCTCCGGGGACTGGCACTTGCGGGAAGGGGCACTTGGGGACGATTTACAAACCCAAAAGTTTTTGGGTGGCTTGCAAGTTCTCAACCTTGTCTTTGGGGGGGGGGGGAAAGGGGACAACATCAGTCCCAAAGGGGACGGGCACTTCAGTAGCCAACGGGCTACCACAAACACTTTAGGTCCCAACGGGGACTGTAACTGTCGACAACGGGAGTCCGCTGCCTTACTTTAGGTCACCTTCCTCACTCCTCCTCCAGCTCCACATCGGGGCTGTATGGCGGGGGAGGAGACTGGGGCCGTCCATGAATGCCACGGCTCGCCCTCCTTCTGACATCAAGGGCGAACCAGCCCCTCTCCCCGCAGTAGCGGGTGTAGGTGACCAACTCCCCGGCCTTCAGGTCACAATCCGGGTGACCCAGGGGCAGGTGATGATAAACGTCCCTCCTGGAGAAAAAGACTTCGGCCTCCAGGTCCGGTTAGTAAATAAACTCCCATCCACGCCGGGGGCAAAACTGCCGGACCTGGCCCTCGTAGGTCTGGCCCTGCACCCGGTATGTTGCATTCCGGAGATTCTCCTTCTCCCGAATGGTGCGGGCCAGTACCGCGGCCTTCTCCTTTTCACGAGCCTCAATCTCCCGGCCCGTCTGGTTCAGCTGCCGCTCCCAGAATGGGGTTTCCACACGCTCCTCCTGCGCGGGGGTCGGGCCCAGTCGGCACTCCCCGATGCTGGCTACGACTGGCACCATCTGTGTTGGGGATCCCCACTGTGGCGCGGCCTGTCTTGCTGCCTTGCAGCGACAACCCTCCGCTGCCTCAGCCGAGGCCTGGAGCTTGGGAGCGGCCAGCCTTACCTTCCGGTCGGCGTCCATCATTCTTCTGGCCAGGCGGACTGCCGGGGCCTCTTCGGGCGTGGTCCCTTCCAGGACCAGCGGTTCCCCACGGGGAACGGGCACCTTCCAGGGCAACGGGACCGGTGCCGACCGAGCAAGCGGCCGTCCGCGGGCCGCGACTACAGACCTGTCCTCGCGGGCAGGTACGGTGGAATCTGCTGCCGGTGTCGGGGGCAACGGACCGATCGGCGGGGCAGCAGCACGGTGAGCGGGAGCAGACCGGGCCCCTCGGCAGCAGTAGCCGTTCCCTCTGGGACATAGGGACGTGGGTCGCCTACCCGCTCCTCTAACACTGCTTCCAACTCACGTGCCCGCACGGCCGCAGCCACCTCCTCCATCTCAGCCACCCACCCCTCCACGAGGAGCTAGACTTGGGCCTGCAGACGGCGACTCATCTGCACTGTCCGGGCTTCTACCCGCGCCGCTGTTCCAGGCGCGGACTCCGGGGCTTCGGGCTTGCTGGACGGGGCGGACATGTTTCTTGCTTGGGATCCAGGAACAAGACGGGTGCAGAGTCCTGGCGTCCCTGCTTCTTATCCCCAGGATCACATGAGGCCAGCTCCTCGCCCGCCCCTCTTGGTTTTTCTACAGCACTTCTCTCTTTGGGGGTGGGGCTTCACTTTCGCGCCTCCACTGCTCGGGGAAGACGACTCGAGCGGGAAACTTTCGCGCCCAAGATGGCGGATCTTCAGATTTTTCAGCGGAACGCCGCTGACGGGAACCACAAGGCGCACTTCTACTGGTAAGTAGACTGGGTCGATCCTGTTCATGACGCCAGAAGAGTCGATGTGTACCGCCCCTCGGCCACGGCTGCGACCGCCGAGCCGCTCGGGTCCGTTCTCGTACTGCGGGCGGTGGCTTGAGCCTCTCATGGACCCGGGGGTCACTTCGCTCTGCAAGGGGGGGTTGGCGCTACGCGCGTGGGAATGCGGGTGTTCGGTTTTGGGATGATTATTCGTGACGCCACCCACGAGATGTGGTGATGGTGGGCAACACCGCTGCAGTGAAAGTACGGGGACTCCCGGGAGCGGTGTAGTGGCGCAGCTAGGTGTTGATCCCTCCGTGGGTAGGGGGATGTTGGTCCCGAGACCCGGTTGTGCGAGGGCCGGGGTACAGGGCACAGGGTTGCGGTGCGGCGCGGTGCCGGATGGCACTGGTGTATTCACGATTAAACCACACAGAGTCACTGGTAAACCAAACAGAGGGATGGACGGGGCCCGCAGCCGGCTGCAGCTTCCTAGTCAGGTTGACAATGTCCGCCTTTCTCCTGCACCTGTGTTTGTAGTGTGACCACTGTGCCTGGGCACTGGTAGTCCGCTCCCCGGCGTGTATGTGTCATAGGAGCCCCTTTTGCCCGCAGGTGCTGGCCCTTGGATCTCTGGCCTCTGGTGGTGGCTACTATCCGGACGGGTTGGGCTGTTGCCTTCAATCGGGACTTTGGTGGGAATGAACCCCTGAGGTCCAGACCACAATCAGTTAATTCGACTATGGTGGTGGCGTATAGCCTAGTTCGGGGTCTGAGTACCCTGCCTGATGCTCCGGTATCCTGTTGGCTCCCCGGTTCGGTTCCGGCAGGCCACTACCGTGTCCCGGTCCCTCACGATTCCACCGGTCGTATTCCCAGTCTCCTGCAGGCGGCCACTGCCGTCTGCCTGCCTGACTGATCTGGGGTCCTAGGTTCCAACCCAGGCCCCGCGCAGAACCGTACTCCACTGCTCTCCACTCCACTGTACTGCACTGAAATCCTTTGTGCACTGCACTATGTTTCTGCCTCAGGCCAGCAGCCTCCTCGGGGGGCATGTCTTTCCGCCTGACTCCGCCCACCTGGTGTGCCTGTCTGACTCTGAGGGAGGCAATCAGGTCTTTGTGGTTGACTGGTGGTACCTTTCTAGTGTGGGGGTGTGCGGTGAGTGTAATAACCTGTGACCCCTGGGGTCCAGGGCGTCACACATGTGATTAGAAAAGGTCCCTAGGAAATTGCATTTATCTTGCAGGACACAGTGATGGTAAGTGAATTGAACACACTAGCAACATATTATCCCATTCATTCCATGACTTTTTCCAGCTACACGTACTAGCAAATCGGATGGCATACGGATGGAATATGGATTACATACGGACCACAAACACGGACACACGCACATCTCATACGAACATACGGATGACACACGCATCACACACAGAGCCAGAAAACGGACGTTAAAAACGCAGCACGGACATGAAATACGGTACGCATAATACGTACGTGATTTACACGCACATGTGAAGGGGGCCTTAGGCTATGTGCGCACGTTGTGTCGTGTCCCTGCAGAAATTTCTGCAGGGATTTGACAGCACATGTGTGCGTCAAATCGCTGCAGAAACACTGCATAATGGATGCAGTGTTTCTGCACAAAAAAAGCCGATTTCATGTGCTCGGGATGCTGCCCCACCATAGACAAAGCGGGACCTGCATCCAAAGCGCACGGAAAAAGTGACATGTTGCTTTTTAGAGCGCAGCGATTTTGAACAAAATTTTGGCATCCAAATCGCTGCGCTCTCAAACGCAACGTGCACATGGATTATGCACAATCTTCATAGATTGTGCTGGGGATGCAGGTTGCATGCATTTACGCTGCGGTGCAATACGTAGCGTAAATGCATGAAATTCGGCAACATGCGCATGAGCCCTTAGACTTCTGAAGCCATTAAAATGAGTTTGTATTTGGTATGACTTGTATTGCAAATTTTTCTCAGGCCAAAAACATACTTCCGCATAAAAAACGTACGTGTCTCACGTTCCGTTTTTCGGGTCCGTGTTCCGTTTTTTAGGGGCGTTTCTCCTGTACGTATGACATCTGTGTGATGGCGTATGCTCTCCGTGTGTACGTGTGGAATGTCCGTATTGGCATAAAATACGTACGTATGCAATCCGTGTGCCGTCCGTTTTTAGAGGTCCACATTCTTACCCAAATAACATTGTTAATCCTTCATCATAAGATCCTGGTGTTGTTAATTGGTCAATTTCCGTACCTCATCGGTGGATAAGGTTTAAAAACATTTCAAATCATTGTTTTTAGGCTCTTCCACTCATTAGACTGACTCCAAAATGTCTCTCTCCAATGAAGCAACCATGTATTTGCTATGGTTGATATCTAGGAGATTTGGGGTTAGGAGACATATGCTTGAATATGAACCACCTATTGAAAAAAGGATGTGGATCCACCCCCTTGTCAAGCTAAGGAGACGCATGGCCATTTTAATATTCTTTATGGAGAAATGTGCAAATTTCCACCTAAATTTCAAGCTTACTGCCATATCACCATCACGTCCTTTGACAACATCCTTGGCCTAGTGCATCACCAATTGAAGCATCAAGACACCTGTATGCGTCTCAGCATCTCCCCTGAGGAACGCTTGTTGGTTACTTTACGGTAAGTGTTAAAATGTCTACTCAGACATTAATTTGTTGGTTTGAAATGTGTTTCTATTTTAACCCATGCTGTAAATACCCATATGTAAACACATATCTCTATGTATGCTTGTTTAAACCTTTAATATCCCATAATAGCACTTTTTAGTCACATGACATGGTCAGAGTGCTTAAACATCCCATTCTACCATGTAATAGAAAAATGAAACGAGATTCAAAATTCAAACAATCTTGTTTATTAAACAGAAATATAATTAAATTTCCAATATGGAAATAAACGTCTTTTCTTTCTGATTTACCAAAAAAAGCATACAAAATTTGTTACACATTGTATGTATCCAGCCATTGTATTAAACATTAGTTACAAAAACATATACCCCTATAATAAATATACATAGTAATGTCATGTCCTTCTTATTTTTAGTTACCTTGCAACTGGCCAATCCATCAGCAGTCTACATTTTGAATTTTTATTGGAAAGATCGACCATTGGCATGATAACACTGTATACCTGCACTGTGCTATGGGAAACCCTTAAGCATCATGTCATGAAGCAGCCAACAACACAGGATTGGATGCGCATTTCTGAAGAATATTTTGAGAAGACATCATTTCCGAACTGTATTGGCGCCATAGACGGAAAGCACATTAGAGTGAAGAAACCACCTAACTGGTTCTAGATATTTTAATTTCCATAAGTTTTTTTCTGTAATTATTTTGGCTTTGGTAGACACTAACTACTGTTTCCTGTTTGCTGATATTGGTGCCTATGGCAATGCCTCTGATGCTAGAGTTTTCAGAAGCTCACATTTAGCAAGACGATTAATGTCTGACAACCTAAATTTGTCTGCACCCAGACCTTTACCTGGTACTAATGGCCCTAATGCACCATTTGTCGTGGTTGCAGATCAGGGGTTTGCCTTGTCGAGGCATTTGTTGCGTCCTTATCCAAGACGAGGACTGGACAGATCAAAAGCCCAATTTAATAGCACCTTGGCCAGAGCACGTTGCTATGTGGAACGAGCCTTTGGCATTTGGCTTACAGCCATGGATTGTTACTGAACAGGACCCGCTGCCGTCTCCCCTTAGCCTCCTGATGAACCTCTGAAGGGAGAGGAGAAACGCGTTGAGGCCTGGCAGGCCTGGATTCCTATTTCTCAGGGAAGTAATTCATCTTTTCTCCCTGTTATACTATATTATATAGAATATGATTGGAACAACCTTTTCTATTTTGCAGTGTTTGGCAGGGGTGTTTGTATCCCATTTTTCTTTCAGCTCCTGGGGTATAATGGGGAAATTATCTGAGCCCCTTGTGATATGACTCTAGGTGACTGTAATATACTTTTGGGGTATACCACCCTGTAACATATGTGGTTGTAAATAACTCTTATGGATCACTACCTTGCATAAAGATAATCTATTAGGAATAGAAGTCTATACGTCTTGTACAGTGCTAGTATCATGAATAGGAATTCCTGGTTATAGATCAGTAAATTGATACCTTCTTGATCTAAGAAAAACAATATAGGGAGGAGTATTACCATTTGGGAACTCATATATATTGTACTGTGCAAGCACCACTATAGGGCTTTCCATCCCATCCCTATATCAGGGTCAGGGAGAGGGAGAGCCGACGCGGATGCGACGCGGACTCTGTTGTTAGGTAGAGATACACTACCCTTATAGGGCTATATTAGTTTCCCTTCCCTTTCCTAAAGTGAGTGTGTATATAAAACTCCTTGGTTATTTACAAGGATAACGTGATCCATTCTCATTTATATGTTAGTGTGTCTGTTTGTGGGTACATTTTAATGAATATTAATAAAAATTGCACATTTTAAAATAGGGTTGAGATTACATGTTAGTCCCAGATGGCGCATTTATCAAACCACCATCCAGCTCCAACCAACCACCGTCAAGGCTGTCATGAAAGCTACAGTAATATTACATACCGTATTTTTCGGACCATAAGACGCACTTTTTTCCCCCCAAATGTTGGGGGAAAGTTGGGGGTGCGTCTTATGGTCTGACTATAGGGCTGCGGCTGGGAATGAGGGTGCTGCGGGTCATCGGGGGCACGAGCAGGCAGCAGCAGCGCTTGCTCGTGACCACGTGGGCTCGCTCATTACATATGCACGCCCATCCTCCCGCCCATCTCTCAGCCGGCGCTGACAGGTGGGCGGGAGGATGAGCGGGGACGCGCGCATAGTAAAGAGCCGGCATGATCACCCCTGGCAATTACAGCCTGGAGTGATCATGTGCGGCTGTATTCACTGCTCCCCGCGCGTCATTACCAGCGCGGGGTGCAGTGAATCAGTACACTCACCCGTCCCCGTGTGTGGAGCCGCCCCCCTGCTGCACGCGATGACTTCCTGTATGTGCCGGTCAGCTGATCTGTGCTGAGCTGGTCAGCTGATCGGCACATACAGGAAGACATCGCGATGCAGCAGGGGAACGGCTCCACACACACACACACAGATCAGCGTGCCAGAGAGGAAGATGATCGGTGCTGCAGGGAGTGAGGAAAAGGTGAGTATAAACGTTTATTTTTTTCTCTGTGCTATAGGATACAGGCCATATACCAGGATGGTATATGAGCACGATGGGAGTATATGAGCAGGCAGGATGGGGGGGTATGTGAACAGGCTGGATGGGGGGGCATGTGAACAGGCTGGATGGGGGGGCATGTGAACAGGCTGGATGGGGGGGCATGTGAACAGGCTGGATGGGGGGGCATGTGAACAGGCTGGATGGGGGGGCATGTGAACAGGCTGGATGGGGGGGCATGTGAACAGGCTGGATGGGGGGGCATGTGAACAGGCTGGATGGGGGGGCATGTGAACAGGCTGGATGGGGGGGCATGTGAACAGGCTGGATGGGGGGGCATGTGAACAGGCTGGATGGGGGGGCATGTGAACAGGCTGGATGGGGGGGCATGTGAACAGGCTGGATGGGGGGGCATGTGAACAGGCTGCATGGGGGGGCATGTGAACAGGCTGCATGGGGGGGCATGTGAACAGGCTGGATGGGGGGGCATGTGAACAGGCTGGATGGGGGGGGCATGTGAACAGGCTGGATGGGGGGCATGTGAACAGGCTGGATGGGGGGGGGCATGTGAACAGGCTGGATGGGGGGGCATGTGAACAGGCTGGATGGGGGGCATGTGAACAGGCTGGATGGGGGGGCATGTGAACAGGCTGGATGGGGGGGCATGTGAACAGGCTGGATGGGGGGGCATGTGAACAGGCTGGATGGGGGGGCATGTGAACAGGCTGGATGGGGGGGCATGTGAACAGGCTGGATGGGGGGGCATGTGAACAGGCTGGATGGGGGGGCATGTGAACAGGCTGGATGGGGGGGGCATGTGAACAGGCTGGATGGGGGGGGCATGTGAACAGGCTGGATGGGGGGCATGTGAACAGGCTGGATGGGGGGGCATGTGAACAGGCTGGATGGGGGGGCATGTGAACAGGCTGGATGGGGGGGCATGTGAACAGGCTGGATGGGGGGGCATGTGAACAGGCTGGATGGGGGGGCATGTGAACAGGCTGGATGGGGGGGGCATGTGAACAGGCTGGATGGGGGGGCATGTGAACAGGCTGGATGGGGGGGCATGTGAACAGGCTGGATGGGGGGGCATGTGAACAGGCTGGATGGGGGGGCATGTGAACAGGCTGGATGGGGGGGCATGTGAACAGGCTGGATGGGGGGGCATGTGAACAGGCTGGATGGGGGGGCATGTGAACAGGCTGGATGGGGGGGGCATGTGAACAGGCTGGATGGGGGGGCATGTGAACAGGCTGGATGGGGGGGCATGTGAACAGGCTGGATGGGGGGGCATGTGAACAGGCTGGATGGGGGGGGCATGTGAACAGGCTGGATGGGGGGGGCATGTGAACAGGCTGGATGGGGGGGCATGTGAACAGGCTGGATGGGGGGGCATGTGAACAGGCTGGATGGGGGGGGTATGTGAACAGGCTGGATGGGGGGGGGTGTAAACAGGATGGATGGGGGTTTATAGCAGGATCATATACAAGGCAGGAGGATCATTACCAGGATGGGGTACCTTAGTAGAGAATTTGGGGACATTACCCCCATAACAGTGTCAGCAGCAGATCCTCGCCCTATAACAGTGTGTCATGACCACATTTTTTGCTTAAAGTTTTATTTTCCCATTTTCCTCCTCTAAAACCAGGGTGCGTCTTATAGTCCGGTGCGTCTTATAGTCCGAAAAATACGGTAATTACTGTAGATTACATGAAAGAATTGACGATGACATTGACGATGTGCCACCTCTAAATGCCCCATTAGTAGGTAATGGTAGTGGAAGGACCAATTTGGTCACTTCTGTTCTACAAGTGAGGAATCAGTTTAAAGATTATTTTAGTTTAAATCTGCCTAATACTGTCTAATTAGGACATTGTCCTTTAGTTATATCACTCTTTTACATAATCACAAACACATATGTTTCACAAAAGAGAAAATGCCCATACATAGGTATATATTTTTGTTTTTTTGGATTACTTGTATTTTTGTTGTTAAAAAAATAATTTTGAGTTATTGTATTCCCAATTATTACCAAATTATGGGTTTTTGTGTTTGCCAAATTAGTAATGATAAAGAATTATTTTTTTTGTTCAAATATTGTCACAAAACAAAGATTACTGTTTTGCTTATTAACCCCTATGTATGCCTGTTATCTTTTGCAAGACACCCTGTATTCTTTTTATTTTTATACAAAATTTGTTCTGAGACATTATCCCAGACAAACAATATGAAAAACTTTCAGCTCACTCATTCCATGTGCTCAGAATTCCCTCTGCTGCTCGGGCTGCAGGTGCTGTTACCTAAGTATAATGAAGAGGAAAGAGTTCTGCCCAGCGCAAGGAGGAGAGATACGTCAGTAAATTTCCAGGTGCTTTATTTTACTTGGTTTCCAATAAAACGATCATATAAACATATGAACAGTTAAGACATAGTCCTCCGTGGATGTTGACACAACAACCTCTTCATTATCCCAGACAAACCACCATACTGTATTATGCAATAATGTCACGCAAACATAATTTGTTTGACACTATTGGAATACAAGTATGGGACCAGACCATATGCAGATACTGCATATTGGCGGGATTTTTCAATATAGATAAAGGTGTTTGAATGTAAATGTAGTTGGTTATGTGCGTGCATATTTTCCCAGAACACAGTTGTTATAAATGGATGGTCATAACCTCATGTCCACAGCAAGGCAATATTACAACATGCATGTACTGTTTTGAAAGTGATAGAGTAATGTTCTTTAGCATTTTGACCCATTATGAACAAAAAAAACTACACATATGGGCTAT
Organism: Anomaloglossus baeobatrachus; assembly: GCF_048569485.1. NCBI lineage: Eukaryota > Metazoa > Chordata > Amphibia > Anura > Aromobatidae > Anomaloglossus > Anomaloglossus baeobatrachus. The sequence continues at coordinate 365,698,674 of NC_134354.1, read as the reverse complement.
GTAATATGTAACATTTTGGAATGTTTTGAGAACAGCCCTAACCAAAAAAAATTCCAAAATGTTATTCTTACAATAACTATATCAAATTATGTGTCAACTAAATCATCTAGGCTAGTGATGCTTTCCTGAGTAGTCTCCATGGCATTGTCACATACTGAATATGTTGGCTGCACAACACTAGATGTTGTAGTAAGTGCCTGAACAGTGTTTACATTAGTGACATTTGTTGTGCTTGGAACAAACATTGCTATAGTTGTTTGGCCAGATGGAAGACCAAGTGTAGGTGGAACATATTGATGTGATGGTAGAGGCTGAGTATGTGGGTATGTGAAGTCGGTAGGGTAAGGCTGACTTTGAAAGTATTGTTGCTGTAGATTAGGTTGCATATGGTAGGATGCTGGTTGATGTACCATTTGTGGTAGTCTATGAACATTACTTACATTACTTGGATAGTTAATAGAGGGTTGCATAGGTGTCTGTTGGGGGCCTTGGTAAAAAGATGGTTGTTGTGATGGCATTTGTGTAAATAACGGACCTGTTTGGTGTGGGATAGTTGTTGGTCTATTTTGTGAATCATTACCCAAAGAAGTAGAGGGCCACTGTATATGTGTTTGTTGAACTACTGTATTTAGTTGAGAATTAGATGTCTGTTCATCAGTTTGGGTTTCAACAGTTAGTTGTGTCATGTGTGTGTGGGCCACATGGATTTGCTCTCCATTGCTCTATCACGTCGAAAACATATATGGGCTCAGGCTGACGTTGGGTATCAGAAATCAGTGTGATTAAGGATGCCCTCAATCTGTCCTGCGTATCAGGTGCAACCAATGCAAGAGAGGGAGTGACAAAATTTCTCTCCATCACTCTCTGGTATCAGTGAATTCATCATGTGTATTATTCTGGTATCAATGATATCTGGCAAGGAACGTAAATCCTCATAACGCCTATGTCTGCGTCCACGGATAGATTGAGCTATTGTGCGCAGGGTATTTGTTGTTGGTCTTGGCTGTGTGCCTACATGTTGTTGTGGACTACTCACTGCAAGAACTGGTGATGGGCCACTTTGATTGCCCTGTAGACTGGCCTGTGATTGGAATAGTGGATTGACTTGTTCCCAAACCCAAATCAGATGACACTTCGTCTGCTTCTGGCTGGATGAAGTTCTGGGTTGTGGTTGTTGATAGGAGGTTGGCTACATCTCGGATGCTGATGTTGCTGTTGCAGTTACGACTGTGGACTGGGCCTCCTCACTGTCTTCTAGATTATCCTTGGAACTATGTGATGAAATGACAATATTAATGTGGGTATAAATAAAAACAATAAATCCATGTGATCACAAACTCTAAACTTACTTTGTAACCTCCATAATTGGCATAAGGTAGCTGAGTCTGTCATAATGGACATATTTTTTCTTCTTGAAAGCTGCAGCTGTGGTAGCCACTGGGTTAAATTTGCAACGAAATTGGTCGCGTGCAGACCGCCAACGCCGTTTAACCATATTCACTGTAACAAATCAACAACAGAATATTTGTAACAAACATAAAATTAACAAATCTATGCCACTAAGTTCTTGTAATGTTCATAAAAAATATATGTCGTTTACAAATCCAGATGAAAACTAAACCATCACCCATGTCTAGCATATAGTGTCATTTTAGACACATAAGCAAGCCATAATAACCCAGTTACCATGCCAATACAAATTTAAAATGTAAAAAAACAGCTTTTCTTTTGTATCTCAAAATCAACTGTTAAGGCATGAATAAACCTTGGCAAAAAGCCATGGTCAAAAAAACAGACATTGCCATATGTGTAATATTTATGTACACAAATCCAACAAAAAGGAAATGAACATTTATATAAACGGTTTGCAAAAAAAAAACAACAAGCAGTCCTATGCAGGTGAAGCAATGAGTATAGGGATGTTGCACAACAACAATGTACTATCTAGGTATGTCATTTTTAAGGCCTGTTGCTTTACCAACATGCTATGTATTTAGCAAATGCATGAAATGCTTTTACAGGCCAAATATCCATTTGTCCAGTCTTACAAAAGCAAAGACTCCACCAAAACCAACAAGATGCACACTTTCCAGTATGTGTGTCACTAGTGTAGCTCAAAATGAGTCAGGCCCATTAATAAATGCCTAATATACTATGAAAATATGAATATAATCTGGCAACAGAATGAGCACATGTAGGTAATGACAGAATCCATGAAAATATCTGTACTCACCATATCTATTTTTCCTGCCAGGGGTGCTTTGAGACCATCCATTTCTGGGGTAGACTTGTTCAGCCACAGACATCCATGCTCTCTCCACCATCAACCTGTCATGGTAGCCATCAACACGTGTGTCCCACAGCTCTGGATGCCTCTCTACTTCTCCAATCAGCCTCTCTGTATCGATCCTAGGCGCCATGATCAGTACCTGTGGTGTTGTCTTAGCTCAGTGTTCCCCTGCAGTGAGAGGACAGGTGCCCAGCTGCCGTCTGGCTTGCAAATGAGACAGGGTATGAGTGTTTGGCGCCAGAATTAATGGCCATCAATTGACCTGATAGATTGGAAACAAGTGTTGCTGATGTTTGGATTAAAAACGCACACGGACGATACGTGCTGAACACGGACATGCTACGTGTGCCGTCCGTGCAGGCACGGACCCATAGACTTTAGCGGGTCCGTGCCTGCGTGTTGTCGGCCAAAAAGGGACATGTCATCCGTGCGGGAAAACGCACACACATACTTATCACACGGACACACGTTCCGTGTGATTTTATGCGTGTGTGCCATCACCCATAGGGTAACATTGGTCAACGTGTCTCCGTGTCTCCGGTACGTGAAAAAACGTACCAAACACGTACCGGAGGCACGGAGGTGTGTTGCGGGTCTCACTTGGGGGGTTTAGATAAGGGAATAGTGGGATGGGGGGAGGGGGTAAAAGGGATGGGCTGTTTTTAGTTATATAAAGAATATTGTGAACTTTGATATATATTGCATTTTAATGATGCCAGAATCTGTTGACAATACTGTGCCTAATAAAATTATAAAATTTGTTTAATTTAAAAAAAAATAAAATAAAAATAAGTAGTTACGAAAGATGGACAAATGCACAGCAAATCGTTAAACTTTGCTGTGCATATGTTCATTTTTTTTGGTGTTTGTTTAGTGTTTTTTTTTTTCAGTCAGAATCAACCTGAAAAACATGTTGAGTGCACAAACCCTTAGGCTATGTCCCCACGGGACTACAGTATGTACCCGTAGATATTTCCGCAGATTTCCCGCAGCAGCTCCCCGGAATCCGCAGCTATCCAATGCTGTGGGATTCCAGCGAAATATCTGCTGTAAACCTGCGGACATTCATGCGACTTACCTGTGGAAGTCCCGGCCTCTATCTCCATAGTGGAGGGCCGGTAATTCCGCAGGTATTTCCGCAGGAATAATTGACATGCAGTTACGTGCGGCTGTGGGACATCCTCAGCATATTCCGCTGCTGCACATACCGCAGCATGGGCAGACACTCCCCATGTCCCATAGGATAACATGGGGAGTGTCTGTACTTGCTAAAACCTGCGGATTTATCTACAAAATCCAGATAAATCTGCAGGTTTTCCGTGGGTACATTGTCCCGTGGGCACATAGCCTTAGGGTATGTGCGCACGTTGCTTTTTACCTGCTTTTTACCTGCTTTTTTGCTGCTTTTTCTTCTGCGCTGTTTAATGCCAAAATGGATGTGTTCTTCTATTCAAGCAAAGTCTATGGGAATTTGGGTTTCTTGTTCACACTATGTTGTTCAAAATGCTGCCTTTTTGTGGCAGAACTTTGGTCAAAAACTCAGCTTTTCAAAGAAGCAACATGTCAATTGTTTTTGCCATTTGGGTTTTGCACTGCAAAGCTGAGTTTTTGACCAAAGTTCTGCCACAAAAAGGCAGCATTTTGAACAACATAGTGTGAACAAGAAACCCAAATTCCCATAGACTTTGCTTGAATAGAAGAACACATCCATTTTGGCATTAAACAGCGCAGAAGAAAAAGCAGCAAAAAAGCAGGTAAAAAGCAGGTAAAAAGCAACGTGCGCACATACCCTTAGACTTCTTACTGGTTGTACTTCATGTATAAAAAATCCATGTGAAACCACTTTGAATCAAACCAAAACTGTTGCAAAAATACCCAAAATATTAAAGAATTTGAATTGCCCGACCAATTTGCAAGCCTAAATATTTATAACTATATGTGGACTTATCTAAACTTAAAGGGGTATTCTCCCATCTCAAAGATCCTATCCCAATATGTAGTAGGTATAATAATAATAATAATAATAATAATAATAATATTAGCAAATATCTCGAGTTAGAAATGTAGTATAGTTCTCCTGATATAGCCATGTCTCTTACTTCATGTGCAGGGCATTGCAACTTAATCCAGCTTTACACGCTGCAATGTATCTTACAATGTGTCGGCGGAGTCACGTCGTAAGTAATACCTTTAGTAACCCTCACGATAACAAGAATCATGCCCTCACGGGCTATATAAACTGCAAAACACGGAATGTGATTTACTGTTTGATATGCCCATGTAATCTGGTATATGTGGGACAGACCACGCAAGAACTCCGCAAGAGAATCCAAAAGCACTTCTCAACTATTAATCTTGCTCCATCAGACATAAAGAAGGGCAAATCCATCACCCCAGTGGCTTCTCACTTTATGATGTACCATCGGAGCAAGGTGTCAGGCACACGTATCTTTGGGCTGCAGAAATACTTTGGAAACGGTAGGGGTGGATCATGTCATAAATGGTTACTCCAACAGGAATCTAAATGGATTTTTAATTTACATTCTGTTTCCCCAGCAGGCCTGAATGAGGAGTTGCTGTTCACAGGATTCCTGGGTTGACATCTCGAATGATGTCCCCTGTGTTATCTTGGATGTCCTGTTTGCACGAACCTGCCACCTATAATATTACGCTTGGACTCTTGTCTGAAATGGACTTCTGGGAGCCACCAAGAATATTACTGCTATAGGAGTACTGACCTAAAGATTTCCTAGGTGGCTGTGGTCACTGCTGCAATTCTCCTCTACAGGCAATTGGTTTGCCAGTTTGCTCATATGCCTTGTTGGATATATGTTCCGGAGTTTACGATGATGGGCTAGCCTTATGGAGTCCCCTTTATAAGTTGGAACTCTGATATTGATGGCCGGACTGTTTCCAATTCTCGACGGCATTTCCCCTACTAAAAGATGGATTCTTCTGGAGACCCTCTGAATGGACTCTATCTTCCTTTTGAATTTGGAACTAATTCTGATACGTTTCTGAGATTCATCTCAGATGCTCCAATAGAATGGGCACCCCAAGACTCATCATACTCGCATTAAAAGACATTGGATGTGTCTATACCATTTCTAAATATGCCTTATTGGTTGTGGGTATGTGACATGGATGTGATATTTTTCATTGGGGGTGGCCCCTAGGCTATTAATCCTTTGGGGGCACATGTACAGGGTCATATGAGATGTGTCCCCATAGAGATATTTGCCGACTTGGCTGTGGATGACACTGTATTAATGGGTTCTTTGCATTGGGAGGGATTGACTGGGGTCTGGTTTAGGGATTCATCCTTGTTCTTGTTATATCCTGTAAAATACATAATATGGCAATACATGAATTTGTGGTGGCATATGTGGCATAGGTACTTGCAGGGCGATTGCACCGAGTCTAATGGGTCTGTCGGGCAGATCGCCTGCATTGGGAATGGGGCTCCCTATCCCACTGGGTGTTGATTCTGGCATTGCCTTTTTGTGGATATGCACTCAGTGGGGGTAATTGCCCTGTATTATATTATATTTTGTTACAATGCATGCTTAGTATGCCGCCACAACGTGTTATTGGGACGGTATCATGATATGGCACACTGCACAACAGGATGTACATATATCCTGAAGGCGCACTCAGCAGGGGCAACCGCCCTGTGTTGGATTGTGTCATAACGCATGCCTAGTATGTTACCATAACGTGCAATCGGGATAGCACTGCGTTAGGGTATAGGGCATAATATGCTGCCACAATGTGCAATTGGGATGGCACTGCATTGCGGCACATTGCATGTTATGCCACCATAATATACAATTGGGATGGCATTGTGTTGCGACATAGTGCTTAGCGGAATGCACATATATATACATAAAATTACTGTTTTGTGTGCGGGTGATCATAATATATTGCTTACTATGCGTGCCTGTGATGTGCGTGTCGCCCACATTTAATTATTTATTAAAGTCGCAAACAGGATACTTCCTATAAGGTATGGGTGAGTGTGAGCGCTTGTGGTTGCGGTTTACTCACACTGACATGCACGCATGCGCCGAGAAATGCAACGCGGTGTCTAACATATGAACTCCTGACTCGCCGTCCAACTCCTCCTGCGCATGCGCCTTGACTCATTATGACGCACATGGTCCGGACCGCGCTGGCGTCATGACTCAGGTGACTGTTTTTACCTTTAAAAACCTGTTAGACTCAATGCACTGCACTAACCTTTCCCTGACGAAGCCGCAGCGGCGGCGATACGCGTGGGGTTCCTGGGCACCCACAATTGCGCCTATGGTTTGTGTCCCACTAATTATCCCATGATCCATGGGTCTTGATGCCAATTTGTTTGGAGCCATTGGTGAGACAGCACTATTGCTTATGCTGGTGGGGGTGAGCGGTTACTTCGCAATTTTGTAGGGGTGGCCAATTGGCTACACTGGCCGCTCTCCCCGCTTCGGGGAAAAACCTTCCTCGATATATAATTTTCCACCTGAAAAAAATCCTGTCTGGTTACATGTCCTTTTTGGAGATTTTGGGTATTGTTATATCTAATTGTACCTTGCACATGTATTCTTGGTCCCTTGGTGACTTGGATAAATAGATACTTTTGGACATATTTTCGTCCCTGAGCAGGGTGCATATATGGTCATGACATGAATTATTGGGGATTGTGGCTGGAATTGTTCAGCTAGGTGACACATGCCTCCCGTAATTGGGTATTGTATAATCCTATTGTATGGATATCCATTGATTGTAGTGCAATATTGTGGGTGCCAGGTTGTTGGAGTTTTCATTTTAATTGGTTTTAATATGTATAAGTGCATTGAATAAAGGTTTTTCTACATTACTATTGGGTTGTGCGGTTATATGCAATGTCTTTTTCCTTTTCGCAATTGTATTCTAGTTCCGTTGCAATTCCAGCACCCCTTGAAGATAATATATATATGTATGCCGCGGTGGTGCACTCTTTCCCTCCCCCTCTTTTCATATATACATGAATTGCCCCTGTTCCAGGGTCTCTTAGAGTTGCACACCATCTATTGTGGTGGCATTGCTATTAGATATTGATTAAATTAACATTATCAGTCACCTGGTTGTGACGCGGCGGTTGATTGCCCATGGATTGGGACTCCCGAGAGGCGGCGTGGCAGGCGCAGTCGGGCAGTGTGTTCCTTGCAGGGGGGCTCTCTCACCAACCCTCAGATGAATTTTCTATCTTGACCTCAGATTTAACCTCGGCCCACAGAACGGGTGTGAGACTATGGTGGAATATACGTAGTTTGGAGGAATATCTAAGAGCCGGCATAGTCCCACGAGGGTTACGGGTTTCTATTTTCCCAGCATGGGAGCCCTCCTTGGCCTTCCAAGATACTTGGGAGCAGGGTCTCCTTAAGTGTTCGGGTATTCTTATAAACATGTTGTTAGAGCATGACAGGACCCTTTTGGCCACTACAAAGACCAATATTAAAGATTTAGAGACAAAGCTGAATAAATTAGACAACCAAACGGCGGTGTTGGAGTTCCAGGGTAAACTCAAGGAGACCATAGACCGCTACGAACAAGAAATCATTGATAAAAAACGAAAGAAGTTCCAAAGGGATCGCACGGACTTCGACAATAAAACCATTTTTAAATGGAAGCACAGGGGTAATGCCCGAAACACCAAATCCTTTAGGCCCTATTCCAACAATCAAGATGATCGTAGGGCTTCCAGGGACACGAGCTCCAGTGATTTTTTGTCAGCTACCGGCAGCGACCTGGATACAGGACCAGAAGAGGGGGCCGTAGGAGGGGTGTTCACAAGAAGAACGACCAGAACTCGCAAACAAACAAACCATTACAGATTGGGTGCGAGACCGAAGGTACGGAACTAAGGTCACCGACGACCACTCAGGAAAACCATGATACCCTACAGGTAATTAATCTATCTGATTATGCTTTATCCCCACATGAAACTTCTGTCTTGAGGAAAGGGCTCACTTTTTCACCCACACATAAGTTGGATAAATTCATATTGATTAAGGACCTGTACCTCTTTTGTAGGAGACTAACGCTTCAAGTTCTCTTCAAGAGACCAGATGCCATAGATTCACTGGAACCAGATGAACAACAGGTGTTTCGTGATCTATTGGAATTATTACAAGAGAATGACAATGATACCAGTAGGGGTAAGTTTCCTTACAAAAATAAATCTAGTGTTACCCCCTCATTCTCGATTGCACCCTCAATCAAATTATTTTTTGAGTTGGCAAAAAATGATTTCTTGAAATTTCCGACTGCCAATCCTAGAGCCCCTAACCTGACTCCATCAGAGAAAAAGGCCATCAACAACCTCAAAGCAAATAGCCAACTAGTCATCAAGGAAGCAGATAAAGGGGGCAATGTGGTGATCTGGCCTATCGATATGTATGTACAGGAGGCCCACAGGCAACTCAGTAATATAGCTTATTATAGCAGGTTGCCATCTGATCCCACTGCCCCCTTCATGGCCAAGCTCCATCGCTTACTAAATAGGGCACAACAGGTTGGCATCATTTCCATGGACGAGAAAAAATTCATGTGGGTGGAGCATCCTATTATTCCAACTTTCTACATGCTGCCAAAAATTCACAAATCTGTTACTCGGCCACCGGGAAGACCTATAGTGGCGAGTATAGGCAGTTTGTGTGAAAAGGCCAGTATCTACATAGATTTTTTCTTGCAGCCCATGACCACCCGCTTGCCTTCTTTTGTGCAGGACACTTCCAATTTTATAGATATCTGTAGGAAAATCATACTCCCACCGCAGGCATTGCTGGTAACCGGCGATGTGGAATCCCTATATTCCAACATAGGGCATGAGGATGGCATGCATGCGGTCTCTTACTTTTTGGACAATCAGACACGTTCAGACCGCATGCATGATTCTTTTCTCATAGATTTATTGGACTTTGTACTTAAGCACAATTACTTCCTATTTGATAGGAATTTTTATAGGCAAATTTCGGGCGTTGCTATGGGGGTTCGCTGTGCTCTGGCCTTCGCAAATCTATTTTTAGGTTGGTGGGAGGCCACACAGGTTTTCCCACTGGACACTTTCCGCAACAAGATTAGTCATTGGTACAGATATATCGATGATATATTTTTTGTATGGTCTGGGTCAAAGGAAGAGTGTGATGAGTTCATCACAACTTTGAATGTGAACTCCTATAATATCTTTTTGACCCATCAGGTCTCAGCTTCCAGAGTGCCCTTTTTGGATTTGTTGATTTCAATTAAAGAAAGCCATCTGTCGACGACCCTATACAGGAAGCAAACCGCCACCAACAGTCTGTTGGAATTCCACAGTTTTCACCCACATCATGTGAAGAGTGGGGTACCAATGGGTCAGTACCTACGCATAAGACGCAATTGTACAGATGAGCAAGACTTTAACCAACAAGCGGCTTTACTCACTAACAGGTTCCGTGCCCGAGGATATCCCAGGAGAGTGCTATCTAGAGCATACCAACGGGCCGCATCTGAGACACAGGCATCCCTGACCAAAACCTCTTCGAAACGCATGGACGGCAAGGTGAGGTTTATTACCACCTTTAATGATCAGTGGGGAGAAATAAGGAGTGTTTTGCAGAATCATTGGTCGGTGTTAACCTTAGACTCACAAACATCAGATATGGTGCATCAGTATCCCCAAACCACAGCCCGACGGGCCCCCAACTTAAGGGATCTTATCACAAGAAGCCATTTGGTGAGACCCTTGACTCGGCTTAACCGTGGTGTGGCTTTGAGAGGGTCGTTTCCATGTGGGGAATGCAATATCTGCAGCTATATGCTTCCCACCTCTAATACTTTTAGTAACCCTCACGATAACAAGAATCATGCCCTCACGGGCTATATAAACTGCAAAACACGGAATGTGATTTACTGTTTGATATGCCCATGTAATCTGGTATATGTGGGACAGACCACGCAAGAACTCCGCAAGAGAATCCAAAAGCACTTCTCAACTATTAATCTTGCTCCATCAGACATAAAGAAGGGCAAATCCATCACCCCAGTGGCTTCTCACTTTATGATGTACCATCGGAGCAAGGTGTCAGGCACACGTATCTTTGGGCTGCAGAAATACTTTGGAAACGGTAGGGGTGGATCATGTCATAAATGGTTACTCCAACAGGAATCTAAATGGATTTTTAATTTACATTCTGTTTCCCCAGCAGGCCTGAATGAGGAGTTGCTGTTCACAGGATTCCTGGGTTGACATCTCGAATGATGTCCCCTGTGTTATCTTGGATGTCCTGTTTGCACGAACCTGCCACCTATAATATTACGCTTGGACTCTTGTCTGAAATGGACTTCTGGGAGCCAGCAAGAATATTACTGCTATAGGAGTACTGACCTAAAGATTTCCTAGGTGGCTGTGGTCACTGCTGCAATTCTCCTCTACAGGCAATTGGTTTGCCAGTTTGCTCATATGCCTTGTTGGATATATGTTCCGGAGTTTACGATGATGGGCTAGCCTTATGGAGTCCCCTTTATAAGTTGGAACTCTGATATTGATGGCCGGACTGTTTCCAATTCTCGACGGCATTTCCCCTACTAAAAGATGGATTCTTCTGGAGACCCTCTGAATGGACTCTATCTTCCTTTTGAATTTGGAACTAATTCTGATACGTTTCTGAGATTCATCTCAGATGCTCCAATAGAATGGGCACCCCAAGACTCATCATACTCGCATTAAAAGACATTGGATGTGTCTATACCATTTCTAAATATGCCTTATTGGTTGTGGGTATGTGACATGGATGTGATATTTTTCATTGGGGGTGGCCCCTAGGCTATTAATCCTTTGGGGGCACATGTACAGGGTCATATGAGATGTGTCCCCATAGAGATATTTGCCGACTTGGCTGTGGATGACACTGTATTAATGGGTTCTTTGCATTGGGAGGGATTGACTGGGGTCTGGTTTAGGGATTCATCCTTGTTCTTGTTATATCCTGTAAAATACATAATATGGCAATACATGAATTTGTGGTGGCATATGTGGCATAGGTACTTGCAGGGCGATTGCACCGAGTCTAATGGGTCTGTCGGGCAGATCGCCTGCATTGGGAATGGGGCTCCCTATCCCACTGGGTGTTGATTCTGGCATTGCCTTTTTGTGGATATGCACTCAGTGGGGGTAATTGCCCTGTATTATATTATATTTTGTTACAATGCATGCTTAGTATGCCGCCACAACGTGTTATTGGGACGGTATCATGATATGGCACACTGCACAACAGGATGTACATATATCCTGAAGGCGCACTCAGCAGGGGCAACCGCCCTGTGTTGGATTGTGTCATAACGCATGCCTAGTATGTTACCATAACGTGCAATCGGGATAGCACTGCGTTAGGGTATAGGGCATAATATGCTGCCACAATGTGCAATTGGGATGGCACTGCATTGCGGCACATTGCATGTTATGCCACCATAATATACAATTGGGATGGCATTGTGTTGCGACATAGTGCTTAGCGGAATGCACATATATATACATAAAATTACTGTTTTGTGTGCGGGTGATCATAATATATTGCTTACTATGCATGCCTGTGATGTGCGTGTCGCCCACATTTAATTATTTATTAAAGTCGCAAACAGGATACTTCCTATAAGGTATGGGTGAGTGTGAGCGCTTGTGGTTGCGGTTTACTCACACTGACATGCACGCATGCGCCGAGAAATGCAACGCGGTGTCTAACATATGAACTCCTGACTCGCCGTCCAACTCCTCCTGCGCATGCGCCTTGACTCATTATGACGCACATGGTCCGGACCGCGCTGGCGTCATGACTCAGGTGACTGTTTTTACCTTTAAAAACCTGTTAGACTCAATGCACTGCACTAACCTTTCCCTGACGAAGCCGCAGCGGCGGCGATACGCGTGGGGTTCCTGGGCACCCACAATTGCGCCTATGGTTTGTGTCCCACTAATTATCCCATGATCCATGGGTCTTGATGCCAATTTGTTTGGAGCCATTGGTGAGACAGCACTATTGCTTATGCTGGTGGGGGTGAGCGGTTACTTCGCAATTTTGTAGGGGTGGCCAATTGGCTACACTGGCCGCTCTCCCCGCTTCGGGGAAAAACCTTCCTCGATATATAATTTTCCACCTGAAAAAAATCCTGTCTGGTTACATGTCCTTTTTGGAGATTTTGGGTATTGTTATATCTAATTGTACCTTGCACATGTATTCTTGGTCCCTTGGTGACTTGGATAAATAGATACTTTTGGACATATTTTCGTCCCTGAGCAGGGTGCATATATGGTCATGACATGAATTATTGGGGATTGTGGCTGGAATTGTTCAGCTAGGTGACACATGCCTCCCGTAATTGGGTATTGTATAATCCTATTGTATGGATATCCATTGATTGTAGTGCAATATTGTGGGTGCCAGGTTGTTGGAGTTTTCATTTTAATTGGTTTTAATATGTATAAGTGCATTGAATAAAGGTTTTTCTACATTACTATTGGGTTGTGCGGTTATATGCAATGTCTTTTTCCTTTTCGCAATTGGGTCACGTCGTAAGTGACGCACATCCGGCATCGTAAGGTACATTGCAGTGTGTAACAGCTACATGCGATTGCGATTGAACGGTAAAACGTTCATCGCATGCACGTCGTTCTTTCCTCATGGATTGAACGTCAGATTGTTCATCGTACCCGGGGTAGCACACATCGCAGTGTGTGACACCCCGGGAACGATGAACAGATCTTACGTCCTGCGGCTCCCGGCCAGCAATGCGGAAGGAAGGAGGTGGGCGGGATGTTTACGTCCCGCTCAGCTCCGCCCCTCCACTTCAATTGGCCGTGGCAGCGTGACGTCGCTGTGACGTCGAACGTCCCTCCCACTCCAGGAAGTGGACGTTCGCCTCCCACATCGAGGTCATATGGACGGGTAAGTACGTGTGACGGGGGTTAATCGTTTGTGCGGCACGTTCAACAAATTGAACGTGCCGCACATACGATGGGGGCGTTGCGAATCGCATACGATATCATATGCGAAATTGCACCGTGTAAAGCAGGCTTTAGGTATCCATGGTTACAACCACTCATATAGTGACAGTTAGTTGCTCGTGGTCATAATCATGGATACCTAAGCTGTAATGTCCTGCACATAAGGTAAGAGACATCACTATATCAGAAGAACTAATTTCTAATTGGAGGTATTTGCTAACATTATTAGTACACCTACTACATATTGGGATAAGATCTTGGATATGGAATACCTCTTTACCAATAGCCTGTAATTCATACCAGCTAAAAAAAAAAAATGAAGAGTGAGAGAAAATTCAAAAGCAAAAACATGAGTAGTGTATCTCACCCAACAACAGATTTTGGCAAGTTGGACCAATGCCTCAGGTGCAGGATGCTGATTTTATAAAATAAATATAATGGGGCACTTCTATTAATGTTGCACAATCAGCAACCGTCTCTTTGTCCTTCTATTGTTCCCACTGCACTGTGCCTAATACTTATACTAATGCCTAATATAGATAGCAGAGATGAATAAAATATTTTCACATCCAAATTTCCCATCTTTGCAGAAATTCTTCTTCAGTTGGTGTGTAGAGATGTGTCTAACATTCAGAGGTCTCCTGGGACTTTATATAAGCGTTCAAACTCTGAAGCAAAAACAGCTTTAGTCATGCCAAAGTGACATATATGGCTATAGGTAAACAGCTGGTAACTAGTCATAATAAATTCCTGTAATAACAACCTGCACAGATAGACATTTTATGCTTTTTAAAATCTAAAAAATGATTTCACCCTTTCTCCCTGGGCGATTTTCCGTTACGTTTTTTGCTTTTATTTACCATGTTCACTATATGGAAAAACTGTCCTAGCATTATGATTCCCCAGGTCAGTATGAGTTTGTAGATACCAAACTTGTATAGTTTTACTTTTATCTAAGTGGTGAAAAAATTAAGAAGTTTGTTTTAAAAAAAAAAAAAAATAGCGCTTTTGGTGCCATTTTTCGAGACCCGTAGAATTCTAATTTTTCGTTATCTGGGGCTTAGCCATGGCTTATGTTTTGTAGCTTGAGCTGAGATTTTTAATTATACCATTTTTGCGGAGATGTGACATTTTGATCGCCTGTTATTGAATTTAATGAATGTTGCGTCAACCAAAAAAACGTAATTCTGGTGTTTCAATTTTTTTTCACACGAAGCAATTTATCGATCAGATGAATTTATTTTATATTTTGATAGATCGGACATTTCTGATATCAGCGATACCAAATGTGTGTATTTTTTAATTGTTTTATTTTCAATGGGGCAAAATGGGGTTGATTTGAACTTTTAGGGGTTTTTTTCCATATTTTTAAAAACTTTTGTTTTTACATTTTTTATTGATTGAATTTATGCCTGTACAGTCTAATTGCTTTGCTGATCAGAATGAAGGGAGTCATGACAGTGGTCATAAGCTGACCCCACGCTGTCATGAGATCCCATTGGCACTCCGTGATCACATCACGGCATCGCCAATGGTGGTTGGGAACAGGGTGATTCCCTTCGGGAGTGTTAGAGCTCACTATCAGAGTTAGACAGCATGATCTAAGGGGTTAACATGCACTGGTGGATCAGAGATCCATTCGCGCCTGTCAGCTGCCCATGTCTGCTGATCAAATCTGCAGACATGTGCAGGGAATAATGCAGGCCCGACGCGCTAGTCCACAAAAAAGGGCCTTACATGAAGAGGTTAAAGATGAACCCTTTCTGCGAACAGATTCCTTTCATAGCACTATCTATATACAGTATATGTGACTTATACAATAGGAGCCATGGCTTCTGACAAGTGGAGGTCCAAAAATTATACCTCTGTGAGGAGCACCAATTGGATTGCTGTTTGGAAGGTGAAAAAACAATGACATTTTAACAAGGCATCCAAAAATTATCTTTTTTTAGATCAACAACAGGTTTGCTGGTAGGAAAATGAAGAAGCAATGTATTTTTAACAAGCAATCTAACAATATTCCTTATTTTGGGATCAGCGGCAGTCTTCCTCTTTTAGAAATGAAGAGCCATCAGCTGTTTAATAAGATGTCCAAAAATTGCCTTTTTAGGGGGAAAAGAAGCAGATTTACTGTTTAGAAAATGAAGAAACAATGGCTTTATAAAAAGAAATAAACAACTGTCTCTTTTCAGAAGCAGTTTCAGCTTTATTTACACAGTGCAGGGTAAAGGTACCATCACACTAAGCGACGCTCCAGCGATCCCACCAACAACATGACCTGGCAGGGATCGCTGGAGCGTCGCTACACAGGTTGCTGGTGAGCTGTCACACAGGCAGATCTCACCAGCAACCAATGACCAGCCCCCAGCCAGCAGCGACGCGTGGAAGCGATGCTGCGCTTGGTAACTAAGGTAAATATCGGGTAACCAACACGATATTTACCTTGGTTACCAGCGCACACCGCTTAGCGCTGGCTCCCTGCACTCCTAGCCAGAGTACACATTGGGTTAATTACTCGATGTGTAGTCTGGCTATGTGTGCAGGGAGCAGGGAGCCGGCACTAACAGCTGAGAGCGGCGGACACTGGTAACTACGGTAAATATCGGGTAACCAAGGAAAGGGCTTCTTGGTTACCCGATATTTACATTGGTTACCAGCGTCCGCAGAAGCCGGCTCCCTGCTCACTGCACATTCAGTTGTTGCTCTCTCGCTGTCACACACAGCGATGTGTGCTTCACAGCGGGAGAGCAACAACTAAAAAATGGTCCAGGACATTCAGCAACAACCAGCGACCTCACAGCAGGGGCCAGGTTGTTGCTGGATGTCACACACAGCAACATCGCTAGCAACATCACTGTTGCGTCACAAAAGTCATGCCTCAGCAGCGATGTTGATAGCGATGTTGCTTAGTGAGACGTGGCCTTAAGATTCCAAGCAATAGTACAGTATATACTGTATCTAACACAATGGACAGGCAGGATATGTGTGGCTGTTAATTGGCAGTTGCAGTAAAATCACAGTATACAACATGGAAGGCAGTAGATATAATGCGGTATAAGGGGCTAGATGGGCAGGCAAGACTGCATATTTCTATTTACAGATGTGCATTGGGTTGCCTAAGTGGCTAATAAAACATCTGGTCCAGCATGTCTTATTTATTGTAATTTCTACTGCCTCAACACCATTGGCGGAAAAGTATTGGCTTTGTGTGTAGAGTATAGGGATTTCCTGGTCAGACATGTGGTCGGCAGGTGTCTGCTCGGTGACAGGATCACTGAGCCAGAAAGACAGTTTATCCTGTTTTTGACTTCCTTTCAGTAGCTGGGAGAAAAAAAGACTTTATTTTGTGATCAAATTGTATTTTAACCCCATGGCGACGGCCTAACGTCTCAAGACGTCGGAAAAACAGGGTACTTATTCTGTTCCGACGTCTTGAGACGTCAGGCCGGAAAAAGCTTGTAGCGCCCCCCAGTGACGAAAAATCTCGGGGGTTTCAGCTACCGGAGGTAGCTGAGACCCCCAAGATTATGAATCGGGGTGTTTTTTTTGGACCCCGTTAATGCGATCGCCGGTATACACCGTATACCGGCGACAACATTAAAAAAAAAAAAATGGCCGGTAAAATTGATTTATTTCTCATCTGACGTGATCAAACATGTCAGATGAGAAATAAATATAATCCTCCAGTGCCCCCAAAGCCCCCGGTATCGGAGAGTCCCCCCACCACCCCTACCCCCCCTCCGGAAAATCCAAGATGGCGCCGACGCGCGCTGAAAACTGCCGCCGCCGTCGGCTCTGCATTCATTTCCCTCCGATCTGAAATGATCAAACATTTCAGATCGGAGGGAAATGTCCTCCCCCTGACCCCTCCTCCGGTACACCGGAGATCTCTGGTCCCCGGAGCCCCCTCCGGTTCTCCAGAGCCGCCTCCCCCCTCTCCCCTCCGGAGCGTGGAAAATGGCGGCCGCATTCATCCTACTCTTTCTGCCGCATGTGACACGTCACATGCGGCAGAAAGTTGTCCCCAGGTCCCCCCGTCACCCCCCGTCACCCCCCCCCCAGCCCCCGGTCATACGTTACCTGGCTGCTGGTGCTCCGGCCCCGCGATCACGCCGCCTCCTTCTCTTGAATGCTGGCGGCGCATGCGCAGACAGCGGCTGTCAGCTGGATCCCTGCAAGCAGGGACGCTGACGTCGCTGCTGCAGTAGGCTGCTTCACTGTGGACCGGGGGAGGGTGAGTGCAGTAATCTGCAGACACACTCCTCACATGGAGAGCCTGCTGTTCTAGAAAATGGGGGTACGTTCTGTGAGCGTGCCCCTCATATTCTAGAATGAGGTTACTGCAGGTCACTCTGCCCTAGGTTGGACCGGGGCAGTGTGAGTGCAGTATTCTCAGATTACTGCACCCACACTGCTCATGGAGAGCTTGCTCTTCCAAAAAATGGGGGATACGTTCCCTGAACGTGCCCCCCATATTCTAGAAGATCCAGAGACGGCGTGGGACCTCAAAAATGGATTACAGCGACCGAAATTTATTTATTTACAATAAATTGGTAAAAGAGGAATGTTTCGGGGAGTTTTTTTTCAAATAAATTTTTTTTTTGTCTTTATTTTTTTCTATTTCTTGACTGGGTTAGTGATGTCGGGTATCTGTTCAGATGCCGTGACATCACTAACCCCAGGGCTTGATGCCAGGTGACATTACAGCTGGTATCAACCCCATATATTACCCCGTCTGCCACCGCACCAGGGCGCGGGATGAGCTGGAGCGAAGCGCCAGGATTGGCGCATCTAATGGATGCGCCACTTCTGGGGCGGCTGCGGCCTGCTATTTTTAGGCTGGGAAGAGTCCAATAACCATGGCTCTTCCCACCCTGAGAATACCAGACCCCAGCTGTCTGCTTCACCTTGGCTGGTGATCTAATTTGGGGGGACCCCACGTTTTGTTTTTTTTTTAAAAAACGCCTGGGGAGCCCTCCAAATTGATCACCAGCCAAGGTGAAGCTGTCAGCTGTGGTTTGCAGGCTACAGCTGTCTGCTTTACCCTAGCTGGCTATCAAAAATAGGGGGGACCCCACGTCGTTTATTTTAATTATTAATTTTTTGGGGGGCTAAATACAAGGCAAGGCACCCTTTAGTGCCACATGAAAGGCACTAAAGGGCGCCAGCTTAGAATGTGCAGGGGGTGGGACGTTATATTTGTTTGACATCTATCCATTCATCCATTGTAGCATTTTAGGCTGTGCGCCCACAATCGGGATTTGCAGCGTTTTGGGCGCAGAGTGTTTTCCCTGCGTCCATAACGCTGCATTGTGCAGTAGAAGCACAGTGGAAGGATTTTTAGAAATCCCATGCCCAATGTGCTTGCCCAATGTACTTCTCTTCTCCGCAGCATAAACCGACCTGTGGCGGCAGCTTCCCGAGCCTCAGCATGTCAATTTATGCTGCGGAGACAAGAGTGTTCTCTACAGGTAGCATAGAGCTCCACAGCAGCCTGAACCCAAATCGTGGGCATGGGCAGCTGCGTTCTCCCGTGGACAACACTCACATCTCTGCAGGAGGCTGACACTGTGTACTAGACGCCGTGTCGCTGGATCATGGCCACATAGCCTAAAAGTGAGACATTTGTTGCTACAGCAACATTTTTGTGAAGTACCTGTGGATTCAAAATGCTTACTATACTCCTGAATAAAATCCAGTTTCCAAAATGGAGTCACTTGTGGGGGGTTTCTAATGTATAGGTACCCAAGGGGCCCTGCAAATGTGACATGGTGCCCGCAATTTATCTCAACTTTTCCAGAATTCAAATGGTGCTCCTTCCATTCCAAGCCCTCCCATTTATCCAAACAGAGGTTTTTGGCCACATGTGGGGTATCCCTGTGCTCATAAGACATTGGATAACAACCTGTTGGGTCCACGGTTTGTTGTTGTCTCTTGAAAAAGTGAGAAATTTGATGCTGAAGCAACATTTTTGTGAAAAAAATGAAAATTTTCAATATGGCAACCTAAGCTTATCAAAATCTGTGAAGTATTCGTGGATTCAAACTGCTCACTATACACCTAGATAAAAGCCTTGAGGTGTCTTGTTTCCAGAATGGAGTCACTTGTGGGGGACAGCCACTGTTTAGGCACCTCAGGGGCTCTCCAAATGCAACCTGGCGTCCGCTATTGATTCCAGCCAATTTTGCAGTCAAATGGCACTCCTTCCCTTCCGAGCCCTGCTGTGCACCCAAACAGTTGATTTCCACCACATATAAGGTATCGCCAAACTCAGGAGAAATTGCACAATAAATGTTATGCTGAATATTTTCCTTTTACTCTTGTAAAAAAAAAAGCTACCTGGTTGAAATAACAATTTTGTGGTAAAATTTTTTTTTTTTTTTTTCATGGCTCAACGTTATAAAATTCTGTGAAGCACCTGGGGGTTCAGGGTACTCACCAAACATCTAAATAAATTCCTTGAGGGGCCTAGTTTCCAAAATGGGGTCACTTGTGCGGGGTTTCTGCTGTTTAGGTACCTTAGGGGTCCTCCAAATGTGACATGGTGCCCGCAATCTTTTTCAGCCAAATTTCCTTTCCAAAGTTCAAATATTGCCCCTTTCGTTCCAAGCCCTCCCATTTGTCCAAACAAAGGTTTCAGATTACATGTGAGGTATCACCGCGCTCATAAAAAAGTGGTTAACAAACCTTGAGGTCAAATTTTTGGAATTACCTCTTGAAAAAGTGAGAAAATTGATGCTAAAGCAACATTTTTGAGAAAATTATTAAAATTTTCAATATGACAACGTAACGTTAACAAAATCTGTGAAGTACCTGTGGATCTAAAATGCTCACTATACCCCTAGATAGAATCCTTGAGGGGTCTAGTTTCCAAAATGGTGTCACTTGTGAGGGATTTCTTCTGTTTAGGTACCTTAGCGGACCTGTAAATGCAACATGGTGCCCGCAATCTATTTCAGCCAAATTTGCTTTCAAAAAATTCAAATATTGCTCCTTCTGTTCCGAGCCCTCCCATTTGTCCAAACAGAGGTTTCTGATCACATGTGGGGTATCAGCGTGCTCATAAGAAAGTGGGGAACAAGTTTTGGGGTCCATTTTGTTGTGTTATTTCTTCTAAAAGTGAATAAATTTGGGTTAGAGCAACATTTTTAGGTAAAATTTAATTTTTGCTTTTTTTCATTCCACATTGCTTTTGTTCATGTGAAGCACCTGAAGGGTTAATAAACTTCTTGAACGTGGTTTTGAGTACTTTGGGGGGTGCAGTTTTTAGAATGGTGTCACTTTTGGGTATTTTCTATCATCTAGGCCTCTCAAAGTCACTTCAAATGTGATGTGGTCCCTAAAAAAATGGTTTTGTAAATTTTGATGTAAAAATGAGAAATCGCTGATAAACTTTGAACCCCTCTAACTTCCTAACAAAAAAAAATTTTGTTTCCAAAATTGGTCTGATGTAAAGTAGATAAGTGGGAAATGTTATTTATTAACTATTTTGTGTCACAGAAATCTCTGGTTTAACGGTATAAAAATTCAAAAGTTGAAAATTGCAAAATTTTCAAAATTTTTGCCAATATTCAATTTTTTTCATAAATAAACGCAAAAAATATTGTCCTAAATTTGGTACTAACATGCAGTCCAATATGTGACAAAAAAACAATCTCAGAATCACCGGGATCCGTTGAAGCGTTCTAGAGTTATAACCTCATAAAGTGACACTGGTCAGAATTGCAAAATTTGGTCTGGTCATTAAGGTGAAAATTAGCTCCGTCACTAAGGGGTTAATGGCACTTATTAATGTACTATTTAATTTAAATAAAACTGAACAAAAATATTTTCCTATTGTTTTTTTGGTTTGCTGAACAGTAAAAATATCTTTATTCTGCAAGTCAGTATTATTAAGGAGATACTAAATTTAGATAGATTTTATGCTTATGTATAATCTTTCTTTATTATAAAACATACCGTACAGAAGAACAAGAAAAAGACTTAGATTTGAATGTTGCATACAAATTTCGCAATAATAAACCAATTCCTTAATAATAATTTAAAATAATCATACTGTATAGAAAAGCCATTTTCTTGTGAATAGTAAAGAAGCAAAAAAATAAAGGGGAAGAAAAGAAGAAGATAAGAGTGTAACATGCCCTGTAATACGCAATTTTATCTACCCCGCACCCTCCCCCTCCCCCCAATCAATATTTGTTTGACTCTACACCACTCCCTCCACATGAGAGAGGGCATTATTTCGGTGAGGAGATGAGAGGGGATCTACACTATTGCCTAACACAAGATCTCATACAATAAGCATGAAGAATGGGAGCTTGTGCCCCCAACCAATGGACAGGGCAACTTAAGACCAAAGTGCTAGATAGTAAAGGGGGGAAAAGAGCTGGATAGCAAAGGTAGAAGCAGCAGAGAGGAAGGGGGGGAAAGGCAGGTTAGGTTTTATGTGTAAATACTTTTACAAAACTAAAAAAAACTTCATACTTTTTAAGGTTCAAAGTAAACTTAAAGGGAATCTGTCACCAGATTTGGCTCCTATAAGCTGTGACCACCACCAGTAAGCCCCTATATAAAGCATTCTAGAATAAAGTATATAAGTGTCCAGGCACCTTTATTATACTCACCTGAAGGGCTGTCGGGTCTGATGGGCATCGCTGGTCTTTGTCCGGTACCTTCTCTCTTCCTTCCATCGCTGTCCTTCTTCCCAGCTCCGTGTGGATGACATTTCCTACGTCATCCACACAGAGGCCTCCACTGTGGTCCTGTGCTTGCATACTTTCTCTGCCCTGCTGAGGGGAGATCAAAGTATTTTAGTGCGCATGTGAGGGCCATCTTTGACCTTTCTCCATGCCTGCACATTACAGTACTTTGCTTTGCCCTCAGCAGGGCAGAGAAAAGAGTGCATGCACAGGAGACCTTTATGTAGATGATTTAGGACGCGTCATCTGCTAGGAGCTATGAAGGAGGACAACGATGGACCGAAAACAGCGACACCAATTAGACCAGGCTGTCCAGCAGGTGAGTATTACAAATTTTGTTTTTTACATTATACAGATCGGCCTGGGCACTTATAGACAACATTCTAGAATGATGTATATAAGTGCTTACTGGTGGTGGCCACAGCTTGTAATGGACAAATCTGGTGACAGGTTCCCTTTAAGTCCATCATCATGTTCAACCCGTAGCCTAACATGTTGATCCAGAGGAAGGTCAAAACCACATGAGGCAGACACCAACCTCCATATTAGGGGAAAAATTCCTTCTCAACTCCACATACAGCAATCAGACTAGTTCCTTGGATCAACACTCAATCACAGAATCTAGTGCACATAACAAGTAATATATTTTTCAAGAAAGTCATCCAGGCCTCTCTTAAATTTTAGTATAGAATCAAACATTAGATTATGTGTCAGAGAGTTTCATAGACTCAATACTATTACAGTATAGCATCTGCGTCTGTGAATATGATTAAACCTTCTTTCCTCTAGACGTAGTGGATGCCCCTTTCTCCCCGTTGCAGGCCTAACTGTAAAAAAAAAATATTAGAAAGTTCTCTGTACTGTCTGTTCATATATTTGTACACTGTAATAAGATCACCCCTAAGCCTTTCTTTTTCCAAACTGAATAACCTAAAGTTTAATAACCTGTCTTTGTATTGCATTCCACTCATTCCCTTAATAACCTTGGTTGATCTTCTCTGCTCCAGCTCTAGTTCGTCCTTCTTATACACTGGAGACCAAAATTGTACATAGTATTCTAAGTGTGGTCGCTCTGGTCACTTGTATAAGAGTAAAACTATATTCTTCTCATGAGCATCTATGCGGCTTTTAACGCATCCCATTATTTTATTAGCCTTGGCAGCAGCTGCCCGACACTGGTCAGTAAAGTTGAGTTTGCCTTTGTAACGCCTGCCTGCATCCACAGACTCAGACAGGCTGTTATGGACAGGCTAGAGGGAAGCCACTCACCAAGCAGGACCCCTAGAACCCTGAAACCCTTAAATCCCTATACAGGGATTTGGAATTACACAGGGCCCAAGGTGATCACTTCCTGTGGAAGGCTGCAGTCCGATGAGAGTAGTAGGCAGGCAGGATTGAACCGGGAAATGCAAAACAGGGACAGAATCAGCAGGCAAAGACGTAATCCGCAAACAAAGCAGAGGTCAAATCCGGATAGGGCAGCGAGGTACATAAACAGCAGGCAGGAGGGTAGTCAGAGAACAGGCAGAAGTCAGAACACAAGAATCACTAAACAGAACAGCGTGGAACAGGAACCAGGAATTCAGAACTATCTCTGGCAGTGGTCAACAGACAGTAGGGGAATTAAGAAGGGTGTGGTGCTTTCCCATTGGTTGTAGCTTAATGATGGTAACTCAAGCTGGAAGAGACATGCCACCTAAAGTCAGCCAGTGGTACTGCAGATCCCAAGGAAACCCGGCCCAGTGGATGAGCGGAGCCTGCGCCCACCGGCGCCGCTGGCATCGACTCCTCTTCTATCACCAGCACTATCCATTGCAGAAACACAGCGTTGCCTGGTGATCGAAGTAGACGTCGCTGGAGCGGACTCCGGTGGTGACGTAACAGCCATCCACCCATACACCCAAGTCTTTTTCAGTGACAGTTTAACCCAGTGTTTTATAATTGAGTACATAGTTATACATTTTATTTCCCCTGCCCAAGTGCATGACCTTACGTTTATCCACATTAAACTTTAATTGCCATTTCTCAGCCCAAGCCGCTAGCCTACACAAATGCCTGAGCAATATTAAATTATTGTCGTCTATATTAATTAGCTTGCTTAGTTTAGTATCATCTGCAAATATTGAAATTCTACTTTCAATGTCCCTACAAGTTTATTATTAAATATGTTAAAAAGAAGACGGCCCAATACGGATCCCTGTGGTACTCTGACCCAGTCCAAGTGTGTTCCAATAATAACCACCCTTTGTTTCCTATCACTGAGACAGTTCTTAACCCAGTTATATATATTTCCCCTATTCCCATTAATAATCTCATTTTATGTATCAGCCTTTTGTATGGCACTGTATCAAACACCTTTGCAAAATGCATATAGACGACACACACTGCATTTCCCTGGTCCAGTCTGGAAGTTACATCCTCATAAAAGCTGATCAAATTAGTTTGATAGGACCGATCCTTTATAAATCCATGTTGATACTGGATCATGAGGTTATTCATCTTGAGATACTCCAAGATGGTATCTCTTGGAAACCCTCAAGGATTGTACCCACAGTAGAGGTTAAACTTTAAGGTCTATAATTACCAGGCTCAGATTTTGTCCCCGTTTTGAATATTGACACCACATTTTCTATGCGCCACTCATGCGATACAGTTCCTGTTATTATGGAATCTGTGAAGATTAAAAATAATGGACTGTCTATCACCGTACTTAATTCCTGCAGTACTTGGGGTGTATGTCATCCATGCCTGGAGCTTTATCTAGTTTAGTGATTTTGAGGCGTCGCCCTACTTCTTGTTGGGTTAAGCAGGGACATTTAATGGGGAATTTGTGGTATTATTGATCATGTCATCTATCATGGGATGTTCTTATATAAATACTGTAAAGAAAAAGGCGTTTAGCAGATTGGCCTTTCCCTCATCTTCTTCCACCATTTCACTTAAATATTTTTTTGCAGGATTCGGTGGCCCATAATTTGTTTTTGTTTTTTTTTGTCAGTGATGAAGCTTTGTCAGCTGAGGTTCCATTTTGGCTGAGGTTTTGGCATACATACAAATTTTTGATAACTTATTTTTAAAGGTGAGGCGAGTAAAAGGCATTAATTCTATCCTGTTTATTTTATTGTGTGTGATACTGTGTTTTCCCAAAAATAAGACATACCACAAAAATAAACCCTAGCAGGATTTTGAGACCTTTTTGGAGTACTCTTCTAGTCCTACTCCAAAAATAATCCCTAGTTACGTACTATACTATAATAGTATCCTGAAAAAGGGCTTGGGCAGCCCTTTGAGGATATGTAACTTTTATTGATGTACATTGCTGTAAGATCCTGAATTTTAAAGTCATATGCCGGCTAGTTAATGGGAAATGAACATTCACCCCTTCCCCCGCCCAACCCTCTGTGCCGATGTCAGTGATTGAAATGTGTGTTAATTGCAAATGAATATTCACCCCATTCCCCCATCCACCCCTCTATGCTGGCATCAGTGATTCAGTCAAACGGTTGTAATACTGCCTGAGGATCGCATCATAATACTCTGACTAACCGGCAGCTCTTCTCATCTGAGAGTTAAAGCTGCATAGAAATACATGCTGACATGCTCTGGTCAGAATAGCCAGTCCGAGAATTGCGATGCGATCCCCGGGCAGTATTACGACAGTGTGACTGAATCACTGATGCCAGCATTGAAGGGTGGGTGAGATTAAGTGTAGGGGAAGTGGATGACTATTAATTTCCATTAACACACATTCCAATCATTGAGGCCAGCACAGAGTGGTAGGCAGAGGAAAGGAGTGAATATTCATTTTCCATTAACGGGTGACCCAATCACAGATGCCAATATAAAATGACATCCTCTGAAAATAAGCCCTAGCGCATCTTTTAGAGCTAATAGTATTATAAGACCCTGTCTTATTTTTGGGGAAACATGGTATATGGCATAATATTTTATTAATATAGACTGTTATGAATGTGGAGATTCGAATCATATTTAGCTTTTCTTGTTAAGATTCTTTATGCAAAAAAATTAGAATAGTGCAATGAATTAAACAATTTAATTTTGTGTTTTAAGAATATTTGAATTTTCTTTAAACTTTGTATACCTTTTTCTTTTCACTTGGGAACATATACCCAGGGCCGGATTATAGGCGGGGCAGATGGGGCTCCCGCCCAGGGGCCCCCACCACAAGAGCTTCTGAGGGGGCCCCCACCACCATCAGTGTGGGCGCCATTTTATTAACGCCGCAGTGTGGTTCAGAACCGCACTGTACCTTTAAAGAATTTCAATCCCGGCCGTCACTTTTCTGCAGACACGCCCACTGCACGCTCTGTGGGCTGCGTCTGCTAGGATGACGTCACCGCGCACCTGTTGCTGCTTCTAAGTTCCTGCCGTAGAGGAGCTTGTGGGAGGACCGGAGGTCTCAGTGGATCCCGGTAAGTATGAGGTCATTAATCATGGTGCCGGCCGGGCAGGAGGCTGCAGTGAGGAGGGAGCAGGACTCCGCTGATAACTCCAGACCGGTTCCATAGTGTCAGCGGCAGCTCTGCCCGGGATCATTGTGAGTTATTGCCGGAGTCTGAACTGCTGCAGATCAGGTCGGGCTGTCAGTGCCGGGTCATCGGCTGCAGCCTCATCTCTCCCTTGCAATAACTCACACTGATCTCCAGCACAGACAGCACTACACAGAATCCTGCACTGATCACATCTGAGCCTGCAGCACACATTACACTATATGGCCCATATTACATATAGAATATGTTACATCCTGTCCTGTAGGCCCAGGTGTGATCAGTGCAGAGGATTGTATATCTGTGTACATGGTATACCGCATCCACTGTGTACAGAGTAGTGTGATATACTGTGTACACACATCAGATGGTATATAATAATGTGTATATTGTATAACATCTGGTGTCTGTATCACAGTAAACCCGGTCAAATTTCAGGGGGCCCACTCGCGGTGGCAGGAGTGGCGTAGCGCTAGTAAGGGGGGCCCGGTGCCCGCGCTGCCTCCCCCCGCCGAGGATCGCGCTTTCAATTGTATCGGCATCGCAGCTGCCGATACAATTGAGAGCAATGATGAGATGGAGCGGCGCGCTCTCTCTCATGATTCTCGCTGTGTCTGTCGGCATTCTGACAGCTCTGCAGCAGAGCGTGGTGACGTGATCACTGCGCGCCTGCTGAGAGGTCAGAGAAAGCGACAGCAGTGGACACGCTGAGGAGACCAGAGGAGCGGGGGAACGAGGAGAAGTGAGTATGTACAATCACTGTGGCCAGACGACCATGGGGGTGCATTAAATGATATGGGGGCTGTATACTACATGAGGGTGCCTAATGCTATCTGGTTCTGCACTGTGCTATATATGGACTGTATACTACATGAAGGTGCCTAATGCTATCTGGTTCTGCACTGTGCTATATAGGGGCTGTACACTATATGAGGATGCCTAATGCTATCTGGGTCTGCTTTTTGCTATATACGGGCTGTATACTACGTGAGGATGCCTAATGCTATCTGGCTCTGCACTGTGCTATATAGGGGATGTATACTACGTGAGGATGCCTAATGCTATCTGGCTCTGCACTGTGCTATATAGGGGCTGTGAACTACGTGAGTGTCTAATGCTATCTGGCTCTGCACTGTGCTATATAGGGGCTGTGTACTATGTGAAGGTGCTTAATATTATTTGGTCTGCTCTGTGCTATATAGGGGCTGTGTACTATGTGAGGATGTCTAATGCTATCTGGGTCTGCACTGTGCTATATAGGGGCTGTGTACTACATGAGGGTGCCTAATGCTATATGGGTGTGCATTGTACTATATGGGGGGCTGCATAGTGCCATGTGGGGGCTGCATAGTGCCATATGGGGGCTGCATAGTGCCATATGGGGGCTGCATAGTGCCATATGGGTGCTGCATAGTGCCATATGGGGGCTGCATAGTGCCATATGGGGGCTGCATAATGCCATATGGGGGCTGCATAGTGCCATATGGGGGCTGCATAGTGCTACATGGGGGCTGCATAATACTATATGGAGGACTATGGGAGCTTCATAACACTATATGGAGGAATATGGGGGCTGCATAATACTATACCCCCAGAGTTGTATGTCCTCTACACCACAGAGCTGTATATCCCCAGAGCTGCATGTCATCCCCCACCTCAGAGCTCTTTGTCCCCCCACCTCAGAGCCACTGCCCCCCTCTAGAGCTGTATGCCCCCCATTGCTATGTACCCCTTTCCTCAGTAATATGGATGTCCCCAGTAATGTGTATGTCCCCAGCCTCTCTTGTGATGTATATACAGCAGTGTTAGTGTTCTCTGTGCGGCCATGTCTGTTAGTGTCAGCCACCAATCAGCGTGGCACAGACACGTGCCCAGGAGGAGCTGGATGGAGACAAGCGGGGAGGTGAATGAGGCTGTTGCCGGCTTCCCAATATTAAAAATTAGATAAAAATATAAAAATTTGTCTGTGTGTGCATGTGTGATGCGTATCTATGTGTCATCTATGTATGTCGGTGTGTATGACTGTGTCTAGATTTATGTCTGTTTATATGTGTTTTTGTGAATTTGTCTTTAAATATATACTGTATGTGTACGTATGCCTGTATGTGTATGTACAGTATCTGTGCATGTCTATGTGTGGATGGGGCCCACTGAGACTTTTTCGCCCAGGACCTACAAAAACATGGAGCCGGCCCTGCGTGTACCAGTCATGTATTTTCCTGTACACTGTGCAGGGGCGTACCTTTGGGGGGCATGCGGCATATTTGTCCCTGCACAGCAATCAGGGGGGCACCATTGGAAAATGTGAGGCAGCAGTATGGTGGGAGAAAATTGTAAGTGGACAGTATTGGGAAAGAAAAGTGTGCGGGGCATAGAATGGAGACTGGGTAGTGGGGGAGGGGGGATAAGCAGTATAGAGAAGGGGCAGTATGGTGGCCAGTGTGAGGACACAGTATGGAGGGCACAGTATGCTGAGGAGAGGGAATGTGAGACTGAGGTGCAGTATAGTGACTGTATAGTGAAGGAGGTAGGTAGTATAGAGAAGGGGCGGCATGGTGGCCAGTGTGAGGGCACAGTATGGAGGGCACAGTATGCTGAGAAGAGGGAATGTGAGACTGAGGTACAGTATAGTGACTGGATAGTGAAGGACATAGGCAGTATAGAGAAGGGGCAGCATGGTGGCCAGTGTGAGGCCACAGTATGGAGGGCACAGTATGCTGAGGAGAGGGAATGTGAGACGGAGGTACAGTATAGTGACTGGATAGTGAAGGAGATAGGCAGTATAGAGAAGGGGCAGCATGGTGGCCAGTGTGAGGGCACAGTATGGAGGGCACAGTATGCTGAGGAGGGGGAATGTGAGACTGAGGTGCAGTATAGTGACTGGATAGTGAAGGAGGTAGGCAGTATAGAGAAGGGGCGGCATGGTGGCCAGTGTGAGGGCACAGTATGGAGGGCATAGGATGCTGAGAAGGGGGAAAGTGAGACGGAGATACAGTATAGTGACTGGATAATGAAGCAGGTAGGCAGTATAGAGAAGGGGCGGCATGGTGGCCAGTGTGAGGACACAGTATACTGAGGAGGGGGAATGTGAGACTGAGGTGCAGTATGGTGACTGGATAGTGAAGGAGGTAGGCAGTATAGAGAAGGAGCAGCATGGTGGCCAGTGTGAGGACACAGTATGGAGGTCACAGTATGCTGCAGAGGGGAATGCAAGACTAAGGTGCAGTATAGTGACTGGGTAGTGAAGGAGATCGGCAGTATAGAGAAGGGGCAGCATGGTGGCCAGTGTGAGGGCACAGTATGGAGGACACAGTATGCTGCGGAGGGGAATGCAAGACTAAGGTGCAGTATAGTGACTGGATAGTGAAGGAGGTAGGCAGTATAGAGAAGGGGCAGCATGGTGGCCAGTGTGAGGGCACAGTATGGAGGACACAGTATGCTGCGGAGGGGAATGCAAGACTAAGGTGCAGTATAGTGACTGGATAGTGAAGGAGGTAGGCAGTATAGAGAAGGGGCAGCATGGGGGCCAGTGTGAGGGCACAGTATGGAGGGCACAGTATGCTGCGGAGGGGAATGCAAGGCTAAGGTGCAGTATAGTGACTGGATAGTGAAGGAGGTAGGCAGTATAGAGAAGGGGCAGCATGGGGGCCAGTGTGAGGGCACAGTATGGAGGGCACAGTATGCTGAGGAGGGGGAATGTGAGACTGAGGTGCAGTATTTATATCTAAATGCTACAGTTCGTGCTCTACTGTTATGGTTAAAATGTTAACGTTATTGGGCCCCCACCAGATTTTCTGCCCAGGGGCCCCCACCAACCTTAATCCGGCCCTGCATATACCTATGATCATTCAGTGACTGGTGCAATATTTTGTAATATTACTGTATTGCAGCCTATTGTCTTGAGAGCATTCTTGTATTAAACGTGTTGTCTGGTGTTGATGACGTCGCGTCTGCACATACTTGCTAGGAAGTGTGGCAATTAGCTGGTATTGTGCACTATTCTACTGAAGGGACAACTTTAAAAAAGTGTTCCCAATAACTTTTTTATTAACTAAGCATGTGTAAAGATGTGTCTTCTGTAGTGTAAGTACGGTCATACTGTATATTCACCGATCACCGTTTTCCCCAATTTCCAACGCAGAATCAGTCTTCTCACTCATGTGACTTATATTCCAACTTGCCTGATCACACTGAGGTGTACATGTGAAGCAGAAGTAGTTTTCACAATGTATGTCTATGGTGTCTCAGACTAAAGCTCCATAGACTTCAAATGTAAATGTCACTTTCGCCTCACATATACGCTGAAGATTAAATTTAAACAACAATGTATAATCACTTTCTTTTTTTCAGAAATAATATAATCTAAATTGATCAACATTTGAAGGTTGTTTGTAAGGGGTGCACCATGCCACTAGAACAGTGTTTTACAAAAGAATCAAAGTTTATCAACATAAAACCTTTATTTTGCCCAAAATGTGATGATCATAATTAGAGAACAGCAATGACTGTAGCACAGAGAAAGATTATAAGTAAATATTCTGAAGGTAACAACAGTCATCAATCAGTAGGAAGTGTACTTTGCTTTGAATGACTTCAGCATATTTGCAACCACAGGACATCACTAGTCTCTCACACTGCTCTGGTGTTATTTTGGACCACTCTTCTTCCAGGTTCTTCCACAGTTTTTTTACTTTTGTGGGTTTCTTGGCTATGAAGTGATGGCCCAGGGGCACCTCTGGCTGTGTAGTCGTGGCACTGGTACTGAGGCAGACCCCTGGTTCCACCACTTCTTTAACTTCGGGGGCTGACTTGAATGTGCAGTGTGGGACGTCTCTTTCACCGGCCGATGCACAAAGAGTCTTCAGGCAAAAGTTGAAATGCATAAAAACTGACATTTATTCAAACACAAAATAACACTCCGGTCAGCAGATTCCGGCAATATTGGTGGAGCTGGGGACAACCTGCCCAAACGCGCCCTCTGGTGGGGATATGCCCTAGATACTCTTCTTCTCCGGGCTCCCACTCTCCGGTCAAGCACGCACTGGACCCACACCAGCGGAATAGACCCTGAGGTTGCGTCCACCTCCTTTGCTCCGGCGTCCCCTGGTGTTCCGCTCACACACTCACACTTGCCGCTGCAGATGTTCACTGCCTGCTGTCCCGGATCCTTCTCTTTCCACACACACACAGACCTTCCCTAGATATCCGGCCGACTCCTCCTCCCCGGTGGGACGGCTGTTGCCACTAGGGGGTGCCCTAATACACAAGATCACATAATAAAACAACACATTTTTATTATTTACAATACCGGGTTTAACTGTACTAGTAGGGGGTAGGCCCACCCACTACAGCTATATGTTTGTTACCAAGGATTTTCCAGAGGTTTTCTATTGGGTTTAGATCAGGACTTTGGGCCTGCCATTTTATTGTTTCAATGTTTTCTGTTTCAAGGAACTGCTTAACCCATTTTGCTGTGTGACAGGGGACATTTTCCTGCATGAAAATTGAGTGATGAACACAAGTAAGGAACCACATGTTGTTGAGGAACATTCTGATACACACTTGCATTCACTCTGACATGTAGCTGTCTGAGAGATCCAACTCCTGCTGCAGAAAACATTCCCCAAACCATGACTTCTCGTCCACCACCTTTCATTGACTTCTTAACACACTTTGTTTCAGTCTTTCCCGAGTTTGTCAATGAACACAATGTTTCCCATCAGACCCAAATAAATTAGACTTGCTTTCATCACTAAACTAAACTGTGGACCACTTCTCCTCTGTCCACACAACATGTTCCTCACCAAAGGTGAGTCTACAGTTTTGATTCTTTCTGCTAATGAGAGGTTTGGTCACTGCAGAATAGGCTTTCAGTCTAAATGCTCTTAAACGTCGTGACACTGTATGACAAGACCAATTCATACCCTGATCAGTGCTGAACTGGCGAGCAATTCCAGCTGCAGTGTTGAAATGATTACCCATTGAGATTTTCTGCATTATCCTGTCCTCTCTTGCATTTGTCTTTCGAGGGCGACCAGCCTTCTTGGGGGACTTGAAAGAGTTTGTGATGTTGTAAAGATGCAATATTATTGAAATCACAGACTTGGAACCACCAACTTCTCTTGCTATGGCTGATAGGGTCACCCCTTTGGCCTTCATCTGGACAACCTGCTGCTGGAGGGTTTCAGTCACTTTGGAATGGCACACCATTTTTGCAAAGTCAGTGCAAACTGGAAAGTTAGGCTGCCAGCTACATAGGGTTTATTAGATAATTAAAGAAATTAGCACCAGGTCCCATATTAACACCAATAACTTTCAGGTATGTGAACGTGTTCTCTAATTTTGATCCGTTTTCTTTTATCTCATTTACAATTTTATTATGTGCTTTAGAATAAATGCAATGTATGAAATATGTTTAAAATACTGCTAGCTTACTCATGTTAGGATTAAATCCCATAGGACTACACTATGACCTTAACATTTAGGAAATTGTGTGTTGTTCTCTAATGTTGACCACCAATGTATACCCCAGTGTGACCAGGCATATTGGATTAGAAGTCACATCAGTCAGAAGAAGACCGGCTCTGCTCTGGAAACTGGGGAAGACGGCAATCGGTGAGTATATGACCGCACTTTCACTATGCTACATACAGTATATATTTAAACCGGTATAGGCAATAAAACGTTTCCTGGGGGAGCTTCTTTAATCCCTTGGGAAAGTGCTAATATGGAAGGCTACCTAACCACGCAGATGCAGTTGAGATAAATTGCTCTGATCTGGTGAGCTGCTGGAGTCAACTGTATGAGGGGCTGCTGATAAGTCTTTGGCTTTGTGATCTTTTTTTTCTATGGTAATGAATGTCACATCACATGAAAGCCTTATGTGTCTAATATATGTTTTCAAAATGCTGTTTGTTGCTTATGGCAACAGTGTTGTACGCACGCGGGAAAACAAAATGGCAGAGTCTAATGCGATATTCACAGCAACTGAGAGCAGGGGAGTGATAAAATTCTGTTTCTGCAAGGAAAGTCCGTGAAGGATATTCATGGTGATATGTCGCAAACATTGGGGGATTAACGCCCTTTATATTCCACAGTTAAGAACTGGGTTGCCAAATTTAAAACGGGCCACTTCAGAACCAATGATGAGGAACGTCCTGGACGACCAAGAGTGGTTGTTGTTCCGGAGATCATCGATGCTGTGCACAACCTCATACTGGAGAATCGATGAATTTTAGCTAAAGCAATAGCAGTCATCATGACGTGTTTGTGTCATTATCCATGAGCATTTGGACATGAGGAAGCTATCTGCAAAGTGGGTCCCCAGATGTTTAACAACAGATCAGAGAAGCATGCGAGTGAAAACTTCCCAATGCATTTGTCAGCGTTTCCGGACTGATAAGAACTTCCTGGATCGACTGGTCACTATGGACAAGACCTGTCTTTTTTTGTATGACCCTGAAGACAAGCAGCAGTCAAAAGAGTGGAGGCACAGTGGTTCTCCTCGGCCAAAGAAGTTCAGAGTGCAAAAATCAGCCATTAAGGTGATGGCGTCTGTGTTTAGGGATAAGGAGGGTGTGCTGCTAGTGGACTACCTTCAAAAGGGTTCCACCATCAATGCAAGGTATTACATTGAACTTTTGGACCAATTGAATGCAGCTCTGAAGGCCAAAAGGTGCAGCAAGCTGTCCAAAAGAATCTTGTTCCTGCAAGACAACGCCACCACTCACACTGCACAAGCGACCACGGCAAAACTGACAGAGCTGGGCTTCCTGCTCGTTGACTGCCCACCTTATTCACCAGATCTAGCTCATTCCGACTATCAGCTCCTTCCAAACCTGAAGAAACACCTCAAGAGTACCAAATTTCACACCATTTCTGATGCCATGGCTGCTATGGATGCCTGATTGGAGGCACAACTGAAATCCTTCTTTTTGCTAGGCTTACAGAGCTTGGAATACCGATGTAAGAAGTGAGGTGACATCAGTGGAGAGTATGTGGAATAAATGTAAAGTTTCATCATCCTATCTTGTTTCTTTCTGGGTAAAGCCCCTCATATAACATACACTCCCGCATGTTGGGAAGGGCCTAGTGTTTACTGATGATGACGACTACCTGATGATCCCACAGGTGTGGGAATTATTAAGGTAAAGTGCTCTCCTCCTTATAAGTTGGAACTCAAGTCACATGACCAGGACAGATTCTAGTATTTTCCTCTCTGGAGGCCTCTGGTTTGTTGCCTGCAAAGATTCTATAAGGAATTTCCATAGAAAGTATGCGATTTAACGTTTTTTCTCCATTGCGGGTGCTGTGAAATGTGACAGAAAAAATGGCGCTATGTGCCGGACTACTCAGTACAGTCCTGTGCCCCGGCAGTGCGCTGTGCTGTTAGTCACACCATGACACCTGCAGATGTTCCTAATGACACACCATCTCCTTGTATTCCATGTTAGTCCCTATCTCCATGTGGTACACTATGCTTTCCTTTATGTCTGTACATTTTGTGCCATACATGAGCAGAAGCTTGTAGCTTCACAATGCAGGCCTCTGAGTCTATGTATCTCTTCTGGGCTGTGAATTACAAATGGCCTGTGACATTAGTAAGGCCGTGTACTTTTAGGGGAGCAAACAAAATGGAAGCAATGAAAATGTGCTGCTGTCTCTTTAAGAGTATGTTGCTGCGAAAATGATGGCACCCAGCGCGCATGTGCAGAACCCACCTCCCCACGCATGCTTATCGCCTTAGTTCCCGCCCTTCACGTGTGCGCCTGCGTCCTTTCCCGGGTCTACGGACTGAACCATCCCATCAATTGGACTGGGGAGATTCAGACCGAGTTTATAAGTGCATGCCATGTTCGCTTGCTTCCGTCTGCCATTTCCTGCATGATTTCTGCGCAGGTAATGTCGTCGACCGACTCCGATGATGACGTTGTGTGGTCATCTTGTCTAAACCGACAGGTGTGTGAGTGAAAGCAAGGAAGTGTACTGTTCCCCTCTCACTGCCGTGGAACTGTCTTGACCCGCCCACCTCTCACCCCCCCTGCGGAGTGTTGCAGTTGGACGGGTCCGGGGCCGACATGGCGGAGCGGCGGGACACAGAACCCGGGTTGGCCGGGGGGTAAGGACCGGTTTCTAGGGAGTGGCCTACCGGGAGGGAATTGGGGCGGTAAAAAGGCGGGGAAGGAAGCCGGGCTCACGTGTGTGACCCCCTCTGCACCCCCACACGCGTGGATTCGGTGCAGTGCTGAGCTCAATGAGTGCTGTGCATGCAGAGTGCCGTGACCACCAGCACACATGGACATGGCTGCCCCTCAGCATTGTCCTCCGGCTGCCTCCGTGTCCGGAGCGCACACATGCAGGACAGCTATCTATTGTGCGGCATAGTCAGGAACTTCGTGTCCTGCTGACCTGGCTACCATTGCTGCTATTGTGGCTACTACTGGGAAGCCTCCATTATTCCTTCCTGATTTCATCTGGTAAACACAATAGGCAAACATTAGCCTGGATATAGCCCAAACTTTGCCCTGGCCTGCAGGAGCCCTCCATCTCTCCATGTTGGGGATTTGTGGCTGACCCCCCCAATGTGGCACAAGTGACTGTATAGTACATGTGGGGGTGACGCTGTCCACATGGCATACATGATATATCCCACGCTGTGCTGGGGGGATTCACACAAAAATCCACCTGAATTTTGTCTAGAATTGATGCCCATTTATGATGATTTCACCACATCTAGACTTGGGCAGTTACATGGTCACCCCCCACCTCTCACGTAGCCGCAAGAGACAGCGGTCAGCCAAACACTCGTTTGTCTGAGGGAGAGCGCCCTCAGAACACAGCACTCGACTCTCAGAACTCCGCCATTAGAACACAGCACTCGACTCTCAGAACTCCGCCATTAGAACACAGCACTCGACTCTCAGAACTCCACCATTAGAACACAGCACTCGACTCTCAGAACTCCACCATTAGAACACAGCACTCGACTCTCAGAACTCCGCCATTAGAACACAGCACTCGACTCTCAGAACTCCGCCATTAGAACACAGCACTCGACTCTCAGAACTCCGCCATTAGAACACAGCACTCGACTCCTAGAACTCCGCCATTAGAACAGAGCACTCAACTCTCACTCTGCCATTAGAACACCGCACTCAACTATCAGAACTCCGCCATTAGAACAAAGCACTCGACTCTCAGAACTCCGCCATTAGAACACAGCACTCGACTCTCAGAAATCTGCCATTAGAACACAGCACTCGACTCTCAGAACTCTGCCATTAGAACACAGCACTCGACTCTCAGAACTCCGCCATTAGAACACAGCACTCGACTCCTAGAACTCTGCCATTAGAACAGAGCACTCAACTATCAGAACTCCGCCATTAGAACAAAACACTCGACTCTCCGAACCTCGCCATTAGAACACAGCACTCGACTCTCAGAACTCCGCTTTTAGCACACTGCACTCAACTATCAGAACTCCGCCATTAGAACACAGCACTCGACTCTCAGAACTCCGCCATTAGAACACAGCACTCGACTCTCAGAACTCCGCCATTAGAACACAGCACTCGACTCTCAGAGCTCCGCCATTAGAACACAGCAATCAACTCTCAGAACCCCGTCATTAGAACACCGTACTCAACTCTCAGAGCTCTGCCATTAAAACACAGCACTCGACTCTCAGAACCCCGCCATTAGAACACAGCAATCGACTCCCAGAACCCCGCCATTAGAACACAGCAATCGACTCTCAAAACTCCGCCATTAGAACACAGCACTCGACTCTCAAAACCCCGCCATTAGAACACAGCACTCGACTCTCAGAACTCCGCCATTAGAACACAGCACTCGACTCTCAGAACCCCGCCATTAGAACACAGCACTCGACTCTCAGAACTCCGCCATTAGAACACAGCACTCGACTCTCAGAACCCCGCCATTAGAACACAGCACTCGACTCTCAGAACTCCGCCATTAGAACACAGCACTCAACTCTCAGAACTCCGCCATTAGAACACAGCACTCGACTCTCAGAACTCCGCCATTAGAACAGAGCACTTAACTCTCACTCTGCCATTAGAACACCGCACTCAACTATCAGAACCCCGTCATTAGAACACCGTACTCAACTCTCAGAGCTCTGCCATTAAAACACAGCACTCGACTCTCAGAACCCCGCCATTAGAACACAGCAATCGACTCCCAGAACCCCGCCATTAGAACACAGCAATCGACTCTCAAAACTCCGCCATTAGAACACAGCACTCGACTCTCAAAACCCCGCCATTAGAAGACAGCACTCGACTCTCAGAACTCCGCCATTAGAACACAGCACTCGACTCTCAGAACCCCGCCATTAGAACACAGCACTCGACTCTCAGAACTCCGCCATTAGAACACAGCACTCGACTCTCAGAACCCCGCCATTAGAACACAGCACTCGACTCTCAGAACTCCGCCATTAGAACACAGCACTCAACTCTCAGAACTCCGCCATTAGAACAAAACACTCGACTCTTAGAACTCCGCCATTAGAACACAGCACTCGACTCTCAGAACTCCGCCATTAGAACAAAACACTCGACTCTTAGAACTCCGCCATTAGAACACAGCACTCGACTCTCAGAACTCCGCCATTAGAACACAGCACTTAATTATCAGAACTCCGCCATTAGAACACAGCACTCGACTCTCAGAACTCCGCCATTAGAACAAAACACTCGACTCTTAGAACTCCGCCATTAGAACACAGCACTCGACTCTCAGAACTCCGCCATTAGAACAGAGCACTCAATTATCAGAACTCCGCCATTAGAACACAGCACTCGACTCTCAGAAATCCGCCATTAGAACACAGCACTCGACTCTCAGAACTCCGCCATTAGAACACAGCACTCAATTATCAGAACTCCGCCATTAGAACACAGCACTCGACTCTCAGAAATCCGCCATTAGAACACAGCACTCGACTCTCAGAAATCCGCCATTAGAACACAGCACTCGACTCTCAAACTCCGCCATTAGAACATAGCATTCAACTCTCAGAACTCTGCCATTAGAACACAGCACTCAACTCTCAGAACTTTGCCATTAGAGCACAGCACTCGACTCTCAGAACTCCGCCATTAGAACAGAGCACTCAATTATCAGAACTCCGCCATTAGAACACAGCACTCGACTCTCAGAACTCCGCCATTAGAACAGAGCACTCAATTATCAGAACTCCGCCATTAGAACACAGCACTCGACTCTCAGAACTCCGCCATTAGAACACAGCACTCAATTATCAGAACTCCGCCATTAGAACACAGCACTCGACTCTCAGAACTCCGCCATTAGAACACAGCACTCAATTATCAGAACTCCGCCATTAGAACACAGCACTCGACTCTCATAAATCCGCCATTAGAACACAGCACTCGACTCTCAGAACTCCGCCATTAGAACATAGCATTCAACTCTCAGAACTTTGCCATTAGAGCACAGCACTCGACTCTCAGAACTCCGCCATTAGAACATAGCACTCAACTATCAGAACTCCGCCATTAGAACACAGCACTCAACTGTCAGCGCTCAGCTACCACAACGATGCGCTCAGCCAGCAGTGCATGCAGTCAGCCATCAGAACATAGCACTTGGCTATCACAACACAGCACTCAGTCATCAGAACTTAGCGCTTGGGCCATCGGAACGCAGCGCTCTGCCTTCAGAACATTGCGTTCAGCCATAGGAATGCAGCGCCTGGCCATCAGATCACAACTCTCAATTATCACAATGCGTCACTCAGCCATCACAATGCAGCATTCAACTATCAGTACACAGCGCTTTGCCATCAGAATGCAGAGCTCAGCTATCAGTACACAGTGCTCTGCCACCATAATGCAGCACTTCGCCATCAGAACGCAGAGCTCAGTCATCAGAACGTAGCTTTCAACCGTCAGTACACAGCACTCTACCATCATAATGCAGTGCTTCACCATCAGAACACAGCTTTCAACCATTAGTACACAGCACGCTACCATCATAATGCAGCGCTTCACCATCAGGACACCACTTTCAACTATCAGTACACAGCGCTCTGCCATCATAATGCAGTGCTTTGCCATCAGAACACAGCTTTCAACCATCAGTACACAGCGCTCCGCCATCAGAACGCAGCATTCAGAACACAGCATTCAATCATAATGCAGCGCTCCGCCATCAGTAGGCAGCGTTCTGCCATCAGAATGCAGCGCTCCACCATCAGAGCGCAGCACTTGGCCAACAAAACCTTCTTGACCTGAACCTTTCCTCCAACATTGGTGCTTTGTCTCCCATCAGTCACTGACCTTTGCAGCTGATCAGTTGCCACCATGTCGCCTTAATGCTGGAACACACAGTGCCAACATTGGAGGAATGGCTCATGTCTAGAAGGTAAGAATCTTGTGGACAATCCCTTTAATGTGTGGGGCTGCTTTTTCATAACACAATTTTAGATGAGATGGCTCTTAAGTGCTACTTTTTGCATTAAAAGGAACGTGTCACCATTTTTTCGGCCTATAAGCTGCGGCCGTCACCAGTGGGCTCTTATATACAGGAGTCTAACATGCTGTATAAGAGCCCAAGCCGCTGTGTAGAATGTAAAAATCACTTTATAATACCCACCTAACAGTCGCGCTGCGGTGGATTCTAGTCAGTTAGGTGTCTTCGTTGACCGGTGCCGGCACCGCCTCTTTCGGTCATCTTTGTCGTTCTTCTGTAGCTGGGGTGCATGACGCGCCCTACGTCATCCACACTTGCCGCCATTGAGGTCCTGCGCAGTGTGTATGATATAGGACGCGTCATGCACACAGGCTTCAGAAGGAGGACGAAGATGGCCGAAAGAGAATGCACCGCAACGGAGAATGGAGATGCCCATATGACTCAACTCCACCACAGCGACCGTTTTTGGTAAGTATTATAAAGTGATTTTTACGTTCTACACAGCGGCCTGGGCTCTTATACAGCATGTTAGACTCCTGTATATAAGAGCTCACTGGTGGTGGCCGCAGCTTATAGGCCTAAAAAATGGTGACAGCTTCCCTTTAAAGGTGTATTTTCAAGATCCTATCCTATATATGTGGTAGGTGTAATAAATTATCAAATACCTTTAATTAGAAATGTAGTATAGTTCTCCTGATTCACTATGTAGCTTACCACATGTTCAAGGCATTGCAGGACCTTATGAATCCATGGTTACAACCACTAGCAACTAACTTACTAGCTGTGACTATATGCATGATCGAAACCATATATACCTAAGGTTCTGCAATGCCTTGAACATGAGGTGAGAGACAGTGAGTCAGTAGAACTATACTACATTTCTAATTGGAGGTATTTGCTAATATTATTATTATTATTATTATTACACCTGCTATATATTAGGATAGGAGCTTGCAAATGGGAATTCCCCTTTAAGCAATGCTGTAGATAATGTGGATGCCAGAGCCATGTGCAAAGAGGTTTTGTATAGTGCAGGGGTCTCAAACTTGGCTGGGTATAAGGGCTGCACAGAAAAAAAAAATCATTTGGGAGGTCGCATTCATTTCATGAGAAAGTGACATTTTTATTGGTGCTAAAAATATAATTTTTTTTTCTTTTTATACAGTTTATACAGTTGTTGAACATCTTCCGTTCGTTTGTTATAACAAATGTGCACTTTTTTTTGTTTAAATATAAAAAAAAACAGCAAAAGAAAACATTTTTGATGGTAAAAAAAATGTCATGCTTTTATTTTGATTTGAAATTTTTTTTTTTTACATTTTATCCCTTTTTAAGTAATACAGTTTTACAATTAGCACCATATGGTAATTTTGGCCAACATCTTGTAGTAATGTGCCCATCCTTGTCCCATTGTAGTAATATGCCCACCTTTGTCCCCATCCTGTAGTAATGTGCCCCATCCTTGTCCCCTTCTTGTAGTAATATCCCCATCGTGTAGTAATGTGCCCATCCTTGTACCCTTTCTGTAGTAATGTGCCCATCTTTGTACCCATCCTGTAGTAATGTGCCCCATCCTCATCCTTGTCCCCATCCAGAAGTAATATGCCCATCCTTGTGCCCATCTTGTAGTAATGTGCCCATCCTTTTCCCCTTCCTGTAGTAATGTGCCCATCCTTCTCCCCATCTTGTAGTAATGT
The DNA here is from genome assembly GCF_048569485.1 of Anomaloglossus baeobatrachus. Classification (NCBI taxonomy): domain Eukaryota; kingdom Metazoa; phylum Chordata; class Amphibia; order Anura; family Aromobatidae; genus Anomaloglossus; species Anomaloglossus baeobatrachus. Next base: position 365,657,008 of record NC_134354.1, on the reverse strand, counting down.
GCCTATCCTTGTCCCATTCTGAAGTAATATGCCCATCCTGTAGTAATATGCCCATCCTTTTGCCCATCTTGTAGTAGTGTGCCCCATCCTTGTCCCATTTTCTTTAGTAATGTGCCCCATCCTTGTCCCCATCCTGTAATAATGTGCCCCATCCTTGTCCCCATCCTGTAGTAATGTGCCCCATCCTTGTCCCCTTCTTGTAGTAATGTGACCATTCTTCTCCCTTTCCTGAAGTAATATGCCCATCTGTTGCCCATCCTGTAGTAATATGCCCATCCTTGTCACCATACTGTAGTAATGTACCGATTCTAGTCCCCATACTGTAGTAATGGGCCCATCCTTGTCCCCATCCTGTAATAATATGCCCATCCTTGTCCCCATCCTGTAATAATATGCCCATCCTTGTCCTTTTCCCATAGTAATGTGCCCATACTTGTCCCCATCCTGTAGTAATGTGCCATCCTTGTCTCCAATGGGCCCATGGAGATCCTCTTCTTGTATTAATGTCCCATATACTGGTCCAACACACACACACACACACACACACACACACACACACACACACACACGCAAAACAAACAACATTCTTCTCACCTGTCCTCTGTTACCTCGGTGTCCTCTTCCCTGCTTCTTGTGGCCTGCAGGCACATGGATCCGGTAACAGCCGCAGCTGTCCGTGCTTCATCTGAAATTCAGATGAACGTTTTGCTGACGCTGAACAGAGTGTAGTTCTCTCTGCACAACTCTTCCAATGACAGCCGCTGGCCAATCAGAGGCAAGCAGCTGAGGTCATACACGTTAGCTGTTGCCTCTGATTGGCCGGCGGCTGCCATTGGAATAGATGTGCAGAGAGATCCAGCAAAATGTTCATCTCATCTGAAATAAAGCGCAGACGGCTGTGGCCCCTGCATCGGCTACGATCGTTACTGGGTCCATGTGCCTGCGTGCCGCAAGAAGCAGCCTGAGGGACCGCGTGTTTGAGACCCCTGGTCTAGTGTCTAGTATTTATATTCTATTCTGCATGCCAAAGTGCAGCAAGAGGAGATTAGCCACAATTTGATTTTTCAAATTTAAGCAAAAACAAATATGAAATTTAATCAGTCATGCAGAGTTAAAGTAAAGTTTTTTTTAAAAGGGGTTGTCCACTACTATTCCCAATTACAATATTCACCCACATAGAAGAAAAACACCTTCTACTCCCCTCCAGTTCTGGATACGGGTCTCCCGGGGCTTGTGAAATGTTAGACCAACATAAGCTCTACAACCAATCAGTGGCGGCTAATGGGCCACTTCATACTCCCTTCCTTACACAAAACTGACATTCGGAGGAAGTGGGAGAGCAACAACAGCTCCCAATTTTTCTGCTTGTTCGTTTCGGCAAAAGGAAATGAGAGTGAAGTGGCCCATGGTCCACTGATTGGCTATGGTGTTCATGTTGGTAACAACATCTCACAAGCCCCAAGAGACCCGTTGCCAGAACTAGGGTTGTTTTTATTCTGTTTGATGGAATATTGTAATTTAGAAGGGGTTGTCTGACTGGTGGACAATCCCTTCAAAATCCTTGAAGTGCCATATTTTGTTAACCCCTTAACGACCCATGACGTACTGGCTACGGGATCGTGTGCAGTTAATCCCCGCCCCCTGCCGCGGGCAGGCGACGGCGATCCGCGCACATATCAGCTGTTTTCAACAGCTGACGTGTGCCTGCTAATCACCCGCCGCCATTAACCCCTTACATCTCGCTGCCAAAATCTGGCAGCGACATGTATATGTGCGCCGCCATGATGGTGACTTACCCCGCCCCCATTGGAAGTCACGTGACATGATCACGTGCCTTTCGGTGGTTGCCATGGTAGCACAGGGTCATGTGATGACGCCTGTAGCTAACATGAGTCACTTCCTCTCAAGGCCGGAATACAGCCGGCATTGAAAGTAAAGCACCAAATCTGCAGTTCTCAGCTCTGTAGCTGTGATCTGCAGATAGGGCAGAGCGATCGGATTGCTGATCGCTATAGCCCCCTGGGGGACTAGTAAAATAAAAAAAAAAGTTAAAAAAAGTTTAAAAAATTATAAAAAAAAAAATAAACCTAAAAGTTCAAATCACCCCCCTTTCGCCCCATTGAAAAATAAAGGGTTAAAAAAATAAAAAATATACACATATTTGGTATCACCGCGTTCAGAAATGCCCGATCTATCAAAATATAAAATCAATTAATCTGATCAGTGAACGGCGTAGCGGCAAAAAATTCCAAACGCCAAAATTACGTTTTTTGGTTGCCGCAAATTTTGCGCAAAATGCAATAACAGGCGATCAAAACGTAGCATCTACGCAAAAATGGTACCGTTAGAAACGTCAGCTCGAGACGCAATAAATAAGCCGTCACTGAGCCATAGATCCCGAAAAATAAGAACGCTACGGGTTTTGGAAAATGGCGCAAAACGTGCACCACTTTTATTGGACAAGCTTGTGAATTTATTTTAACCCCTTAAATACAAGTAAACCTATACATGTTTGGTGTCTACAAACTCGCACCGACCTGAGGCATCACATAGACATATCAGTTTTACCATAAAGTGAACACTGTGAATAAAATATCCGAAAAACTATTGTGCGATCACACTTTTTTTTTGCAATTTTTCCGCACTAGGAATTTTTTTGCCGTTTTCCAGTATACTATATGGTAAAACTTATGGTTTCATTTAATAGTACAACTCGTCCCGTAAACAACAAGCCCTTACAATGCAAGATTGACAGAAAAATAAAAAAAGTTACGGCTCTCGGAAGAAAGAGAGGAAAAAAACAAAACGGAAAATCACAAAATGCCTGGGGTCTGAAGGGGTTAATATTCCAAATTATGGTGACTGTCTCAATTTATTAAATTTATAACATTGCAAAATGCTTGTAAAATCAAGCAACTTTTCAATTTATTTCTTACTCAAAATCCTCTCTGTTCTCCAGAACAACTGTATAGCCCACTACCTAGATTGCTGGCCACTCGGCCGCGGTTACATGAGCTTATGAATCGGATGTGTGCGATGTGAGAAAATCTCTCCTTGCGCTCTGACCAATGTTATTCAACGAGGCAGGGCAGATCTGCAAATATTTTTTACGGCGCGCATAGAGATTGACGTTATAAACCCCCTTTTAAGTACGGTATCTGTTGGACATTTAAATTCTAATGATAATCTTATTAACCCATTACTTGCCAAATTAGACATTTTCATTTTTTTTTTATTAAATGACAGATTTTTAATGAAAAAAAAAATTAAAAATTAAAATGAAATTTAAGCAAAATTAATGAATGTAATGTATAAATTAAATGAATTAATGATTAATTAATTTAATGAATTTTAAGCAAAAGATTAGGAAAAAAAAGGACATTGGTAGATAATAGGTTAATGTCGCTTTTTTCAAATACAAGCTCAATTGTAACGGTATTGTAATTGTAGGATAAGCAACATTTACTGACACCTGTTTTTCATTCCAAAATAGTCTTATCTACTTGTGCATTAAATGGGTTGTCTCATATTCATTAATGATTGCATTTGCTAAGTGCATGTAAAAACAGGTAACTTTTCAATTTCTTTTGATTACAAATCCTCTTGGTTATCAAGAATTAAGGTATATTTAATTTAATAGTTTACTGTTTTCTTTGCCAAGGTTACCGGCCACCACAGAGTGGCTAGTTTTCTAGGCAAGGAGAGCTTGCTTGCAAGTCATTTGATAGTCAGCTTGAAAGCTCCACTGTGAGGCTGACTGGATCCGTGCATCTTGTCCCCCTGCAGCTTTAGTCCCTCTGGGATTCTCCCATACTTTCAAGACTAAGCTGCTGCCTCTGCTGGCATCCTGGAAGATTGCACAGGTAAGACCAGTAGTGCCACCACACCACTAGTCTGAATCTTCAGGTGTGCATCCCTCACACAGCAAGCAGGATACCTGGAGGCAGAAAAGTGGTATGCTCTTCAAGATAAGAGGAGCACACCCATTTAATGGCAGCTCTGTAGAGATTTTTCAGTAGTTCTCTGATTTACATCATGTGCAGCATTACAATGACTGGTAACGCACACACACGCACGTGTATATGCAGTACAGACCAAAAGTTTGGACACACCTTCTCATGCAAAGAGTTTTCTTTATTTTCATGACTCTGAAAATTTTAGATTCACATTGAAGGCATCAAAACTTTGAATTAACACATGTGGAATGAAATACTTAACAAAAAAGTGTGAAACAACTGAAAATATGTCTTATATTCTAGGTTCTTCAAAGTAGCCCCCTTTTGCTTTGATTACTGCTTTGCACACTCTTGGCATTCTCTTGATTAGCTTCAAGAGGTAGTCACCGGAAATGGTCTTCCAACAGTCTTGAAGGAGTTCCCAGAGATGCTTAGCACTTGTTTGCCCTTTTGCCTTCACTCTGCGGTCCAGCTCACCCCAAACCATCTCGATTGGGTTCAGGTCTGGTGACTGTGGAGGCCAAGTCATTTGGCGTAGCACCTCATCATTCTCCTTCTTAGTGAAATAGCCCTTACACAGCCTGGAGGTGTGTTTGCGGTTATTGTCCTGTTGAAAAATAAATGATGGTCAAACTAAACGCAAACCGGATGTAATAGCATGCTGCTGTAAGATGCTGTGGTAGCCATGCTGGTTCAGTATGCCTTCAATTTTGAATAAATCCCCAACAGTGTCACCAGCAAAGCACCCCCACACCATCACACCTCCTCCTCCATGCTTCACGGTGGGAACCAGGCATGTAGAGTCCATGCGTTCACCTTTTCTGCGTCGCACAAAGACATGGTGGTTGGATCCAAAGATCTCAAATTTGGACTCATTAGACCAAAGCACAGATTTCCACTGGTCTAATGTCCATTCCTTGTGTTCTTTAGCCCAAAAAAGTCTCTTCTGCTTGTTGCCTGTCCTTAGCAGTGGTTTCCTAGCAGATATTTTACCATGAAGGCCTGCTGCACAAAGTCTCCTCTTAACAGTTCTTCTAGAGATGTGTCTGCTGCTAGAACTCTGTGTGGCATTGACCTGGTCTCTCATCTTAGCTGCTGTTAATCTGCGATTTCTGAGGCTGATGACTCGGATAAACTTATCCTCCGCAGCAGAGGTGACTCTTGGTCTTCCTTTCCTGGGGCAGTCCTCATATGAGCCAGTTTCTTTATAGCGTTTGATGGTTTTTGCCACTGCACTTGGGGATACTTTTAAAGTTTTCCTAATTTTTCAGACTGACTGACTGACCTTCATTTCTTAAAGTAATGATGGCCACTTGTTTTTCTCTACTTAGCTGCTTTTTTCTCACCATAATACAAATTCTAACAGTCTATTCAGTAGGACTATCAGCTGTGTATCCACCAGACTTCTGGACAACACAACTGATGGTCCCAACCCCATTTATCAGGCAAGAAATCTAACTTATTAAACCTGACAGGGCACACCTGTGAAGTGAAAACTATTTCCGGTGACTAATCAAAGCAAAAGGTGGCTACTTTGAAGAACCTAGAATATAAGACAAATCTTCAGTTGTTTCACACTTTTTTGTTAAGTATTTCATTCCACGTGTTTTAATTCATAGTTTTGATGCCTTCAATGTGAATCTACAATTTTCAGTCATGAAAATATTGCAAACTCTTTGAATGAGAAGGTGTGTCCAAACCTTTGGTCCGTCCTGTATATATGTGTGTGTGTGTATATATATATATATATAATATATATATATAATATATATATCGGCCTAAAATTCAAAGGAAATGTGCAATCTTTAACTGTATGCCTTTTTGAGATCAGTTCATCCTCAATTTGCTTAACTGTTCACAATTACGGTAATTTTGACCAGGGGTTCCAAAACTTTTGCATGCCACTGTAGACCAGTAATATCAAAACATTTGTATGTCCAGAATAAAATCTGAAACATAGGCTGAGTAAGACCTTTAATAGTATAGTGAGCACAAGGCAATGGTGGTTCTTATATGTATAGTAAGCCTGACTAGTGATGGGTGAACTCGCAGATATCTGGCATTGGCAGGACTAATTGGAAAATCAGTTCCTGCCCAGAATTAATCCTGGATGTCTAGCCAGACGCCGGTCCCCATATAAGTCTATGGGGACCAGAATCCGGCCATTAAAAATGGTAGTAGAAAGGATAGGGGATAGGAGCAGGCACCCTATACTTAGCGAGGCTATGGCACAGCTGTACATTGCTCTCGTGGCCACCTATTTACTCCAGGGCGGTTCATTAGGCTAATGCAATGCACTGCTTTCCCCACCCACCTGGGGTCTGTGATTAGTTGCAGTCAGACGCACCCCTACGCTGAGAGTCAGTGTCAGCTGACTGCTTTCAATTACAGGCGCTATGTGCATTTATCGATGCATAAAAATAAATGAAAAAAAAAAAAAAAATTGGCATAGGGTCCCCCTGTATTATGATACCCAGTACAGATAACGCGTACTACTACAGGCTGCAGCCCCCAGCCGTGTGCTTATCTTGGCTGTGTATCAAAATAAGAGGAACCACATGCATGTTTTTTTTTTTTTTAATATTTAAATAAATAATTTAAAAAAAAGATGTGCGGTCCCCCACAATTTTGATACCCAGCTATGATAAAGCCCGACCGCGGGGGCTGGTATTCTCAGGCTGGGGAGACACATTGTAATTGGAAGCCACCCAGTCTAAAATTAGCAGCCTGCAGCCACCATTAGATGTGACAATCCCAGAACTTTACCCAGCTCTTCCCGATTGCCCTGGTGCGGTGGAAATTGGGGGGTAAGAAGGGGTTAATCGCAGCTCACAGCTGCCACTAAGCCCTAGATTAGTAATGGGGAGGGTCTGTGAGACACCCCATTGCTAATCTGTAAGTGAAAGTAACTAAACACAAACACCAAAAAAGCCTTTGTCTGAAATAAGACAAAAAGCACCCTCTTTCACCAATTTATTAATCCCCAAAACATCACTGAATGCCCAACGTAATTCACACGAGGTCCCATTACAATTTCAGCTCTACTACATTACTGAAGGCACAGCTTGTGATTATAGAACATTAGGTTCAGGCAGAGACTGAGCCGGGGTCAGCGGTGACGTCACTCAGGTTAGTTGCAGTCACAGCTGGAGGTTTGCACAGCCCTCCACCTGTGATCGCAGGTAATCTGACTGCAGATGATCTCAATGAACTTTCATTGAGTTCACAGACCTACATCTCTTGGCAGAAAACGGCAATTATTTTTTTTTTTTTTTTTTTTTTTTACTAAGAGATACAGATCTGGTGTTGAAATTTTTACAGCATACCCCTGAACCCAATCTACACCTCCTGGCAAAAAAATAAACCAAACCACATCACTAGCACATGTGGTATGATTACAACACTAAATAGGCCAGATAAATATAAACTCTCAATCAGACAGCACTGAAACCTACAACATATGCCAAATTTAGCCAAATAATAGCTAAAAAGGTGGAGTGATGCCTAAATATTAAAATAAATTATTTTATTTATAACAATTAAAAACAGGAATTGATGCTTCATTCAATGACTAATAAGTAAGGGGACATAAACCCAAAAAAATCTAACCCCCTTCAGCCCCCGGGCACTTTCCGTTTTTGCGTTTTTTGTTTTTTGTTTGCTCCCCTTCTTCCGAGAGGCGTAACTTTTTTATTTTTCCATCAATCTTGCCATATGAGGGCTTGTTTTTTGCGGGACGAGTTGTACTTTTAAATGAAACCATAGGTTTTACCATATAGTGTCCTGCAAAACGGCAACAAAATTCCAAGTGCGGAAAAATTGCAAATAAAGTGTGATCGTACAATAGTTTTTGGGATATTTTATTCACTGTGTTCACTATATGGTAAAACTGAGATATCTATGTGATGCCTCAGGTCAGTGCGAGTTTGTAGACACCAAACATGTATAGGTTTACTTGTATCTAAGGGGTTAAAAAAAAATTCACAAGCTTGTCCAAAAAACGTGGCACACGTTTTGCCCCATTTTCCATAACCCGTAGCGTTCTCATGTTTCAGGATCTGAGGCTCAGTGATGGCTTATTTTTTGCATCTCGACCTGACGTTTTTAACGGTACCATTTTTGCGCAGATGCTACGTTTTGATCGCCTGTTATTGCATTTTCCGCAAAATTTGCGGCGACCAAAAAACGTAATTTTGGTGTTTGGAATTCTTTTACCGCTACGCCGTTTACTGATCAGATTCATTGATTTTATATTTTGATAGATCGGGCATTTCTGAACGTGGCGATACCAAATATGTGTGTATTTTGTATTTTTTTAACCCTTTAATTTTCAATGGTGTGAGAAGGGGGGTGATTTCAGTTTTTTTATTTTTTTAATTTTTTAAATCTTTTTTTTACTTTTTTTTTTTATTTTACTAGTCCCCCTAGGGGGCTATAGCGATCAGCAATCCGATCGCTCTGCACTATCTGCAGATCTCAGCTACAGAGCTGAGAACTGCAGATTTGCTGCTTTACTTTCAATGCCGGCTGTATTCCGGCATTGAGAGGAAGTGAGTCATGTTAGCCACAGGCGTCATCACATGACCCTGTGCTACCATGGCAACCACCGAAAGTCACGTGATCATGTCACGTGACTTCCAGTGGGGGCGGGGTAAGTGACTGTCATGGCGGCGCCCATATACATATCGCTGCCAGATTTTGGCAGCGAAATGTAAGGGGTTAATGGCCGCGGGTGGAAGCGATTCCACCCGCGGCTAGCAGGCACACATGTCAGCTGTTGATAACAGCTGATATGTGCGCGGATCGCGGCCGGCGGCGGGGCTTACTGGCACACGATCCATGACGTACCCAGTACGTCATGGGTCGTTAAGGGGCTAAACTAATCCTTTATTCATTATAAATGGGCTGTGCCCTGTATAAAAGTGTGAAAAGGTAGATTGCACCACTACTAGCTTCCTTAACACATTTATGTGCACAGGTAAAAAGTAGCACGTCCCATCAATATCATGTGATCTAGACATGAGTGAGTTGACACTAACTCAGTTTACCATCTTCCACCACCACTTCTAATTAAAGGTAAAAACCTTGTATTTATTGGTACTCTGGGGATATAAAGTGTATATCTAGTTCTCATTACACTGTTTTCTGATATACCAGACACTAGGCACCTTTTTTTGTTATAAACTGTGGTTCTCTATCTATGCATTCTATATAAAGTAAAACCTTGGATTTACTACAGTAAATCCATCACAAACATGAGTCATGTATGAGGGAGGTGGAGTCAGACTCAGGGAAATTGAGGAGTTGAAGCACTGTTTTTTCCCCAGGAGGGAGATTGCATGCAGGAATATGATGTGAAAATGTCAGCACACAAATCTGCATGACTTGGCAAAAAAGGCACAAAAATGGTATTCACACCGTTTGGGTGCAGTTTTCTACCAGGAGGTGTAAATTTTTTGCCGAAATCTGGTTGAGACATTTCAGCACAAAATTTGCACTTTCTGGAAGAAAACTAGACCCAAACGGCATCAAAACCGTTTTTGTGCATTTTTTTGCCAAGAGATGCAGATCTGGTGCTTTAATTTTTACACCATATTACTGCACCCAATCTACCCCTCCTGGGAAAAAAAAGCTCATCACTACCACATCATACCGCATGCGGTAGTGATATGTTTTTTTGCCAGGAAGTGTAGATTGGGTGCAGGAATGTGGTGTAAAAATTTCAGCACCAAATATGCTTCTTTTGGCAAAAACCCCCCACAGTTTTCTGCCAGGAGATGCAGGTCTGTGGAATCAATGACAATTCATTTAGGTTAACAAACTATGGAAAAAAACAGGTAAAAGACCAAGGGAACTTCAGGCTGTGACTGCAACTAACTTGAGTCACTACTCATTACGGCTCAGTCTCTACCTGGAGCTTACAGTAGGAAGTCATGTACTATGGCGCTCGCTGTGATCTTCAGATGTAGCAGAGCTGGGATCGTCGTGGCACCTCATGTGGATTACATTGGACCTGCAGGGGTGTTTTGGGGGTTAATAAAGTGGTGAAAGAGGGTTTTTTTGTCTTGTATTTCAGTAAAGTATTTTTTTGGTGTTTGTCTTTATTTACTTTGACTTACAGATTAGTAATGGGGGCGGTCACATGGACGTATCTCATTACTAATTTAGGGCTTAGTGGCAGCTGTGGGCTGCCATTAACTCATTATTACCCCGATTGCCACCGCACCAGGGCAATCGGAAAGAGCCAGGTAAAGTGCTGGGATTGTCGCATCTAATGGATGCGGCAATTCTGGGTAGCTGCAGGCTGCTATTTTTAGGCTGGGGGTCTCCCAATAATCATGGGTCTCCCCAGCCAGAGAATACCAGCCCCCAGCAGTCAGGCTTTATCATGCTTTGGTATCAAAATTGTGGGGGACCGCACACTTTGTTTTTCTTTATTTTAATTATTTAATTAAATAATAAAGGAAAAAAAAAAGCCGCATGTGGTTCCTCTTATTTTGATGCAGAGCTAAGATAAACACAAAATGTGCTGGATATCATAATATGGGGAAACTACCCCAATTTTTTTCATTTATTTTTACTGTACTCTATAGACCAGCAGACAGTGTCTGTGATTGGAAGCGTCAGGCTGTCACACAAGCTGGGGGCGCTGTCTGCAACCAATCACATGTGAGTTGATACACACGACACTTCTGGGGTGGGGCTCAAGTAGGGTCCAAAGCCATCTTAAGTAGATGTATAAACTTGGCACTCAAGATAAATGTGAATAGTGTTTTTATTGAAAAGAACTTGTAGAACCAGCATAAGCACAGACGTTTCAGTTAAAGACCTTCATCAGTGTGCATGCAGGGGGTCCTCAAAAAGGTGTAGAAACTGGCGTAGTCAAGTATGATGTGGTGTCCACACTGATGAAGGTCTTTGACCGAAACGTCTGTGTTTGTGCTGGTCCTACAAATTCTTCTCAGTAAAAGACTACTATCCACATTTATCTTGACTGCCAAGTTTCTACATCTATCTGCAACCAATCACAGACTCTTGTCAGCGGGGAAAGCAGTGCATATTCATGAGCCTAATGCGCCGCCCCGGAAGTGAAAGGGCGGCCGCCGGAGCAGTTACAGCTGCGCCGGAGGTTCTGTAAGTATGAAGCGCTGCTTGCTTTATTTTTTTTTCTTTTTCATTTTTTTTGTATTACCCGAATGCCGGACCCCGATCATTAGCTGGAATTCCCTGAGCATTCCAGGCCCAGGTCCAGCACCCAGATACTTTTGAAACCGCGCGGATCTGGACTTCCACCCATCACTAATCCTGACGTCTTTTGAACAAGGGACATCACATTCAATTCAGAATTATTGTTCAAACCAAGTACAGGCGCTCTATGCAATCTGATATCTTCTTCGTTTTTAAGGTTAAAGGTAAGTCTATCAAGTTCAGCCTAACATGTTCATCCAGAAGGCAAAAACTCCATGGGGCAAATGTTACTTTCTGTTACACTAGTTCTTTGGATCAACATCCCATCATAGAATCAACGGTAGTACTTTGTAATATTTTTTTTTTTTCTTTTTTCAAGAAAATCATCTAGGCTTTTTGTAGCAAATCAACCAATGCAACATCATGTGTGAGAGAGGCTTAGCCAAGCATTTAAAAGACCTCTGTCAGCATGGAGTGACTGTTCAAACCAAGTACAGGAGCTTGGTGCACCATGGCGTGGCCAAACATTTAAATGCACCTTACATGTTTTCCCTTTATCTCCATCCCCCTTTTCTTTGATTTACAGCTCTGGCTTCATAGAGCCAGAGAAGGGAGGAGATAGATGAAGAACTAGCAGGTGGGAAGGTATATTTAAATATTTGGCCACACCATGATTCATCAATTTTTTGTCTTATTCCAGTTTTCGAGAGGTGCATTGTAAAGCAGTAGTCCTGGTTCTTTTAAAGGGAACCTGTCAGCAGAAATTTTACACTAAACCTAAAAGATTCCCCCTCTGCAGCTCCTGGGCTGTATTCTGGAGAGGTTCCTGTTGTTTATGTGCCCCCTTTCCGACCAAAATAAAGACTTTATAAAATGGTACATTTTTGTATTCAGATCTTGATAATGGTACACGGGGGCGGGCTCTCTGGTGTCCGTTAGTCTCCCTCCCTGTTGCTTTAGGCCGTCCCACATCGCGCAATTTCAAAGAGGTGACGTGAGGTAAGCTGGCCAGCGCTTGCGCAGAACGGTGGTGGAGGCGGCGGTGAAAGCGCGACCATGAGATAAAGTGGAAAGGTACCACTTTATAAAGTCTTTATTTTGGTCAGAAAGGGGGCACAAGATAAACAGGAACATTGTTAGAATGCAGCCCAGGAGCTGCAGAGGGGGAATCTTTTAGGTTTAGTGCAAAATTTCTGCTGACAGGTTCCCTTTAAGGCATTTTCCATGTGTGATATTTTATTCGGAGTGTTATTTCATTTATTTTTATATATATATTTTTTTTTTTTTATTTGTAACTCCTTTTCAAAATGGAAATTTTTAATGTTTTATGGTCTGTGCGCACTGGGAAATTTGTGGGTTTTTTTTTTTAAAAAAAATCTGCACCCTCTGGCAGAATTCCGCACCCGCGGCAGAAAACGCACCCAAAATCCGCATGTGGTTTTACCACGTTTTGCTGCAGTTTTGGTGAGGTTTTTCTGCGGGTTGGTCCCTGCGTTTTTTTTACCATTATCTATGGCAAAACCGCTGCTTCTTTTTGCTGCAGGGCCTTACAGTTCTAGCAAAGGGGATGGTATTTATACATCATCTCATACCCACTGTGCTTCTTTTTAACTCTTTGTAAACGCACTTGCAGTACTTGTTTCAGATCCACAATAATTTCTCTTGCTGGTACGCTGAATTTCATGTGCAGATTTTTTCCATAGAATTACATAAGATGCAGAAAATCCACAGGAAAAAAATTGCATGTGCGTTTCCGCTGCAGCAATGCACTAAAAACATAGTGTCTTGTGTTTCTTCTGGTACGTGTCACACTGATGTCTCACAGGTCACATCAGTGTGCAATCTGTGTGACATCCTTGCTGCCAGCCAGAAACGGACGTGTCACCGTGTGGAGCACATGGACACTCCACACGGCAGTTTGCGGGCATGGTAACATGCTAAGGCTATGTGCGCACGTTGCGTCGGTGTACCTGCAGTTTATTCTGCACGTTTTCCTTCCCTTGGTTTTTGACCAAATGGCTTTTGACAATTTTTTAGCGCTAAAAACGCATGCGTTTTTACCGCATTTTTAGTGCGTTTTTAGCGCTTTTTACCTGCGTTTTCACCTGCGTTTCTGCAGATGCGTTTTTGAGATCAAGACACTGAGAAATAAAGTTGAATTAGTCAAAAAGAATGAAAAAAGAGAAAAAAAGTATAAAATTAACTTTTAATAAAATTATATGGGAAATTATCAATTTTAACGTAATAATAGTGGTTATGCACATTTTAACAGAAAAATAGCTAAAGTTTATTATTTTTTAACATTTAAATTTTCGGTTATTGTGTGTGTGTAAAGGAACATTAGAACCCATTAATTTTTGGCCAGAAAAGCATGCGTTTTTGGAGCCAAAAACGCAGTTTAAAAGCAGGTAAAAAGCATGAAAAACGCAGGAATTGTGATTTTGGTTGCTTTTTGCCATTTCTCATTGACTCCAATGTTAAGGAAACGCTGCAGAAATGGCAAAAACAACTGACATGCTGCTTCTTTTTCAGCATGGTTTTTGACCACAAATATGCAAATTAAACGCTGCTGAACAAAAAGCAAAGTGCAGACAGGATTTCTGCTTTTCCCATAGACTTTGCTGGAAATCAAAAACGCATGCGTTTTTGCGCAAAAACGCTGCTGCCAAAAACGCTGCAGAAACGCGGTAAAAAACGCAACGTGCGAACATAGCCTAAGAGGGCGAAATGAGCTAAAGAGGGTAACGCCCAGGGAACTAGTCCCTGACCTCATAAACATATCATGAAGGATCTTTAGAAATAGTTTTTCTCTTTATCTATACTAGTATATACAGGGACAGTTAGGCAGAGAATAGTAATATGTACCCAGAATTGCTCATGGTTCTGGGTGCATATTGCACCTGACAGGCTCCCTTTAAATTATTTTATATTTTGATAAATCAGACTTTTTATTTCATTTTGTTTCAAACGACGTCATTTTTTAACATTTCATTTAATATTTTTAAATACTTTTTTTTTTTTTCCCTTCTACTTTTCACTTTATTTTGTAGTCCCTCTATGAGACATAACCCCCGAGCGATTTTCCATTTTTAATTTTTGTTTGTCCTTTCTGCCGAGAGCCGTAACTTTTTTATTTTGCCATTAATATAGCCATATGAGGACTTATTTGTTACTGGGTGAGTTGTACTTTTGAACTACATCATTGATTCTGCCACATACTGTACTGGAAAATGGGGAAAAAAAAAATCAGTGTAGTGAAATTGCAAAAAAAAAGTGCAATTCCACATTTTTACATATTTTTTTTTTTTTTATTTATGCTCACTATATGGTAAAACTAACCTGGCATTATGATTCTCCGGGTCAGAATGAGTTTTGAGATGCCAATTGTATAGTTTTACTTTTATCTAAGTGGTGGAAAAAAATTAAAATTTAAAAAAAATTAAAAAAATTGCACTTTTGTCACCATTTTTCCAGATCGGTAGTGTTCTCATTTTTCAGGATCTGGAGCTCAGTGATGGCTTATTTGTTGCATTGCACCAGATCCCAAAAATACATTATAAAGCCAGCAGAATTTTGTATGTTACTCAAAATTGTACCTCTATAAACCACAGGTGGGCATGCAAAAAGTAAGCCGCCCTCGCAGTGCTCCATTAAGAGAAAAATATGGCAATAAGCATGTAAAATGGAGACAAACAATATTTTTTTATTTTTGTAAAATTTAGACTTTTTTTTTAAGCCATAAAATGATGAAAAAAGAAAAAGATCTGATTGCTTTGGTATTTCCTACTCATCGTACTGACCAGGAGAATCCTGTTGCGAAGACTTTTCTATTGCTGCTGTTAGAATAATAATTGTGTGTGTGTGTGTTACCATTTTATCTCACTAATCTTTTTTCCCCCAATTATATGGTAAAGTGAATAGTGTCATTGAAATCTACGATTTGTCCTGCAATAAACAAGTCCTCATACATTTATATGGACAAAAAAAAATAGAAAGAAACTAATGGCTCTTGGAAGATGGGGAGGAAAAAATGAAAGCACAAAAGTGAAAATTGGCTGCTTCCTTAAAAAGGGTTAAAGGTGTTAAGCCTTGATCACATGGGGACTGTTCAGTGGCATTAGAAGATCAAAAATCGAATGGCACAGGGCATAATAAAGAAGTATTCTCCCCGACCTTATAGGGTACGTGCCCACGATCAGTGTTTGCTGCGTTTTGGATGCATAGTGCTTCTGCTGCATCCAAAATGTTGCGTTGTACAGTACAAGCACAGTGGATGGGATTTCTTGAAATCCCGTGCCCACTGTGGTTGTTTTTTCTGCAGTAAACCCTGACCTGCAGTTCGTCTTTTCAGAACGCAGAATGTCAATTGTTTGCTGTGGATTCGCATGCGTCCTCCGTAGGGAGAACACAAGCGAGAGACCACAACGCACTGAGCCCTGATCATGGGTACAAGCAGCTGCAGTCTACCGTGTTCCCCTGCAGAGGAGACTCGCGGCCCCGCATCAGGACACAGTGAGTCCTGATCGTGGGCACATACCCTTATACGCTATCCTGATCGTGGGCACATACCCTTATACGCTATATGATGAAACATGATGCAGTATTATTACGGACACCCACACACTCCTTTCTAGAACAAAGAAGTCCAAGCGCAGTTATCGGTCATCACCTTCTAGCGTTTTTTGTCTTCAGGAAGCTCACAACATTTTGGGCTACCAGCTGTCTAAAGATGAGCCATCTCTGCAAGTAAAGGCAACCTGTGAAGTGATGACCATCCAAAATTACATGTAAAAAGTGTTATATAAGAGCATCTGTCACAAGAAATTGGGTCTGGATAAAAGGGTGGTCTTCTCAAGGAGGTGGTCTTTTGTAGAGGCTTCACTATATATTGCTTTTTGTTGTAATGTTATAGCAGATTCTAAAGTGACAAAGTAAGACACAAAGCGCAACAAATCTACACTCTGCAATGTACTAGTTACTCGTGTTGGTGTGAACGCAAACATTTCTATCTACTAAGGGTCTATTTTTTCCCTCCTACAGGTTAAAGTATGGATGCTAACATTAATAATGGAGAAGAGCCTGTGATTTTAGGAAACTTTTACAAGAAGCAGACTACAAAGGTACCAGAAGAATCTCTGTTGGATGAAAATTATTTCATGAACTCGGAGGTGCTGACGGGAATTCCAGGTATTGCTATTGAGGATGAGCAGGATTATTTGCTGACGGGCAGCACTTCCTCCCCACTTCATTTCCTACAGAGTATGGAAAAAGATAGGACTACTACTACTACAGAGCCCAAAACAGAAGGTGAAAGGGACATTCAGATCAGTAACTTGAGGCTAACAGATTTCCTCCCTCAACTAAGCAAAGAGTCCATGCTACAGACAGTCGGAAAAGATTTAGGTGCATCCAGAGAAAGAGCTGTCCAGGAACCATACACATCCAAGGAATCACCCCGCGCAGGGATATTCCAAGGCACGTTTTCTAGAGACTCAGATTTCGGCTTAAAAGGATATTTTGAGACAAACCAAGGTAAATGACATTAAGTTTTTAAAGACAAACATTTTTTAGGTATAAAAATGTCACAGGATTATTTTTAAAGGTTTTTACAATATACACAATGATTTAGCTGTGACCTTCCAATCCAGTATTGTATTTAGCAGTGGGATTCCCAATGATGAGACCCTCTCAACATGCCATTGATTAATGTTCATGAAGAAAAATCTGTCAGTAGTATCAATCCTTCTAAGGCCATGTGCGCACGTTGCGTTTTTTCTTGCGTTTTGGTTGCGTTTTAAACTGCACCGTGTCAATGACAAACTGCATGCATTTTGCTTCCCCAACAAAGTCTGAGAAGTCAAAATTTCCATCTGCACTTTGCTTTTATGTAGACAGTGTTTTGCTTCACAAATATTTGCCAAAAGCATTGCAAAAAAAAGCAGCATGTCACTTCTTCATAGCGTTTTGTGAAAATGTTCCACCCATTTAAATGAGTGAGGTGTGTCAAAACGCAACCAAAATGTTTGCACAGTGTTTTGGTTGCATTTTGGATCCGTTCTGGTCAACAAAAATACAGGTCTCTGTCTGTCTTTCTGTCTCCTTCATACTCTCCGATCACCGGCACAGCACAGCTGTCACACTGCTCCCGTGGCCTCTCCTGCTTCTGAAAGTGCCGGCCACTCATTAGGCTCTTCTCATATTCACTGCTTCCCCCGCCCACCGGCGCCTATGATTGGTTCCAGTCGGATGTGCTGCCACGCTGAGTGACAGCTATCTTGCTGCAACCAATCACAGCCGCCGGTGGGCAGGTCTAAATCAGGCAGTACAATAAATAATTAAAAAAAAAAAAAATGGCATGCGGTCCCCTTCAATTTTGATACCCAGCAAATATAAAAGCCACACAGTTGAGGGCTGGTATTCTCAGATTAGGGAGACCCACGTTATTGGGAGCCCCCCAGCCTAAAAATATCAGCCAGCAGCCCCAAGCAATTGCCGCATCTATTAGATGCGACAGTCCCGGGACTTTACCCGGCTCATCCTGAATGCCCTGGTTCGGTGGCAATCTGGGTAATAAGGAATTAATGGCAGCTTATAGCTGCCACTAAGTCCTAGCTTAGTGATGGCAGGCATCAATGAGACACCCCCAATCACTAAACTGTAAATGAAAGTAAATAAACAGGAACACCGAAAAATCCTTTATTTGAAATAAAAGACAAAAAAACACCCTCTTTCACCACTTTATTAACCCCAACACAACCCTCCAGGTCCGACGTAATCCACACGAGGTCCCATGACTCTTCCAGCACTGCTACATCTGACATGTACAGCGAGGGGCCATAGAGCACAACTGGTCGCTGTGAGCTCCATGCAGCAACTGAAGTGAGTCACACTATCAGCGGTGACGTCACTCAGGTTACCCGTGGCCACTGCTGTAGTCCACCACCTGGACAGCAAATCACCCGAGTGACTGAAGTGAGCCTTGTGATCAGCGGTGTCCCCACTCAGGTGATTTGCGGTCACAGCTGGAGTCCATCACCTGTGATTGCAAATCAGGCCGCGACACAGAGACAGAGCTGCGCACTGAGAATGCACTCAGGTGTACCTCTGATGTCACAGCTGTGGGCCCCGCACTACTGCCTGAGTACATTCTCATCGCTCGGCTCTGTTTGTCTGCTGTCAGCGGTCAGTCATGCTCCATGGTGCTGCTTTGACAGAACAGGGATGTAGCAGAGCTGAATCGCCGTGGGAGCGCACTGTCAAAAAGGCATTCAAAACGCATGCGTTTTGGATGCATTTTCTTTGTCAAAAGCAGTATTTACAGTTGTCCAAGTCTGCCAGTGGGTGCATTTTTTTTTTTTTGTCGTCAAATCAAGAACGCAGCGTGCGGAAATACCCTTGGCCTTCTATACTAGCATTTTTTGTCGTATAATCTGCGAGCCAATGTATTATTCCAGAGAAATCCACATTTTTCTTTATGCATACATGAGCTGTTAAGATCTTTGGACCGAACAGACTTCTATGAGAATCTGCCTCCAGAGCTTATTCTAAATGAAAGGGCACATTAGCAGTGTGAGACATGTAGATCAGAAGGGTGGACTGTCAGTCATTACATGTCTCCCACTGGAAATACCCACTTTCATTTAAAATAAGCTGTGGAGGCAGATTCTTAGGGAAAGAAGTGTGGCCCAAAGTTCTTAACCGCTCATTTCCATATTAAGAAAAATGCGGATTTCTCTGGAATAAGACATCAGATCACAGATGCCAAAATATCATTTTATTCAGCTTCCTAGGACCTGCATGGCCCTATAGACGGCTTAGGAGGACTAATCCTACTGACAGATTCTCTTTACTTTCAGTTAGTCCATGTGCTGCTTTACTGTTCCCTAAAAAGCCTGTATAATCTTTTCCCTTGCCCTCATCATCAGTCATTAAGATTTACTCATAAGTTAGCTTACACTTCAGTTGTGGTTTTTTTTTTTTTGGTTTTTTTTTTTGGTTGTTTTTTTTTTATAAATCAAATACTTCTACTGCCTATTAAATAATGATTTAGGAACATCTTTTCTTATAAACTTGCACTGGTATTCCTATGATATCCCTTCTAGAGATGATATGGATATAGTGACATCTGGGTGTATCCCTATACTCTTGGCACATATTGGACGGTGACTGTGGAGGGACACATCTGGTAACACCCAGCTGCTAATTTCAGTCTTAACCTTTAATTTAATAACAAGAACCGTACAAGGAGGACTTGTAATAAAAGTTGCTCCTGGATTGTTAAAGGAATACGTTTATTTAATGAAACAAAAATGACTGAAGAGCTGCTAGATCCACATGGGACAGAAAAGCAGCCGATGTTACCTATGGATTTGTATGTGTAAAATCAGCAGCAGATTACAGTAGCAGATAAGTGCATGACATCTTATCAATCTCCTCCTAGTGTTCAGATGAGAGGCCAACTGGTTTGTGAATAAAAACAAACTTATCCTATGCCTAAATTCATATGGTTAAAAAGCAGACAGATCTCAGACTAACGTTACACTTAAAGGGAACCCAACATCAGGATTTTGGTATATAAGGTGCAGCCAGTGCAGTACTGGCACTATCAGGCACAGGCGGTACATACCATTAGGGGGCAGCTCGGATGTTTAGGCTGTGAAATCCAAGTTTGTGTAGTTTGAAAATTCTTCCACTTTTTGACTGACATGATTCCCAACCCCCCCTCTCTTTCCGCCGCCTGCTCCTCCCTCTCTCTGGCTGTATGCAAAATTTCTCTCTTCAGTAACACGGCGTCGGAGTTGGCGCCTGCGCATGGCGCTTAGCTCCGGCGCCATGTTTTTGAAGCCCGCATTACCCAGTTTTGTGTCTGAGAGGGCGGCGCATGCGCCCTCGCTTCTTCAGATCTTGTTATGACCGCGGTCACTACAGGACTGGAGAACAGCGGATCTTACCGATTAGCTGCAGCAGACGATATCGTAGCTGCAGCTAATCGGGGTATTGCGTGCATATCGGGAATCGCGTGCATAACCCGCCCGGATATTATCTGGAGAAGTGCAAATGTCAGTCAAAAAGTGGCTGAATTTTCAGACTTCATAAACTTGGATTTTCACAACCTAAAAAGACACATGCATGTGCATAAATATAATACAATAAACCTTTCCCGTTTTAGGTCCGTTAGGAACCAAATATATGTATATTTACCAGATGCCAGAATAATGAGAGAGAGGGAGAATGTATTAAGGTATTATTACTTTCTGCAAACTCAAAAGTTTCCATACATTTCATTAATATTTGGTACCATTGCCCTTAAACTGTATGACTTGGGTAAAACATTTTTGATCTCCTTCCACAAGCTTCTCACAATAGCTGGTAGGAATTTGGGCCCATCCTCCTGACAGAACTGGTGTAACTGAGCCGTGTTTGTAGATCGCCTTGCTCACACCTGCCTTTTCAGCTTTGCCCAGAAGTTTTCACTAGGATTGAATTCAGGGTTTTGTGATGGCCACTCCAAAAATTGACTTTGTTATCCTTAAGCCACTTTGTAACCAGTTTGGACATATGCCTCAGTTCATTGTCCATGTGGAAGACCCATTTCCGCCCAAACTTTAACTTCCTGGCTGATGTCTTGAGATGTTGCTTCAATATTGCCACATACCGTATTTTTCGGACCATAAGACGCACTTTTTTTCCTCCAAATTTGGGAGGAAAGTGTGGGGTGCGTCTTATGGTCTGAAGCTGCGGGGTATGGAGCTGTGGGGAGTCAGCGCTATGCAGTGGGATACCAGGAGGCAGGGAGGGTCGCTGCTGCAGGATGCCGGCTGCTGGAGAAACCACGTGTACCCGCTGCTTAAAGTCAGTGAATATTCATTAGCTGCTCCCCGCCCACCTCTCTCTGCAGTCAGACTCAGCGGGTGTGAGGAGCAGCTAATGAATACTTGTTTAATGTAAACAGCGGACACACATGGGAGCTCCAGATGCCGGCTTCCTGCAGCGGCTGGGGAGACTGTTGGGGAGACTGTGTCCGCTGTTTAGGAGGCAGGAGCAGGGTGCTGCTGCAGTCATGTCTCGCCCGGAGGATGTGCAGATCACTGCAGTGTCCGGGCCAGAGCACGGCATACCTTCACAGCACAGCCGCAGTCTCTGTGCTGAGGGCTCAAATTACTTTCACTTTGCTCCTGCTGCCTCTGCTCAGTCTCCCGTAGCTGACAAGGACCTACAGTGATGTAATGCAGAGGGGTGGCCAGAGCAGCACAGAACAGCACAGTGCCCTGCCTCTTCATTACATCACTTCAGGTCCTCTTCAGATATGGCAGACTTTGTTTGTAATGCCAGGACCAAACTGAAGCATGGTGATCAGCACATCAGTAAAAGTAAGGCAATAAATAATATAGTATAGGCATTACTGTACACCTGGATGGGGTTGGATTATATATAATATATATATACATATTATATATATATATATATATATATATTATATATCTCTATCACACACACACACGCTATATAACTATATACACACACAAACACACACACACGCACAGTATATAACTATATATATATATATATAGATATATATAGATATATATCTATATATATATATATATATAGATATATATATATATATATAGATATATATCTATATAGATATATCTATATATATATATATATATATATATATATATATATATATATATATATATATAAAAATATATATACACACACACACACACACACACTATATACACACAACCACACACACACACAGTATATAACTCATATACACACATATATATATATATCACACACACACATCAGATTGGAGGATCACACATATAATGATGGGGAACATACATATTCCACAATAGGGGCCATATATACCTGGAAGGTACCCAGAATGGGGGATAGGAGGACAGAATTTGGGGATATTATTACCTCAGTAACACTGTTAGCAGTAAAATAACAGTGTGTCATGACCACATTCTTTTACTTTAATTTTATTTTTTTTTCTATTTTTTTCTCCTGTAAAACAAGGGTGCGTCTTATATTCCGGTGCGTCTTATAGTCCGAAAAATACGGTAATCTTCTTTCCTCATGATGCCATCTATTTTGTGAAGTGCACCAGTCCTTACGGCAGCAAAACAACCCCACAACATGATGCTGCCACCCCGTGTTTCACTGTTGGGATGTTTTTATTAGGCTTCAAAGCTTCACCATTTTTTCTCCAAATGTAACAATGGACATTATGGCCAAACAGTTCAATTTTAGTTTTGTCAGACCACAGGACATGTCTCCAAAATTTAAGGTCTTTGTTCCTGTGTGCATTTACAAACAATCTGGCTTTTTTATGTTTCTTTTGGAGTAATGGCTTCTTCCTGGCAGAGTTGCCTTTCAGCCCATGATGATACAGTACTTATTTCACTGTGGATAATGACATAATCTTACCAGCTTCCGCCAGCATCTTCCTAAGGTCTTTTGCTTTTGTCCTTGGGTTGATGTGCACATATCTGACCAAAGCACACTCATCTCTGGTACACAGAACCCGTCTCCTTCCTGAGCGGTACGATGGCTGGATATTCCCATCTTGTTTGTAGTTGCGTATAATTGTTTGCACAGATGAATGAGGCCCTTCAGGTATCTGGAAATTGCACCCAAGGATGAACCAGACTTGTGCAAGTCCACAATTTTGTTCCTAAGATCTTGGCTGATTTCTGTTGACTTTCACATGACCCTACACAAAGAAGCAGTGTGTTTCAGGTGTGCATTAAAATTATTATTTTTTATTTATAGAGCACCATTGATTCCATGGTGCTGTACATGAGAAGGGGGTAACATACAGAATACATATAAAAGTTACAGTAGACAGACTAGTACAGAGGGAAGAGGGCCCTGCCCTTGCGGGCTTACATTCTAAAGGAATAATACATCCACAAATGTTTTGAATTAACTCAGATGTTGCCAATAAACCTATCGGAAGCTTCCAAAGACATGACCTCATCACTTGGGCTGTCCCATATTGTTTAAAGGCATAGTACTCTTAGTGTATGTAAATGTTTGACTTTGCAGAAAGTAATAAAAATGCCATAAAACATTCTCTCTCATTATTCTGGCATTTGGCAAATATAAATAATTTTGATTCCTAATTGACCTAAAACGGGAAAGGTTTATTCTGATTTCATGTCAGATAGTGAGAAAAACATGCAGATGTGTCTTTTTAGATAATGTATGTAAACTTCTGGTTTCAACTGTATGTAGGGGACTGTTTTCTTTTCACAAATCGAATTTCCACACTTTTATAAAGTCACAGCATGGACTAGTCATCTCTGTAGCTTCAATGAGATTTGCCTACACTTGTCTATAGGTGCATAAATTTCAACTAACAGATAACCTTGCAGTTCTTTAGAGGAAATATGTCAACAGATTTTTGCTATGTAATGTGCAGACAGCAGCTAGTATAGAGGATGCGTCACACACAGATTTCAGCGACGTGTCACTTAACAGGCTGTGTGCTGTTGTTTTCATACAATGATTGTTTGTATCACCAGTAGGTGTCAATATACAATGTACATACAGAGCCTGGTGTGGGCGCAGTTAAGTTTCTGAGCTCTGCTATTTGCTACATCTAAAATCTTTGATTGTGGCTCAACTGCTGCACCCAATAAACTAAGTAGTACATTGTTGGAATAAGGGTCTCTTCCTAAGTTATACTGCTCTCAGATAAGGTAGCAGAAACCTGGTGACCGTGTCCCTATGAATTCTGTTTAGTGCTTACTGCAAGTTAAAACAGCCAATGTATAAAAAGGGATGACTATACAAATGAAAAATCATCCATTTTTTCTTAATGACTATTGCGCGGTGTACGTGTTTGTGTTTTATATTATATACCCTCATGTCAATATAGCATACCACTGATGGGTGATTTTTTGGACATGGCTTGAACGATTATGCTTCTTTTGGCCCTTAGGCTACTACGTTCCCACAATGAGCTGTCAGTGAGTTTTGGTGTTGCAGCACTTCTGCACCTATTTTGTACATTAAGTTACTTGCCTTTTTCGAGTGAGTTTTTTTTACATATATAATATATATATAAAAAAATCTCTAATATATAAAGCTGAATGTATGTGTGTATGTCCGGGATTGGCATCTGCACCGTCGTAGCTACAGCCACAAAATTTTGCACACTCCTACTTCTGGACTCCGAGAGCGTCATAGGTTATGTTTCGAGGGGAAATTTTAACCCCGCACTTCACAGTTATTCGCCAAAAAACCTGCCTCCATTAAAGCGAATGGATCTGGGAGCCACAGTGCAGCCAGAACTTCAGAAGAATGCGCAGCCACGCCCTTATATGGAATGTTGGTGTGTCACAATGCAGCCAGGGAAAGAGGCAGACACAGACAGGGTAAGAAACAGACATAGGGTAAGAGACAGACACAGACAAAGAGACAGACTGACAGGGAAAGAGAGACCGGTTAAGAGACAGACACAGACAGGTAAAGAGACAGGGAAAGAGGAAAAGAGACAGACGGGGAAAGAGACAGACGGGGAAAGAGACAGACGGGGAAAGAGACAAAGAGATAGAGAGATATATACAGAGGGGAAGACAGACAGAGAATGGGAGAGATATATACAGAGGGGGAGACAGACAGAAAATGGGAGAGAAACAGAGACAGTTACTATCCCGGGCAGCGGATATTGTGTGCAGAATAAATTTTTGTTAATACATTCTATTTTGTTAACAGTTATTAACCCGGGTAGTACAGCTTGTGTGTATGTGTGTGTATATAATATATATATATATATATATATAATATATATATATATATATATATATATATACACAGTATATACACATATATAATATAATGTGTGTGTGTGTATGTATGTGTGTGTGTGTATATATATATATATATATATATATATATGTATGTGTATATATATATACATGTGTGTGTGTGTGTGTATAGATATATATATATATATATATATATATATATATATATATATATATAATATAATATTATAATATAATTTTTATTGCGTTTTTTTGAAGCTGTGTTTTTTTTGTTTTTCGGCTATGTCATGCTTCAAATAAAGCTGCTTTGCTTTTGATACTTTGTTATTTTAGCATTGACAAAACTTTGACATATCAAAACTCATGTAACTCTCACATGACTGTGTGTCTCTGCAGCGGAAACGCACTTAAAACGCCTATGCATTTTTTTCCTGCGGATTCTTCTCCACTAATGCAAGTCTTTGGGGAAAATCTGCACATAAAAACAGCATACAGTTGAGAAATTAACATGCTATGAATTTGAAACATGCACCGTAGGTCAATTTACTCAGAGTAAAAAAAAAAAGAAAAAGCACAGCGGACATAAGCTTTCAATAAAGCCACCCACTTTGCTGGAACTGTAAGATGCTATAGTTTTGGCGCAGCAAAAATATGCAGCCTCATCTGAGAGCAGCATAATGTAGAGACAGAGACCCTGATTCCAGCGATGTGTCACTTACTGAGGTGTTTGCTGTCATTTTGATAAAATCAATGTTTTCTCTGCTGGAGATCTAGTAGTTATACAGAAATCATGAATATGCTGGACTACCTGCAGGACGCCTAGTAGTCCTCTAATGATAATCTACTACTCATTAATTAGTAATTTTAGCAAAACTACACTAAGCAGCCTAGTTAGTTTAACAACCCTGGAATCAGAGTCTCTGCCCCTACTTTCTGCTGTTTTTATCAAGTATGCACAGTAGTTGCATACCACGACAAAAGGGAATGTATCCTCAAAAAAAAGTAACAATTGAAATAATTAACTGTTAAAGTTACAATATTTGTAAAAGAATTAAACTTTATTATGTTATAAAAGATGAGTAATGATTGAAAACGTTTAGATATTATCAGCTTTTAAACACTAGGGGGAGCAGCTGTTCACATTTTGACATGAAAACAAAGTGTAAGGCCGGGGTCACACAAGCGTATGAATCGGACTCGAGCAATGTCAGAAAATCTCTCCACGCACTCTGACCAATGTTATTCAATGAGGCAGAGCAGATCTGCGTGTTTTTTTTTTCATGCCACGTCGGCATGAGAGAAAAATCCCAGCATGTCGCGTTTGGCAGCATGTCTCCCGATAATGCTCACCCGTACAAGTCTTTGGATACTTGTGAAGCATCGGACTGCACTCAGATGTCATCAGATATACGCAGACAGGCAATGGAGAAGATTGGGAGATTAATCTCTCCATCTACTCCATACTTGTGTGTCGATAATCGCATGTGAGAAGATTGCATCACGGTACACTCGGGTCATGCTCTCAGCAGAACGTAAGCCGAGTGTCATTAGCATATCACATCCCATGCTATACAACAATGTGGCTCCATGCTAGCTCACATTACCACTGTAGTAAATGTGGGCAGGATCTCCGGACGTGTGTGACATCGCTCTTCCCCCTCCACATTTGGGTGTTTTCAAAAACAATGGGAGGATAAAGTTTGGGATAACAGTGCAGTGGCATTTTTAATTTTATATTTTCATGGGTCAGATTTTATTTTTTTTTTTGCATGTCCGGTGTTAGGGAAGGGGTATGAATGCAAACACTTTCCGCCTCTGCTCTCTTCCCCCTCCTATGTTTTTAGGCTCTTGGGAAAGCTTGCCACACAGCTTCCAAGGAAAAGGTCCAGCTTTTACCGTGGCTGAAGACCTAATAACATAGGAGTGGTTGTAGGGGGTGTGTAGTGTGTCCTGGTCACCACTCATTGCTTATTACCATATGTTATCCGATTCTTCATCGGTTTTTGGGTCCTTGGGTAAGTTGTTCCTGGGAATGCTTCCCTAAGGGTATGCTCACACACTCAGAATTTGCAACAGAATACTCTGCCGCAAATCCTGATGTGTTGGCAGGAAAAAACGCCTCAAATACACGCGTTTTTGTTGCACTTTATATGCGTTTTGTTGCTGATTTATCCTTACTCATTAGTATGAGTGAAATCTGCTCTAAATGGTGCAAGAATGGACATGCTGCAGATATGAATGTGCTGCAAAACGGCAAGGAAAAAATGAGCAACTTGTGCATGAACCTTCAGGAAGCTTATTAACTTTGCTTCTACTAGGAAATCCTTCAGCTTTTGTCACCAAAACGCAACAAAAACCCAATGTGTGCACATAACCTAATGCTGGATCTGATCACCGCTCAACACTACTTACAGTACTGAGCGTAGCAGTCAAATCATTGCCAGCTGCTGCAACCTGAACACAGTAATTAGCAGTGACCAGGGCCGCCATTTGGGTGGCACCATATACACCGCCACCTTTTAATGCCTTCTCCTATGTTATTAGGTTCTTCAACTGCTGTAAGGCTGGTTTCACACTACGTCTTTTTAACATCCGTTGAAAACGTTATTTTAACGGAAGTACGGATCCTGTGCAAATCCGTTTTCACTTCAATGCATTTTCAATGGACTCGCGTCCACCTGCGTTCGCATGCGTTTGCGTCCGTTAGACGCAGGATCCGTCCTTTTGCGTTATTTTAACATGTTTCAAAAACGCAACATGTAGCGTTTTTTTGCTTTGTCAAAATAACGCATCTCACAGGATCCTTCACATTGCGCCGCGAGCTGCAATGCATTTCAATGAGTGCTGGATCCTGCCTAGCAGAATGCGTTCAGTTGCGTTGTAACAGGATCCTGCTTTTGTACTGAGCATGCCCAGAAAGTACTGAGCATGCCCAGAACCAGTCTCCAGTGATCTGTCTATCTCTCTACTCCCTCCCTCACCCCCTCTCTCTCTATCTCTGTCTTTCCCCCTTCCTCTCTCTCCCACCTGAGAGCTGCGGACACTCGTAACCAAGGTAAATATCGCGTAACCACTTCTCTTAGTTACCCGATGTTTACGTTGGTTACGCGTGCAGGCAGCCCTGCTCCTAGCAGCTGCAGACACTCGTAACCAAGATAAATATCGGGTATCCAAGGCCGATGTTTACCTTGGTTACCAGCGTCTGCAGCTGTCAGAAGCCTCCTCCCAGTCTAGCTCCCCTCACTCCCGATCACATGACTCCAATGCCCGCCCCTAAATATCCAGTGCAGGATCCTGCAAAATAACATGTGCGTTTGCATACGTTATTTGCTGTAAAAGCAGGATCCGTACTTCCGCTAAAAAAACGTTTTCAGCGGATGTTAAAAAGACGTAGTGTGAAACTAGCCTAAGTTGTATCTGTTACAGAGAATGCTGGGTCCGAGAGGAAGCTGTTCCTGGGAAAGCTTGCCACCCGGCTTTTGCCGGAACAAATACAATTAACACCAGTTGAAAATGACATAGGAGGAGGCTTTGGAGGGGAGGCAGTTAACCGGCCCTAGTCCCTGCTCATCGGTACTTGGTGGAGCAGTCAAATCTTTGATGGCTTGAGCCCTCTGATCCAGCCGTTAGAGGTGGGCAGAGGTTTGGGCACCAGGGTTGTGGCTGAGACTTCATCCAGTGACCAGTTCTCACCGCTGTCCTAAGTCACCAATTCAGCCCTGTTGCCCAGATTTGTGCTCACCACTAATTGCGCCTGGTGCTCTGCTCTGATAACAGTAACTGTAACAGAAGGAAATTTTAGTCCAGCATGGGCTCTACCGACAGCTATTTACTGTACATGACAGGAGTGCATAGTTCACAGCTGAGGCAGCTACAGCGAGGTAGGGTCTAACACCTACTGCAGTTTTCTCATGTTACTGCCATATTTTCTGTGTGTGTCATACTCTGACACTTGCACAACCAGGAAAAAAAAATTGCAGCCCCCAGTGGCAACAGTAAATAGCAAATATTATTATAAGATACAGTGGAACCTTGGTTAACGAGAACAATCCGTTCTGGGAGTGTGCTTTTGTTAACCAAGTTACTCGTTCAGCAAAGCAAGATGTCCCATAGGAAATCATTGCAATGCAGACAATTCGTTCTACAACTTGTTAAATGTCCAATCCTGGTCGCCTATTGTGTCATTCCACACACGTACAAACAC
This sequence comes from Anomaloglossus baeobatrachus, assembly GCF_048569485.1. Lineage (NCBI taxonomy): Eukaryota > Metazoa > Chordata > Amphibia > Anura > Aromobatidae > Anomaloglossus > Anomaloglossus baeobatrachus. The sequence continues at coordinate 365,627,867 of NC_134354.1, read as the reverse complement.
GTACAAATACGTACAAACACGCACAAACACACAAGCACGCACGTACACACACACATATTATGCTCACCTTACCTTTCGTTCCATCGCCGGTCTCCTGGGACTTGCTGTTCGCTAGTACGGGCTGTGTATCTGGTTACCATCACGAGGAAGGAGGAACTCTGCACCCAGAGCGCTGACCTCAAAAGCAGGAGCCCTGGCTTCCATTGCCGGCCTCCTGGATCTTGTAGTTGACCGCGAGGATTTCTCTCTCATCGCGATGTGCCGTGGAACTACAAGAACCATGAGGCCAGCGATGGAACGGAAGGTAAGGTGAGCAATAATGCTGTATGTGTGTGTGTGTTTGTGCGGACTGCAAGAGCGGGTTAGAGCGCGGTGGATGTACGGAACCGGAAGTGTGTGCGGTGAGGATTTTGCTCGTACAGCAAAGCTTTCTCGTAAACAGAGTTACAAATTTACAGAAAGTTTTGCTTGTTAAGAGAAATTCTCGTTAACTGGGTTACTCGTTAAGCGAGGTTCCACTGTACCCTTTATATAGTTATAAATAAACTTTTCTTCAGAACTATAAGAAAATATTTGAGACCTTCCCTTGAACTCCTAAGATTCCAGTCAGCTGTCTGAAGCCCATTGATTTCTTTACAGCAGTTAGCAGCCCACCTCCCTCTCCCTCCCTGTCAACTCCTGACAGTGCTGCTATTATCAGTCCTGCATAATCACAATACCTGAGCTCCACAGTCTCTACTTCCACCATAGGTCTCCTAACCACTGTTCGAAGTTTCCTGAGCTGTGTAATTGTTCAAATGCACTGTTAGCTCTTTATGTAAATATAATGGTAATGCTGTAGGTTTCAGAAAAATGACAGTAGTTAAAGGAAACTGGCCAGTACTGTCACTTTTGGAGGAGGGCTTGCTCTGCCCATCCCCACAAGAACTAAGTTGGCTGCAGACACTTGTGCTGCTCAAGAAAAAAATTGAGAATGCTTCTTTAATTGATGAAAAAAATATTCTGAATATTGAAAAAAAAAAAATGCTTTATGCCACAATTTTCCAAGACCCATTACATTAGTTTTTCAGTTAATATCGCTGAGTGAGGTCTTGTTTTTTGTGCAGTGAGCTGATGTTTTAATTGATTTCCATATTCTTGTAAATATGATGCTTTGATTGCATATTGTTACATTTTTGGGGGGACTGTGATTTTAGGGAGGTGCAGTTCTGCCAATTTTTTTTTTCTCTTTACAGTCTTTTCCTTAGAGGTTAATTGATTCCAAATTTTAATAGATTAAACTTTTAAGAATACAGCATATATTTCTATATTTGTTTCATTCTTTTTAACCCCTTCACGACCTTGCACAGATCTATCCGTCAAGGATCGTGTCCCGTTAAGCCCCGCCCCCTGCCGCGGGCAGGCGGCGACGGTCGGCACACATATCAGCTGTTTTCAACAGCAGACATGTGTGCCTGCATGTTGCGAGTGGAATCGCTTCCACTCGCAACATTTAACCCCTTAAGGCTATGTGCGCACTTACCGGATTTTGCCGCGGATTTTTTGCGGTTTTGCTGCATGTTTCGCTGCAGAAAATGTTCATAACATCTCTGCAGTGAATCACCAGCAAAACCTATGGGCAAAAAAAATCCTGTGCGCACTAGGCGGAATTTGACAGCTGCATGTTTTGCTGCGGGATTCCCACAGCAAAAACAATTGCATGCCAATTCTTTTCCGCACGTCGCTGCGGGATTTCACTACATTGACTCCAATGTTAATCGTGAAATCCCGCAGGGAATAACACAGGAAGCAAATTCTGTGCGGTTCACTGCGTTTTCCTGCGTTATTCCCTGCGGTATTTCGCGGTTTACCTCCGGTAATGTGCATCTCTTGTCTGCGGTTTTGCAGGGAAGTGATGTCATTACAGGAAGAGGAAGCGGAGCAGAGAGTAAACACACACACATCACAGACACAGACATCACAGACATAGATCACATACACAGGACACATAGAACACACATAGAAAGCAAACGGAAATATAGAAAACAAAGCACGTGGGCTCCGCTGTATATTTACCTTCCAGCCGAGGTAAGCACACAGCGGCGGCCCAGTATTCTCAGGCTGGGGAGGGAGAGGGGCAGGGTTAATGTCCCCCGCCTCACTCCCACCTCCCGCAGCCGAGAATATCAGCCGCAGCTGCCCCGGGACTGTTGCATGCATTATGCGGCAGCACCGGCGTGTCCCCGGCTCTTCCTGCCGCCGTGTAGCAGTGGCAGTCAGGGTAATACAAGGCGTTAATGGTGGTGCATCACCGCCATTAACTCCAGGCTTGATCATGGCAGCGTCTATGAGACAGCTGACATGATCAACCCGTAAGTAAAGTGAAAAAACAGACACCGAAAAATCCTTTATTTTAAATAAAACAAACAAGCCTCGTTCACCATTTTATTAACCCCTCCCGCACCAAAGCTCCGGCGTAATCCACAGGTCCTGCGCTGCTCACATCCAGCCGCGACTGTCACAGACACAGCGCTGAATGAATGCAGCAGACAGCAGAGGTAATTACCGGTCATTTCCCACGGCCGGTAATGTGAACTCACTGCCGACCGTGTGAAATGCAGCGATCTGTCCTCTGTCTGTCTGTCTGTCTGTCTGTCTGTCTGTCTGTCTGTCTGTCTGTCTGTCTGTCTGTCTGTCTGTCTATCTATCTATCCCTCTATCTGTCTGTCTATCTATCTATCCCTCTGTCTATCTATCTACTATCTCAGAATTAAATGACTTTTTTTTTTTTTCTTTTTCAATGTGCCTTATTGCATTGAATGCAATAAAGCACATCCCAACCCGCACGCGGCAATACCGCGAACAATACCGCAGTGAAACCGCGGCAAACCGCATGCGGTTTTCAGGTGCGGTTTGCCACGGTTTTTTTTACCGCAGGTGCGGTAATATTTGAGAGCATGCGGAATTTTCTCAAGAAAATTCCATTTCCCAGTGCGCACATAGCCTAAATCTCGCTGCTAAAGTCTGGCAGCGAGATCTATATGCGCGCGGCCATGTTTTTTACTTACCGCCGCCCCCACCGGAAGTCACGTGAGTGATCACGTGACGTTCGGTGGTTGCCATCGTAGCACAGGGTCATGTGATGACGCCTGTTTCACTTTCGTTTTTCCTTGGCACGGAGCAGAGGGAAACCGGAAGTGACTGAATCTGCTGTTTACAGCTGTATAGCTGTGATCAGCAGATAGATAACAGCGATCGGATTGCTGATCGCTATTGCCCCCTAGGGGGACTAGTAAAGTAAAAAAAAAAGTAAGAAAAAAGAAAAGTTTTAAACAATAAAAAAAAACAAAACCTAAAAGTTCAAATCACCCCCCTTTCACCCCATTGAAAATTAAAGGGTTAAAAATAAATAAATATAAACATATTTGGTATCGCTGCGTTCAGAAATGCCCAATCTATCAAAATATAAAATCAATTAATCTGATTGGTAAACGTCGTAGTGGCAAAAAAATTCCAAACGCCAAAATTACGTTTTTTGGTCGCTGCATGTTTTACCCAAAATGCAATAACAGGCGATCAAAACGTAGCATCTGCGCAAAAATGGTACCATTAAAAATGCCAGCTCGAGACGCAAAAAATAAGCCGTCACTGAGCCATAGATCCCGAAAAATGATAACGCTACGTGTTTCGGAAAATGGCGCAAAACGTACGCCACTTTTATTGGACAAACTTGTGATTTTTTTTTTAACCCCTTAGATACAAGTAAACCTATACATGTTTGGTGTCTACAAACTCGCACCGACCTGAGGCATCACAACAACACATCAGTTTTACCATATAGTGAACACCGTGAATAAAACATCCCAAAAACTATTGGGCGATCACACTTTTTTTGCAGTTTTTCCACACTTGGAATTTTTTTGCTGTTTTCCAGTACAATATATGGTAAAACCTATGGTTTCATTTAAAAGTACAACTCGTCCTGCAAAAAACAAGCCCTCATATGGCAAGATTGACGGAATAATAAAAAAGTTACGGCTCTCGGAAGAAAAGGAGCAAAAAACAAAAACGGAAAGTGCCCGGGGGCTGAAGGGGTTAAAGGGGGGGAAAAATAAATTTTTTTTATATATTGAATCTTTTATTGGGTATATTTTTTTTAAAACTTTTTCCCATTATTTATTAGTCCCCTTAGGCTACATAAACCTTTGATCGCTTACACTATACAGAAAAAATGTCAGTTGTAAGTCAAAATATACAACTCTAGCAAAAATTTAGAGACCACTACAAAATTGTCAGTTTTTCAGATTTTTCTCTTTATATTTTTGAGTAAAATGTAAATTGTTCTTTTATTCTATAAACTACTGACAACGTCTCTGAATTTCCAAGCAATACATTTTCTATTTATTTTCTGAAAATGAGAAATGGTCAAAACAACAAATAAAATGTATTGCTTTCAGACCTCAAATAATGCAAAGAAAACAACTTCATAATCATTTAGAAACAACAATACTAATGTTTTAACTCAGGAAGAGTTCAGAAATCAATATTTTGTGGAATAACCATGATTTTTAATCACAGCTTTCATGCGTCTTGGCATGCTTTCCACCAGTCTTTCACACTGCTTTTGGGTGACCTTATGTCACTCCTGGTGCAAAAATGTAAGCAGAGGTTCTTTGTTTGATGGCTTGTGACTATCCATCTTCCTCTTGATTACATTCCAGAGGTTTTCAATGGGGTTCAGGTCTGGAGATTGGGCTGGCCATGACTGGGTTTTGATGTGGTGGTCCTTTATCCACACATTGATTGACCTAGCTGTGTGGCATGGAACATTGTCCTGCTGGAAAAACAGTCCTCAGAGTTGGGGAACATTGCCTGAACAGAAGGAAGCAACTGTTTTTCCAGGATAACCTTGTATGCGGCTTGATGCATACGTCGTTCACAAAGTTTAATCTGCCCAATTCCAACCTTGCTGAAGGATCCCTAGATCATCATCGATCCTCCACCAGATGTCACAGTGGGTGCAAGACACTGTGGCTCGTACGCCTCTCCAGGTCTCTGTCTAACCATTAGACGACTAGGTGTTAGGCAAAGCTGAAAACTAGACTCATCTGAAAAGATTACCTTACTCTAGAAATTGGGCAGATTAAACTTTGTGAAGGACGTATGAATCAAGCCGCATACAAGGTTATCCTGGAAAAACATTTGTCATACGTACCCCAGTATGGTATAAATAAAAATATTATATCGATGCTTAAAAAAAATCAAGCCTTCACCTTGCTACAAAGACTGAAAAGTAGAAAAAAAGTACAGGTCTCCGAAAATGTCTACATAGAGTATATCACAAAAAGACCCTTCATATTTTTGTAAATATTTTATTACATCTTTCCATTGGACAACACTGAAGATGTGACACTTTGATACAATGTGAAGTAGTCAGTATAGAGCTTATATAACAGTGTAAATTTGGTGCCCTCTAAATACCTCACCACAGCCATTAATCTCTATACATCTGGCAACAAAAGTGAGTACCGTATTTTTCGCTTTATAAGACGCACTTTTCCTCCCAAAAATTTGGGAGGAAAATGGGGGGTGCGTCTTATACAGCGGTACCTGGGGGGGGGTCCTGTCTGAGGCGATCGGGCGGCCGGGTGCCTGTGGCTGCATGCAAGCAGCCGGGTACCCGTGGCTGTGTGCGGGCGGCAGCCGGGTGCTGTGTGGGGTCGGCAGCCGGGTACCTGTGCTTGTGTGCGGGCGGCAGCCGGGTGCTGTGTGCGAGCGGCAGTCAGGTGCCCGTGCGGGCGGCAGCCGGCTGCCGCCCTCACACAGGCACCCGGCTGCCGCCCTCACACAGTCACCCAGCTGCCGCCCGCACACAGCCATGGGCACCCGGCTGCCACCGCACGCAAGCACAGGTACCCGGCGGCTTGTACGCAGGGTGGGCGGGCAGCCTGCTGGCTGCCACTCTGTGCATGCGGGGCGGGCGGCTGTGCAGCATGTTACCAGTTGTCCGCGGTCCCACTTTCAAATTATGGCGCCGGTGGAGCTCTTGGATGAGAGCTCCATCTGCGCATGCGTCGCTCCGGGCGCCATTACTTGAATCGGGACCGCGGACACACTGGGAAAACACTGCATCCGTCTGCTCCACCACTGAGCAGTCCCCGCCGCTCCCACCACTGAGCCGTCGCCGCCGCCACTGCCACCACTGAACCGGGAGTGCGGACACTCACTGCACCAGCCTGCTGCACGGCTCACCCGCCACCGCTGCTGCCGCCACCACGGACCCCACGGCTCCTGCCATCACGGACGCCACCGAGCCTGCAACCACGGACGCCACGGCACTTGCAACCACGGACCCCGCTGCCACTGACCCGCCGCGCCTGCCAGCACAACCTGTGCCTCCTGTGACCCCGCTTCACCACCACTGCTGCCCCCCTCCGGTAAGAGAACACCGGAGTATAAGACGGACCCCATTTTTCTTTTTTTTATGTCTAAGTTTGGGGTGCGCCTTATATTCCGGTGCGTCTTATAAAGCGAAAAATACGGTACATCCATAAGGAAAAATGGCAAAGTTGTGCCTAATTAGCCTTTTTCCCCTCCCTGGTGTCATTTGACTCATTAGTGTTACAAGATTTCAGGTCAAATTGAGGTATCAAAAATGGTTCCAATAAAAACAGCTCGCCACACATTTCGACGAAAGATTAAAAAAAATTATGGGTCTCATAAAATAGTGGCACAAATAAATTGTTAGGTTTTTTTTGTTTGTTTTGGTTATAAAATATCTGTTTTTCAGTAGATTGTATGGAAAAAAATAATTAGTACAATTCCCCCAAAAAAACAAGCACACATTTGAATATGTAGATGCAAAAATAAAAAAAAATGTATGACTCTTGGAAAAATTGAAGGAAAAATCTAAGTGAAAAAAGGACAATTTGTTAATCAGGAACAGGATAAGCCTCAATTCGGAGCAATTTTAACATTTTTAATCTGGATTTTTGGCCTAATTTACACGTCTGTTTTTCACGAACCACTTATATTCGTATTTTCAAACCAAAGAGAACACATATCCATCATAGTCTTATGTGGCAGCTCACACGCCTGTGTTTTTTTTTTTGTTTTTTTTTTTGTTTTTTTTTTTGTGGTCTAAATATTCCTTCTTGATACAAGTCGTGGCTCAAGCTCCGTTATTCATGTTTAAGGCTATGTGCGCACTAGAAAAAGGATTTTTCTCAAGAAATTTCTTAAGAAATTTCTTGAGTGAAGAATTAGCGCACCTGTGTTAAAAAACCGCACCAACAACACACCGAAAAACGCATGCGTTTTTACCGTGTTTTGTTGCTTTTTTTGCAGGTTGGTCCCTGCGTTTTTTAATGCTTCAACCCTAGAACGCGCAAGCAATTCAATCTACCATAGAAAACAAATGACCTAGCAGGCCTGCGAGGCCCCAGGTATGCGTTCTAGGGTTAACAGCAATAAATAATATAGATAATAGATAGATGGATAGATGAATGGATAGATGAATGGATAGATGAATGGATAGATGAATGGATAGATGAATGGATAGATGAATGGATAGATGAATGGATAGATGAATGGATAGATGAATGGATTGATGAATGGATAGATGAATGGATAGATGAATGGATAGATGAATGGATAGATGAATGGATAGATGAATGGATAGATGAATGGATAGATGAATGGATAGATGAATGGATAGATGAATAGATAGATGAATAGATAGATGAATAGATAGATGAATAGATAGATGAATAGATAGATGAATAGATAGATGAATAGATAGATGAATAGATAGATGAATAGATAGATAGATGAATAGATAGATAGATGAATAGATAGATAGATGGATAGATAGATAGATGGATAGATAGATAGATGGATAGATAGATGGATAGATAGATGGATAGATAGATGGATAGATAGATGGATAGATAGATGGATAGATAGATGGATAGATAGATGGATAGATAGATAGATGGATAAATAATGGATAGATGGATAGATAATGGATACATAGAGGGATAGATAAATAGATAATGAATAGGTAGATGGATAGACCGATAAATAGAAAGATGGATAGATGAATAAATAGATAGAGAACAAATCAATCAATCGATAGAGTACCTGTGAGGACACACTGCAGTTCTCGTGAGCGGTAATGTGTTCACATTACCGACTGTGAGAAATGACTTATAGTGACCTCTGCAGCATCGCACACTGAACGAGGCTGCATTGAGTACTGTCAGACGCGGCTGGATGCAAGCGTCGTGGGACCTCGGTGGATTACGCCGGAGCTGTGTGTTGGGGGGTAATAAAGTGGTGAAAGAGGGGCTTTTTTGTTTTATTTCAAATAAAAGATTTTTCAGTGTGTGTGTTCACTTTACTTACGGGTTAATTATGTAAGCTGTCTCATAGACGCTGCCATTATTAAGCTAGGACTTAGTGGCAGCGATGCACTGCCATGAACTCGTTATTACCCTGATTGCCACCACATTACGGCAATCCGGAAGAGGCGGTAACGCGCCAGGGCTGTCGCATAATGGATGCGACATTCTCGGGGCAGCGGCGGGCTGATATTCTTGGCTGCGGGGGGGGGGGGGGGGGGGGCGGTAATAACCCTGGCCCTCGCCCTCGCCCTCCCCAGCCTGAGAATACCGGGCCGCCGCTGTGTATTTACCTCGGCTGGACGGTAAAAATACAGCTGAGCCCACTTCTTCTTTTTTTTTGTCTTCGTTTTTTATTTTTAATATGTCCGTTTGATTTCTATGTGTATTATATATGTCTGTGAGTGTGATCTGTGTGTTTACTCTCTGCTCCGCTTCCTCTTCCTGTCATAATGACATCACTTCCCTGCAAACCGCAGGCAGTGATGAACATTATGTCCCGAAAACGCGACATACCGGAGGGAATAACGCAGGAAAACACAATGAACCGCACAGAATTTGCTGCCTGCGTTATTCCCGGCGTGATTTCATGATTACATTACAGTCAATGGAGTGAATAGCGCAGTTAGCTGCAGAAAAGAAGTGACATGCTCATTCTTTTTCTCAAGAAAATCTACAGAAAGAATTTTCTTGAGAAAAAAACGCATTGTGCGCACAGCTAATTTCTTTGTCGCTCCTAATTGGGAGACCCAGACAATTGGGTGTATAGCTACTGCCTCCGGAGGCCACACAAAGTACTACACTTAAAAGTGTAAGGCCCCTCCCCTTCTGGCTATACACCCCCCCGTGGGATCACGGGCTCCCCAGTTTTATGCTTTGTGCGAAGGAGGCCAGACATCCACGCATAGCTCCACTGTTTAGTCAGCAGCAGCTGCTGACTATGTCGGATGGAAGAAAAGAGGGCCCATACGAGGGCCCCCAGCATGCTCCCTTCTCACCCCACTTTATGTCGGCGGTGTTTGTTAAGGTTGAGGTACCCATTGCGGGTACGGAGGCTGGAGCCCACATGCTGATTCCTTCCCCATCCCCATTAGGGCTCTGGGTGAAGTGGGACTTTACCGGTCTCCGGGCACTGAGGCCGTGCTCCATCCACAGCCCCTGGAGGATCTGCTGGATTCGGAGCGGAGTTTCCTCAGGGACAGGACCCTGCTCCATCAAGGTACTCCGTGTCCCCGTGCTTATCGCACGCACACTGCAGCATTGCTGGGTGTGTTAGTGCGCCGGGGTAAACAGCGCTGCTGCGCTTGTGCCGTTACTCACTACAGCTCTGCTGAGTGAGGTGACTTAGTACGATCGGCCGATCCGGCCGCGGGGGTCAGTTTTTACTGCGTCGCGGCTGGGATTTGTGGTGCGCCGGGGACTTCCGCGCTGGCCGTGCATATATGACGGCCGCGCTAGATTACTACAGTCCCCGGCTTTTGCGGCCTAGTTCGTATCGTTCCCGCCCCCAGACCTGCCAGTCAGGAGGAGGGCGGGACGCTGTACAGACCAGCAGCGCTAAGAGCTGGAGTCTGTTTTACATACTCCAGCCCTCACACTAGGCACAGTGGGACGCAGTTTCCCGCACTTTTGTTTGTGACGCCCACGGTCCGCCCCTCTTCACAGGACGCCGGCAGCCATTCCTGCCTGCACGCTGAGCTGCAGAGGGGAGACGGGGAGACTCAGACAAGGGATTCTACGACCTCACACCCGCTTTCAGCGGGCGGTAAGCAGCCCTCAAGGGCTCTCCCCCACTGGTGCCATAGTGTACTTTGTATTTTGTGCTGGCAATACTTTGCACTGTACAGTCGCTGGTGATTTTCTGCTATATACCCTCCTTAGATTTCTCAAGGAGACAACAGCATGTCGTCCGCAAAAAGCAAAAGTGCCAAGGCACGGACTTTATATGCTGCTTGTACCGCATGTGGGGCTACTCTACCGGCAGGTTCCACTGACCCCCATTGTGTGCAGTGCTCGGCCCCTGTGGCAATTGCTCAGCCGGGGCCGCTGCTAGAGGTGACCCAGGGAGAACCACCTGTGAATGCTGTCCAGGTGACAGGGACGGAGTTTGCAGCTTTTGCTGACAGATTGTCTATGACTATGTCTAAAATTCTTGAAACATTGCAGTCTAGACCAGTAACTCAGACCATGGGCACTGTTGATTCATTGCCAACTTGTCCCCCTCAGCTGGACCACTTCCTAGCTCCGGGGGTGTCACATGCACCCCAGGGTGACGGCTCTGACTCGGACGACAGTCCCAGACAACCTAAGCGGGCTCGCTATGAGCGACCCTCAACTTCATCACACTGGTCAGGGTCCCAGCGGGACGACTCTCTGTGTGATGAGGCGGATGTAACTGATCAGGAGTCTGATGCTTTGGCCGCTCTCAATCTAGATACCCCGGATGGTGACGCCATAGTGAATGATCTTATAGCGTCCATCAATAAGATGTTAGATATTTCTCCACCAGCTCCTCCTGCGGAGGAGGCAGCTTCACAGCAGGAGAAATTCCATTTCGGGTATCCCAAGCGTAAATTAAGCACTTTTCTGGACCACTCTGACTTTAGAGACGCAATCCAGAAACACCACGCTTATCCAGATAAGCGTTTTTCCAAACGGCTTAAAGATACACGCTATCCTTTTCCCCCTGACGTGGTCAAGGGCTGGACACAGTGTCCCAAGGTGGACCCTCCAATCTCCAGGCTTGCAGCCAGATCTCTAGTTGCAGTGGAAGATGGGGCGGCACTTAAAGATGCCACTGACAGACAGATGGAGCTCTGGTTAAAATCCATCTATGAAGCGATTGGAGCGTCGTTGGCGCCAGCATTCGCTGCCGTATGGGCACTCCAAGCTATTTCAGCTGGGCTTACACAGGTCGACACGGTCACACGTACATCTGCTCCGCAGGTGGCACCCTTGACCTCTCAAATGTCTGCATTCGCGTCTTACGCGATTAATGCTGTCCTAGACTCTACGAGCCGTACGGCGGTGGCGTCAGCCAACTCTGTGGTTTTACGCAGAGCCCTGTGGTTGAGAGAATGGAAGGCAGATTCTTCTTCCAAGAAGTGCTTAACCAGTTTGCCTTTTTCTCGTGACCGATTGTTTGGTGAGCGTTTGGATGAAATCATTAAACACTCCAAGGGTAAGGATTCATCCTTACCTCAGCCCAGACAAAACAAACCCCAACAGAGGAGGGGACAGTCTGGTTTTCGGTCCTTTCGAGGCTCAGGCAGGTCCCAATTCTACTCGTCCAAAAGGACTCAAAAGGATCAGAGGGGCTCAGATTCTTGGCGGACTCAATCACGCCCAAAAAAGCCAGCCGGAAGAACCGTTACCAAGACGGCTTCCTCATGACTCTCAGCCTCCTCTCTCCGCATCCTTGGTCGGTGGCAGGCTCTCCCGCTTTGGCGACATTTGGCTGTCACAGGTCAAAGACCGTTGGGTGAGAGACATTCTGTCTCACGGGTACAGGATAGAGTTCAGCTCTTGTCCTCCAACTCGCTTCTTCAGAACTTCTCCACCGCCCGACCGAGCCGATGCTCTGCTACAAGCGGTGTCCGCTCTAAAGGCGGAAGGAGTGGTGACTTCTGTTCCTCTTCAGGAACAAGGTCACGGTTTTTACTCCAATTTGTTTGTGGTGCCAAAGAAAGACGGGTCGTTCCGTCCCGTCCTGGATCTAAAGCTGCTCAACAAACACGTAAAAACCAGGAGGTTCCGGATGGAATCTCTCCGCTCCGTTATCGCCTCAATGTCTCAAGGAGATTTCCTAGCATCAATAGACATCAAGGATGCTTATCTCCACGTGCCAATTGCGCCAGAGCATCAGCGTTTTCTACGCTTCGTTATAGGAAGCGAACACCTGCAGTTCGTAGCTCTACCTTTCGGGCTGGCAACAGCCCCTCGGGTCTTCACCAAGGTCATGGCAGCAGTAGTAGCAGTCCTGCACTCGCAAGGTCACTCCGTGATCCCGTATTTGGACGATCTACTTATCAAGGCACCCTCTCAAGAGGCATGCCAACACAGCCTGAACGTGGCACTGAAGACTCTCCAGAGTTTCGGGTGGATTATCAACTTTTCAAAGTCAAATCTAACCCCGACCCAATCACTAACATATCTTGGCATGGAGTTTCATACTCTCTCAGCGATAGTGAAACTTCCACTGGACAAACAGTGCTCGCTACAGATAGGGGTGCAATCTCTCCTTCAGGGCCAGTCGCACCCCTTGAGGTGCCTCATGCACTTCCTAGGGAAGATGGTAGCAGCAATGGAAGCAGTTCCTTTTGCGCAGTTTCATCTGCGTCCACTACAATGGGACATTCTCCGCCAATGGGACGGGAAGTCGACGTCCCTCGACAGGGAGGTTTCCCTCTCTCAGGCAGCCAAGGAATCTCTCCGGTGGTGGCTTCTTCCCACCTCATTGTCAAAAGGAAAGTCGTTCCTACCCCCATCCTGGGCGGTGGTCACGACAGATGCGAGTCTATCAGGGTGGGGAGCAGTGTTTCTCCACCACAGGGCTCAAGGTACGTGGACTCGGAAAGAGTCCACCCTTCAGATCAATGTTCTGGAGATCAGAGCAGTCTATCTTGCCCTACAAGCCTTCCAACAGTGGCTGGAAGGCAAGCAGATCCGAATTCAGTCGGACAACTCCACAGCGGTGGCATACATCAACCACCAAGGGGGAACACGCAGTCGGCAAGCCTTCCAGGAAGTCCGGCGGATTCTGACGTGGGTGGAAGACACAGCATCCACCATATCCGCAGTTCACATCCCAGGCGTAGAAAACTGGGAAGCAGACTTTCTCAGTCGCCAGGGCATGGACGCAGGGGAATGGTCTCTTCACCCGGACGTGTTTCAGGAGATCTGTCGCCGCTGGGGGATGCCGGATGTCGACCTGATGGCGTCACTGCACAACAACAAGGTCCCGGGTTTCATGGCACGGTCTCACGATCACCGAGCTCTGGCGGCAGACGCCTTAGTTCAAGATTGGTCGCAGTTCCGGCTACCGTATGTGTTCCCACCTCTGGCATTGTTGCCCAGAGTGCTCCGCAAAATCAGGTCCAACTGCCGCCGCGCCATTCTCGTCGCTCCAGACTGGCCAAGGAGGTCGTGGTACCCGGATCTGTGGCACCTCACGGTAGGCCATCCGTGGGCACTACCAGACCGTCCAGACTTGCTGTCTCAAGGGCCGTTTTTCCATCTGAATTCTGCGGCCCTGAACCTGACTGTGTGGCCATTGAGTCCTGGATCCTAGAGGCCTCAGGTTTATCTCATGAAGTGGTTGCCACCATGAGACAGGCTAGGAAGCCATCCTCCGCCAAGATCTACCACAGGACGTGGAGGATATTCCTATCTTGGTGCTCTGCTCAGGGAGTTTCTCCCTGGCCTTTTGCATTGCCTACTTTTCTTTCCTTCCTGCAGTCTGGGTTGGAAAAAGGTTTGTCGCTTGGCTCCCTTAAGGGTCAAGTCTCCGCGCTATCCGTATTTTTTCAGAAACGCCTGGCGCGACTTCCTCAGGTACGCACGTTCCTGCAAGGGGTTTGTCATATCGTCCCCCCTTACAAGCGGCCGTTGGAGCCCTGGGACCTGAACAAGGTTCTAATTGCTCTCCAGAAGCCGCCTTTCGAGCCTATGAAGGAGGTTTCCCTTTCTCGTCTTTCACAGAAAGTGGCCTTTCTAGTGGCGGTCACGTCTCTTCGGAGAGTGTCCGAGCTGGCGGCGTTATCATGCAGATCTCCATTCCTGGTGTTTCACCAGGACAAGGTAGTTCTGCGTCCAATTCCAGAATTTCTTCCCAAGGTGGTATCTTCCTTTCATCTCAATCAAGATATCACTTTACCGTCTTTGTGTCCGCATCCAGTTCACCAATTTGAAAAAGGTTTGCATTTATTGGATCTGGTGAGAGCACTCAGGATCTACATTTCCCGCACGGCGCCTCTGCGCCGCTCGGATGCACTCTTTGTCCTTGTCGCTGGTCAGCGTAAAGGGTCACAAGCTTCCAAATCCACCCTTGCGCGTTGGATCAAGGAACCAATTCTTCACACCTACCGTTCTGCTGGGCTTCCGATTCCATCAGGACTGAAGGCCCATTCTACCAGAGCCGTGGGTGCGTCCTGGGCATTACGGCACCAGGCTACGGCTCAGCAGGTGTGCCAGGCGGCTACCTGGTCGAGTCTGCACACTTTTACCAAGCATTATCAGGTGCATACCTACGCTTCGGCGGATGCCGGCCTAGGTAGACAAGTCCTTCAGGCGGCGGTGGCTCACCTGTAGGAAAGGGCTGTTTGACGGCCCTATCACGAGGTATTCTTTTACCCACCCAGGGACTGCTTTTGGACGTCCCAATTGTCTGGGTCTCCCAATTAGGAGCGACAAAGAAGAAGGGAATTTTGTTTACTTACCGTAAATTCCTTTTCTTCTAGCTCCAATTGGGAGACCCAGCACCCGCCCCTGTTTTCTTAGGAAGTTTGTTTTTTTCGGGTGCACATGTTGTTCATGTTGAACAGTTCAGTTCTCCGAGGTTGTTTCTCGGGTTGAATTTGTATTTAAAACAGTTATTGGCTTTCCTCCTTCTTGCTTTTGCACTAAAACTGAGGAGCCCGTGATCCCACGGGGGGGTGTATAGCCAGAAGGGGAGGGGCCTTACACTTTTAAGTGTAGTACTTTGTGTGGCCTCCGGAGGCAGTAGCTATACACCCAATTGTCTGGGTCTCCCAATTGGAGCTAGAAGAAAAGGAATTTACGGTAAGTAAACAAAATTCCCTTCTTTTTTTCCATAGCTTTTGCTGGGGATTGTCTGCAGAAAGGTTACAACATTTTCTCTAGAAATTTCTGCAGCAAAAACGCAAAAAAACGCAGTGTGCGCACAGGGCCTAAAAACGTCTTTCCTTTGATTGCTTCAGCCAGGTGATGTCAGTGCCGATGTGATTGAAATCTAGCACATATGCTTACATGATCCAGGCCCAGAATGTTTAGATGTGTACATCGCATTACATCATCAAGGACATTGACCATGGTCTATGAAGATTTTATTTATTCTCTTTCAGATCAAATGGAGGATTCCTCGCATGGACAGTTGGCGGCACAAGCCCCAGATAGCAATTTTAGGGTAAGATGCTGCAGTGTATGTGTGCTTAATGGATACTACAGTGAATAGGACATAATCGTCATTAGGTTTGTCAACTACTGTATCTGAGCCATCCAGAAGAGATGGAGAACTGTTTTTCTTTCCTAAGAATCTTGTCTTTGTTTGCTGTTGATGTCCTCCTTTACAATAAAGTTAAGTGAGTTACAATGCAATAAATGACAGCCAATTGTGTTGGCTCCAATGGCTTGTGTTTAAAAAGAAATACAAAAAGTATTCTTTTTAGTTGTCTTATAAATATATATTTATAGGTGCTTGACAAGGATCCTTCCTTTACCTGGTAGAGAGAGATTGGTCAGTAACCTCTACCAGTAGCCCCAATGGCATCTCTCCCTCTAAATAAATTGGTACCACTTACATCACTTACAGTTATGACAAGTGGCTGGGGCTCTAACTTTTATGGCTGCCCACTGTGCACCATTGTGCCAGTTAAGGATTTTCCCTCTCGATGCACAGGCAGTTCCGGCATTGGGAGTTTTTTTTTTTTACCCTTCCGACCTCTGCATTGTCTTGTATTCCAGTTTAATAATTTACACTATATAAACATGAAAGCCCTTATTGTTACATACAAAAATAAGAAGAACCATAAAAGGGGGAACCCCGTTAAAATTTAACTTTTAATAATATAATTAAAAGGTCAAGTGACCAAAAAAACACACACAAGAAAAATGATAGCGTATATACTGACAATAACCAGGTGGGAGGTAAACAATAGACGAACACTGGCCCTAATTGGCCCTAAAGTGTCTCTCCCTACCTGGCAATGGAGGGTATGACGTCCTAGGGTTGTGACGCTCCCATTCAACGACTGGAAGCCCTCACTAGCCCTATTAAACCCTAACACAAGACACCAAATAAACACATAATATCAATATCCCCCATTGCAATGCAGTGGTGGATAATAGAGTACTTATCTGAGATGTAGTTCAGAGGCGCAGTCCCGACGCGTTTCCTCCTAAAGATACCAGGGATTCCTCAGGGGACACAGACCATGGGGTCGATAATAAATATAAAAGTCTTCCCGGAGTATCAGATATATGGTGTAGAGGGGTGGTACCCGGGGAGGCTTTTATATTTATAATCGACCCCATGATCTGTGTCCCCTGAGGAATAATAATGCCCCTTGTCCTGTAATAATGGTCCTACATCATTTACCAATGTTACCCGTACTGGTTCTTGTATTAATGTCCCCATCCTGGTCCACTAGTTGTAGTAATGTCCCCATCCTGGTCCACTACTTGTAGTAATGTCCCCCATCTTGGTCCACTTCTTGTAGTAATGTCCGCATCTTGGTCCACTTCTTGTAGTAATGTCCCCATCTTGGTCCACTTCTTGTAGTAATGTCCCCATCTTCGTCCACTACTTGTAATAATGTCCCCCACTTGGCAGCTCTTTACATACTCATAGAAAAAAAAAAGATTCTTCTCACCTAATTCCACCCTCACTCCCTTGGCGAATAGTGTCCTCTTATCCTCTAAGTCTTGGCAGTGCAAAGCAGTGATGACATCAGCTGCTGGCCTCTGATGGGCCAGTAATTGGTATGGGTATTGTGCAGAGAGCTGATCTCTATGCTGCAATACATTTCAGTTAAATGTGCGTCTGAGGACAAACATTCAGCAAAAAGAAGCGCTGGTATGGGCAGGCCCCTGACTCAGTGTATGCGATTGTCTCATGGTCCTACATTGCAGCCTCGGGGACTGCATGCTGTTCACTGTTTCTGAGTATGAGACCCCTGGACTAGACAGTCTACAGATGTGCCAAATAAACCTAAGTGAGTCACGAAAAAATCCTGTGTATTTTAAGGGGTTGTCCCTTCCAGGAAAATCCCAGTGTCTAAACCCAGTTAAACTTCTTTATTGATATCCTCAGGTCCACTGCTGAGTCTCCGCTGCTCCAAATGTCTGTTATCCCATAGCTGATGTCCGATCCACAGCGTGGCCACCAGTCAGTTGGCTCAGCAGGTCAATCTACGCATGACATCAGCCCCTGCAGCCAATAACTGACACTGAAAGCAACTGCCAAGACTCAGCGCTAGACCTGAGATGTATGAGATGGGTTTTTTAATAACAAATTGCTTCTGGGGACCGGAATTTTCTGAAACTAGACAACCCTTATAAAAGTGTAGTATAAGCTTACACTGACTATAAGTTAAACCGTAAGTTGAGTAACACTGCTCCGATACCATGGTGGCTGCCATGCGTGTACACCAATATTTTACAATGCAAAATGATGCACATCTTCTATAATTGATATATATTATGATTTTTAAAAACTATTAGTCCAGTCAAAATACGAAAAAAAACCCTTTACCCTGAACAAATTCCAAGAAAGCATTTTATTGTTTGTTTTTTTTGGTAGTATTACATGTAGGGAAAAACATACTAAACGTTTACCAAGATAGGGTTACCACAAAGGGTCCAAATGTGACGTCAAAGAATATGGCTGCCAAAGCTGTAAAATGTTAAAGCAAGTACTTTGCAGACCTGTTGCAAGAACTTGAGCAGTTGTATGCTCGGACACTGACAGGGTAGAGTGACTTGAATTCGATCGATTGCTCTCAGTGAGAGAAACAAAATTAAAATTTTGTAGTTGTAATACCTTTTAATGGCTAACTAATTATAGTTAATAGTAAATATTTTAGTTAGCCATTAAAAGGTATCACAACTACAAAATTTTAATTTTGTTTCTCTCACTGAGAGCAATCAATCATTTTTCAACTGGCTAACACGTTACCAAAACCTGTTTCTTTTAACATGAATTCGGTCATCACTTCTACCTGCCTTAGTGAAATTGTCCACCTCTTGTTCACCTAAAGAAACGGATTATCCGCTCACTCTCGCACCAGTAAACTATGGCTGAATTACCAACAGATGGTAGGAATTGCAAGGGAGCTTATCGAGGCCGATCGTACAGGATCCTGGCTGATGCACCTTCATGCTGTAGCCGAATGTTTGCCCATTCTTGCAGCTGCTGGGCATGGGAACCAGGTGAAGGCCGCCTACCTTTTACCTCCAGTCTATAACCACTCTGGAGGATGATATGACATCAGTCTTCCATAGATTTATGAATGGCTTGCATGTTGTAAGGCGTACTGGGCAGGCCTGGGTTGCGACCTAGTCATCGAGCAAGCTCTGATGCGCTCCCTAAAAACTGCAGGAGGACTCACCAGAGGAAATGGAATGTCCGAACATCAGAGGGCCTTGTGGACTCTGTCTGTGCCAGTATCCTCTTCCTACAGTGATGCAATCCAGGGTTTCACTCGCCAGAGCTTTGTCACCAGTGAACAACACAAGGAGGCAAGAACGTCAAGGACGAGAAGAGATCGTGAAGACCTGGAGAAAGTTGCAGATAAACTCGATCTTTTCACCTTTCTCTGATGAAGTGTCTCTTCGCAACATTATCACCGGTGTCAATGCAAATAAGGATGTGAATGTCCATAACCTGTTCACCATTGGCAGAGAAATAGTGGCAACAATGGAGGGTCGGTCACGGTTTTCAGTTAAGTACAAGCGGTCAATGAAAGCCAAGACCCTGGCATCCAGTGAGGAAATGGATGTTGCTAAGGACAAAACAATAGACCCTGCTCTTTTGTTCTGGTGTCTCAAACTGCTAATCTTTCCCTTCATGAGGTGATGGCCTATGAACTTTCACCATACCCACCATTTTCTTCTTTTATTCTTTGAGGCAAAATATCTCTTACGCAAACCAAACAAAGCACAACTGATGGCTGAAAGAACAGAGTTTAAGATGACGCAGTACTCAACGATGTACCAGAAGTGGAACATTATGTTCTTGACGGAGGTTCTCTTCTCCATCGACTAAAGTGGTCAGAAGGAAAGACATATTGTTCAATCGCTGAAGACTATGCATCTTTCACAGTAAAGCACTATGGTAAGGCTACGATAGTATTTGATCATCATCAGCGACGGTGCAAAAATTGAACAAGTAACAAAGATTGCCGAAGGAACGAAATTTGTTGGGGAAAAAGAAGGACTTCCTTTCGAATGTGGAGAACAAACAGTCTCTTATCAATCTTGTTTCACAGCGCATGAATGACAGAGGTTGCCACGTAATACAATCAGAGGGGGATGCAGATGTGAAGATTAAGGCATCAATGTCAATGTCAGCCAACAAAAACACCAGAAACACTTCTGAAAAGAATTCACTGCAATTGTTCTCGTGATTGTAGTACACTTTGGTGCACTTGCAAAAGACTCGGACTTACCTGTTCACGGGTATGCAGACCATGTCAAGAAGGGCATTGTGACAATGAGTGAGAAAGCAGTGTCTGATGATGAAAATAGTGACTATTGACCTGACACGGTTATTCAGTGATGAAGTAGGTCTTAAAATGCACTGTGTATTCTATAATTTCTAGAAATGTACATGGATGTCATGACGTCATTGATGATGTCATGACCTCGCCTGTCCATGTAGTTAGTATAAAACTTTGTATAAAAATTGTTATATGAAAATATATAGTATAAAAAATGCAAACCCTTCTGTAACCTACAGCTACAGCTTTGAAATAGGGAAATATTCGTTATTTTTAGTGCGATGGCTGTCATCGTCTTATGACATCATAGTTAGGACCTTTGTAATGATCAATTTTTGGAAAACTTTTATTATGTTGTTCACCACATATAATAGTAATAAAAAAAAATCATAACGCTTTTTTGGAATTTGTTCCGCGTCAAACTGTATTTTGACTGGACTATATAGGTGTGAAAATTGTCAGGTTTTGATGAAGTGTTTTGCACTTTGCTTAGTATTCTTTCGCCATCGCTGCCCGTCCTGTATTTTCATGGTAAAGACGGCATGAAGTGGACACACAAGAGTCGGGTTATTATGGATTTGTGTCGACTGTTATATTGTTCGGTTTCAGGAGCCTGGTTACAATTACAGCAGCAAGTCACCAATGCGTGAAAGTTTGGGAAACTCATATACTTCAAATGTCAGGATTAAGGAGGAGCCAATGGATGAGGATTATGATCGGGCCCTGGCACCCGCACCCGGCTTTGTCAAAGATGAACCCGACAACTCTGAGGTAAGCAAGTCCTTCCATGATCTCCTTTTCCTCCTTAAATAACATAGTATATGTGGTTACAAAACCGCTTTTTCTGTTGCCCCTCCATCTTTTCCATCTATTCTTACTTTTGTCTCAAGCTGTTCCTATAATTCAGTATCAGTACGTGGCAGCATTATTCAACAACTGCAAATTGCTTTTTACTTTTTAGGAATATTCCCAGCAACCAAAAACTTCTGAAGGGGAGCTGAAGATCAGTGCAGTGTTCTCAGTCAGTGGCAGTCCTTTGGGTAAGTAGTATTATTATTTTTTATGTCCGGACATATTATGCAGAAACTGAAATTTAAACCCTTTCCAATATGACGATTTTTCTCTTCTGTGCTTTTGCTGTTCCCAAAGCCATAGCTTTATTTCTCCATCAATGCAGCCATATGAGGGCATATTTGCTGGATGGATTGTATTTTTGAATGACACCATTCATTTTACCATACAATTTACTTTGAAAAAATTCTATGTGCAAAGAAACACAATCCGCAAATGTTTTCATTTTTACTGCTTTTACTGTTCTGTAAAAATCACCTGACAACCTGAATTTCCAGGTCAGTAAAATTACAGCGATAGATTTCTTTTTTTTTTTTTTTTGCGTAAGTGGTAAAAATAAATACGTAAACATTATTTTTTTTAGTTGTGTCTCCATTTTCCAAGACACACAGCATTTTCATTTTTCCATCAATTGTGTGATGGCTTGTTTTTGCGCCCTGAGCTTACCTTTCTATTCACATGGTTTTGATGGTAAAGATGCCTTTTTGATGGCTTCTTGCATTAATTTTACTCTGTTCTAGCAAAAAGTAACAAAAAAAACAGCAAAATTGAGGCGCTTCGATTTTTTTTTTTTTTCTTCTTTTCTTTTATGGTGTTTACCAATCTGTTTAATTTTAGATTTACATTTAGAGGACTTGTAGCAATACTCTTTATATATGTTTGCAGCATTCAATTATACACAAAAGGTTAACAGGATTGAGCTGTTCAGAAGTAGGTTGGTCTTTTAAGAGAAATCTGTCACGAGTTTGTGCTCCCCCATTTGAGAGTAACGTGTGTAGGGGCAAAAACCCGAATACCAGCGATGTGTCACGCAGTTTTGATAAAATCACTGTTTCATTTGCTGCAGATCTACCAGTTCTCTGAATGCTGAGCTCTATATAACTCTGCCCACACTACTGATTGATTGGCAGCTTTCTATGTACACTGTGCATAGGCAGAAAACTGCCAATCACTGGTGTGGGCGAGGTTATGAACCTCATGAATATTGATGACTACATTGCAGCAGGTTTACTTGTCTTGTAGTGATAATCTACAGTTGAAAACATTGATTTTATCCAAACTACAGGCAGCAGCCCACTAAGTGACAAATCGCTGTAATCCGGGTCTCTGTTTCTACATCATGCCACTCTAAAATTGGGGCAAAAACTTGTTGACAGAGTCCCTTTAATGGAGAAAAAGAGGATAATTTCAATATCTATCTATGTACATATTATATAAATATTTTATAAAACTTATTTTACTTTTAGTGTTATATCTTAAATGTATTTAAAGAAAAGTTTAATCACATTTTTCTTTCCTTTCATTTCAATATCTATATGTTAAAATTATTTTTACACTCGCCTCTGAGATTAATTTAAAGCGTAATCGTTGTTTACATTTTTATTTCAATAGAACACATGAAAATAAGTAACTGTAATGGATCTTATCAGAGAAATCTGCTTCTTTCTCCTCCAGGATTGATCAGTCATTATCAACATTCTCACTTGTTAGGTAAAATCCGTATTCAGTAAAGACTTTTCCATTACTGGGATAGGAGATGGGAGCTGCTACTGATGAGATGCTCTGCCTCTAGCTCCTCCCTCTGCCTCTAGCTCCTCCCTCTGCATCTAGCTCCTCCCTCTAGCCCCTCCCTCTGCCTCTAGCCCCTCCCTCTGCCTCTAGCTCCTCCCTCTGCCTCTAGCTCCTCCCTCTGCCTCTAGCTCCTCCCTCTTCCTCTAGCTCCTCCCTCTTCCTCTAGCTCCTCCCTCTGCCTCTAGCTCCTCCCTCTGCCTCTAGCTCCTCCCTCTGCCTCTAGCCCCTCCCCTCATCCATCATAGAATCTCCTCCGTAACATCTTTCATCTCCTATCTCAGTTATGGGAAAGTCCTCACTGAATACAGATGTTACCTTAAAATAGAGAATTTTGATAATGACTGATCAGTACTGGAGGAGAAAGAAGCAGATTTCATTGATAAGATCAATTACAGTTACTTATTTTCATGTGTACTATTGATTTATGAAATAAAGGGTAACCGTCGTTATAATGTTTAAGTTTCCCACTTCCTGTTGGGCACATCATTTTTTGTATATATGCCTCCTGAGTTTCTAATCTGGTGGTGGGAGCTGTAATATAACCTATTGTGAATTATGGATCCTGTGTGATCTACTGTATTACAGAGATGTGATATTTCATTGTAATCCTCTGTCATAATAATGAGACAACTGAAAAGTCTTCCATACAGATTAGTAGCTGTAAGTCTAGTTTGAGGCCTTAAATTAATAGTGTAAAAATTGCTAGATTTCAGTTTGTTTGTTTTTTTAATATAACAATATGGAAAATTGAAAACAACATCAAATAATTTTAAAAAATACATTTAATATAAAAACCTCATTTTCTGATGACACATTAACTTTAACCCCTTAGCACAATATCCATGCACTTGTATGTGATTGTGTTGGTGATTTTGTGTTGTGAGTGCTCAGTAGCAGTTATTAGTGGCCTATCAAAAGGATAGGTCCTCAGTATTAGGCCGGGGCCACATGGGGACTACTGTGATCCTCGCATGCCAGCTCACGCTGGCAGCACAGCAGGAGCAGAGTGTCATGCGAGTGTCCCCGCCACAGAGGTCCGATCATGCGATTGGACCTCAGCTGCGGGTGCTGGGCCAGTGCTGCAGGGCGCGGGCCGGTGCTGCAGGGGGCGGGCCAACACTGAGGAGGGGAGGGAGGGATCTATCTCCCTATCTCCTCCGTTGCCGGATATTGCGAATCTCGCACTGCAGTCTTGGTACACTGGTGTACCGCGAGTGCAGTGCGATCTTTCTCTCGCCCCATACACTTGATTGGGTGCGATTAGGGCTGAGAAAATAATCGCTCATGGGTGCTGGCACATAATATTGGTCCGAGTGGAATGGCTCCGATTTTCATGCCGAGTGTCTTAGGCCTTAAAGTCTTTGACAATCCCTTTAACCTTACTATTTACAATTAACTGTTCTGTGATCCTTAAGACTGTACAATGCTGTTCATACCTAAAGAATGTTTTCATGGTATTTTTTCCAACTGAATTCTGAATGACAAACCCCGACTCTACCATTCACAGTTTTTGTTTTTTTTGGGGGAGTGGGGGGGTAACAAATTCAACAACCATGTGATATCTTCAAGAACCAATGAACTAGTGAAGCGTTGCGCACATCGGCCTCCGTAAAACTTCCCTGGAGTGCGAAATAAAGGCTATATATATATATATAATATAATATAATATAATATAATATATATATAGAGAGAGAGAGAGAGATAATAAATATATATATATATATAATATAAAATTTCTGTATTGGCTTTTAGATGCAGGCATTAATTGTTAATTTGTTGTATATTTGAACATTTCTGTTTATAGGAAAACCAATTATTGCCACTTTTGAGCTAACCAGTATACTGATTCATGTCTTCTTCAATAGCTCCCCAGCTCACCAGTGGAGTTCAGACACCTGTGAGCTCTACAGGGGCAAGCAAATCTGTCCCAGCAGTTCCTGCTGTCCCTGCACCCTCTGTCAGAGTGTCCTGTTCAGGCTGCAAAAAAGTTCTCCAGAAGGGACAGACGGCATACCAGCGAAAAGGATCTACGCAGCTCTTCTGCTCCACCCTTTGCCTTACTGGCTACTCTGTACCTCCCGCCCCCCAGCCAGTTCCTGCTGCTAAGAAAACCTGCTCCAGCTGCTCAAAGTAGGCTTTAACTGTTATTAATATGTCACAAAGTTTTCTCCACTTTGATCACACCTTTAGTTGCTATCAAAGAAGTTTTCTCATTTTGGTAACAATATTATTAAAGAGGATCTTTCATTAAATTTCTCTTGTTGAAGAAAACATACATTGCAATAGTGGCTACAGAGCTGAATAAACCTTTTTTATTTTGCCTCCATTGCAGAGATATTAGCTATCAAAAGTATTTGGCAGTTAAGGAGTTAACTTTTTCCTTTTAACTTCCAAGTGGGTGTTATCAGAGTTTTCACTGGGGGCGTGTACTTCTACCTGTGTGACCCTGGACAATCATAAGCAGGTAGCATCAGTCAAAGGAAAGAACACACCCTCAACTGGAGCTTAGAGCAGATTTCTCAGTGTGTGAGATGTATGAGAGACAGTTCTAATCTGGTGTAACTTCTGGATGCTTCAAATGTACAAATAACTAAAACCTTTCAGATAAGGTCCCTGAGGGGGAGGGGCAGCACAGCTGAGTTTAGCTGCTCACCTTACAAACCCTATCAGCTCTGCTGGTCACCTCTACTGCACTGCCCCTCCTCCTTACTTCCTGTCTGAGCTGAGTGTCAGTTTCACACTTATATCTGTTGTGCTCTGCTTGTAATTGCTCTGCAGTGTGATCCAAGCAGGGTCTCCTCATATCTCACACAGGATTAGCCCAGAAGACCATTTAATCCTGTGTGAGACATAAGTGCCCTGATCTAACTGTAGAGCAATTACAAGCTGCTAGAGCAAAGCAGGCAGAAGTGTGATTGATGCACTCATTTATAAGAAAAGTTGATAGAATGGTTTGTAATGAGGTACAGCTAAACTCAGTTGCGCTTCCCCTTCCCCCCACACTGACTCATGCAGGAGGTTAGACCAGGATATCAGGCTGTTTGTCACTATACATCCACATGTTGGGAAATCGGCTCTAAGCTATGATGGGGGCGTGTTATTGTTTCCTTTGTTTGCTTATGATTGGTCAGCATCATACAGGTAGGACACGCCCCCAGTGAAAACTGATTTGTAACACCACTTTGATTTGCTAGAAAGTTAACTCATTAGCTACCAAAAACTTTGATTACTAGTATCTCTATAACAGAGAGGCAAAAAAAAGAAAAAAAAGGCTTTGTTCAGGCTTGCAGCAACTATTACTTTGTCTTTCCAGTTTAACATGAAAAATTTGGTGAACGGTCCTTTTAAGACATTTGTTTATACACTCCGTGACATTGAAATTGCAGCACCAAAATGCAAACATTGTTGATTTATGGAAATCACTGGATTGATAGACTGTTAGCTTGCAAGGACTAAAGGACACTTAACATGCTAAGATATCGATATCGCTAGCATGCATACCCGCCCCCGTCGGTTGTGCGTCCCGGGCAAATCGCTGCCCATGGCGCACAACATCGCTAGGAACAGTCACACTGACTTACCTGCCTAGCGACGTTGCTGGCGAACCGCCTCCTTTTAAAGGGGCGGTTCGTTCGGCGTCATAGCGACGTCACTAAGCGGCCACCCAATAGAAGCGGAGGGGCGGAGATGAGCGGCCGGAACATCCCGCCCACCTCCTTCCTTCCTCATTGCCAGTGGACGCAGGTAAGGAGATGTTCGTCGTTCCTGCGGTGTCACACGTAGCGATGTGTGCTGCCGCAGGAGCGACGAACAACCAGCGGCATGCACCACTAACGATATTATGAAAAGGAGCGACGTGTCAACAATCAACGATTTTTGACGTTTTTGCGATCGTTGATCGTCGCTCCTAGCTGTCACACGCTGCGATGTCGCTAACGACGCCGGATGTGCGTCAAACACCGTGACCCCGACGATATATTGTTAGCGATGTCGCAGCGTGTAAAGCCCCCTAAAGTCCTCTCCCCTCTGTATCGGTCTGTCACTGTTATTTTATTGATTGTAATTTTACATATATATTTTTATGTGAACCCTTTTTACATGTACAGCACCATGGAATCAAGGGTGCTCTAAAAACAAATATTATTGTTAATATTCAATTGATGAAAAAATAGAAACAACATTTTTTAAACATTTCAATTTGTTATAAACTATGAACGGCACACACAGAAATACGCATACACATTTTGGCATACAATCAGTGAAGGCATTAATGGTTGTTTGATGAATGTTCTGTCATAAGTGCACTGTGGCTTGCAAATTATCAATATCTGCTACTGACAGCTCCTTTTGCAAATTGCCAACCAATGACGTCTTATGTAAGCATGTGTAAATGTATATATAATGTAGTGTAAGTGCATTAATATACTCACCGATCGCCGTTTTCCAGGGCTTCCAGCTTAGTCGGTGGTCTTCTCACTGACGATGTCTGTTCCCAGTTCACACATAAACCCTAGTGTGATCTGGTAAGCAGAAGTCTCTTTAACAATGTGAGTATTTGGAGTCTTAAGGGTGCTTTACACGCTGCGACATAGCTAATGATATATCGTCAAGTCGTTAGTGACACACATCAGGCGCCGTTAGCGACATCGCAGCATGTGACACCAAGGAGCGACGATCAGCGATTGCAAAAACTTTGCTCGTTGACACTTCGCTCCTTTCCCAAATATCGTTGCTGCTGCAGGTACGATGTTGTTCGTCGTTACTGCGGCACCACACATCGCTATGTGTGACACCGCAGGAACGACGAACATCTACCTCCGGCCAACGGAAAAGAATGAAGGAAGGAGGTGGGCGGATCTTCCGCCCGCTCATCTCCGCCCCTTCGCTTGTATTGGATGGCTGCCGTGTGACGTCGCTGTGACGCCACACGGACCGCCCCCTTATAAAGGAGGCGGTTAGCCGGCCAGAGCGACGTCGCAGGGAAGGTAAGTCCGTATGACGGGTGTAAGTGATGTTGTGCGCCACGGGCAGCGGTTTGCCCGTGTCTCACAACAGGCGGGGGCAGGTACGCTCGCTAGCGATATCGATACCGATATCGCAGCGTGTAAAGTACATTTTAAGGGTGCTTAACACGCTGCGACATCGCTAGCGATAGCACCCGCCCCCGTCGCTCGTGTGACATTTGGTGATCGCTGCCGTAGCGAACATTATCGCTATGGCAGGGTCACACGCACATACCTTTACAGCGACGTCGCTGTGACCGCCGAACAATCCCTCCTTCAAGGGGGAGATGCGTTCGGCGTCATAGCGATGTCACTGCGGCGTCACTAAGTGGCCGCCCAATAGCAGAGGAGGGGTGGAGATGAGCGGCCGGAGCATGTCGCCCACCTCCTTCCTTCCTTCCTCATTGCCGGTGGACGCAGGTAAGGAGATGTTCGTCGTTCCTGCGGTGTCACACATAGCGATGTGTGATGCCGCAGGAACGATGAACAACATCGTACCTGCAGCAGCAACGATATGAAAATGAGCGATGTGTCAACGATCAGCGATTTTTGGCGTTTTTGCGATCGTTGATCGTCGCTCCTTGGTGTCACACGCTGCGATGTCGCTAACGGCGCCGGATGTGCATCACTAACGACGTGACCCCGATAATATATCATTAGCGATGTCGCAGCGTGTAAAGCACCCTTTAGAACGTGGCTCCGTAGGCTTGTATTACAAAAGTGACTTCCACGTCACACATTAAACCCCAGTGCGAGTCAAAATTTCAGTCAAGTGAGTGAGGAAAGGACCGGTGCCCTCAAATCTGCAAAGACTGCAATCAGTGAGTGTATTAAGGCACTTATACTTAATTACATAGACATTTACAGAGGTTTAGGGGATAAAAGTGTGGGATTGTTTTTTTACCTTATCTATTAATCCCTCTCATTTCCATAGTTCTATGACTTTGCATTCTTGGTGTGCAAATTTTAATGTTGAGGAGTGTATATTATATACATATTATATAATACATTATTATCTCATGATGTATAATATTAATACATTAGATTAATAGATCTCATGCAAAAAAATCCATCAAGCGTTCAACATTTTTCTTTATCGTTCCTTTGGGAGACCCAGACCATGGGTGTTTAGCTTCTGCCTCCGGAGGACACACAAAGTACTACACTAAAAAGTGTAGCTCCTCCCTCTGAGCTTATACACCCCCTGGTGAGCAGACCCAGCCAGTTTTATCGCTTTGTGTTCAGGAGGCATACATCCACACATGCATTCTCATATGATTTTTTTCCTTTTGGAATGAGTTTGAAGAACTGTGGGTCCACGTCTGGACCCCCGGCATGTCCCTTCTCACCCCACTGTGTCGGAGGTGTTGTAAGGTTGATTTCCTAGGCTGGAGCCTTACATGCCGTGCTCCTTCACCATCCCTCCTGGGCTCTGGCTTGAAGTGGGAGCCAGCACGGTCTCCATGCCTGGCAGGAGACCGGTCTCCATCCGCAGCCCTTCAGGACCCTGCTGGACCGGAGCACTCATCCCCAGGGACATGGCCCTGCGTCTCAGCAGCTAAGTACCTGAGACGTTTATATTTGGGGGTCCCTGTACTTTATTGTTGGGGGAGAGTGTGCTTATTGTATTTTCTGACATTTCCGGCGGGTTCTCTAGCTGTCGCCCGAGAACCACGCCGATGGTGCCTGCGCGTCGGCCTCGCCGCTCAAATTTAGGCCCCGGCTTCGCCGGAGGCCTAGTTTCCTTTCACTGCCCTAGCATGTCACTCATGCAGAGGGACAGCGCGGCTCCTCCCGGCGGCCGTTCTGCACAGGGGAGGGACACTCCCCACTGCTGTGCGTGTCTCCTCCCCTGTAGGTCTCTATGGCTCTCCAGATCCCGCTCTTTATGCAAGTCCCGCCCCCTCTCTTCGCTCCGGCGGCCATTTTCTCAGAGTTCTCTCAGCGTTGGTCTGCGTTCTGCATCCCTGCTGAGGTGCTGTGTTTGGGGGTCCGGGCTTCGGGATCTGGAGGGCACACAACACCGCTCTGCACAGCACAGCGGTCTGGTAAGCCACAACCGGCTCTGGTTGTGGACCTCTGATATACTCTCTGGGGTTCATTCTCTGGCAGAGCCCCCACTCCAGCAGCATGTCTCACACGAGGAGCAAGGCTCCAAAGCTTTACTCTGTATGCGCTGCATGTAAGCTCCTGCTGCCTGAACCGAGCACCTATCCACATTGTGATGCCTGCTCTACCTTTTTTTAAATCAGATACTTTTTTATTAAAACAGAGTACATACAACAGAATAACAAATCGGCATCCAAATTAAATTTATCACATCTATTACCCCTTTAACTCCCTCTCCCGCCCCCTCCCCCACCCCGGCAGCAACACTTCTCCCCGATACTACATCCCATATAGTACACACTTATAATACCCTTCAACTGTAGTATAGCAACCATCCCGTTGTGCAGGAGGAACAACTAGTAACACAAATAAAACAAAACATACACATCAGAGGTCTCAGACGGCTATCCCCGTCCCATATCAGTTTACTGGTCCATCACTCGTCCTATCCGCATTGTAGCCAAGGAGACCAGAGCTTCTCAAACATTTTAACATTCCCCCTTCTTTCATACACTCCCCGTTCCAGCTGAAGAATACATTTCACCCTTTTAATGTACTCTCCCCTGGTCGGGGGGTCTTT
This sequence comes from Anomaloglossus baeobatrachus, assembly GCF_048569485.1. Taxonomy (NCBI): domain Eukaryota; kingdom Metazoa; phylum Chordata; class Amphibia; order Anura; family Aromobatidae; genus Anomaloglossus; species Anomaloglossus baeobatrachus. Next base: position 365,597,695 of record NC_134354.1, on the reverse strand, counting down.
TTTAATCCAGGACCTGGCGATTAGCTTTCTTGCCGCATACAGCAGCCTAGCAATGACAATTTTCATAGTATTTTCCACCTCAAGCTCCTCAACATATCCCAATAGGCAGATCACTGGTTCCCTGGGGAGAACACACCCATATGTTCTTCCTATCTTGTGGATAACCTTAGTCCAAAAGGAGACCAGTCTCGGACAAGACCACATCATGTGAAAAATACCTGCGTCAGATCCCTGACACCTTGGACACTCCGAATTCCTTTTCAACCCCATTTTAAACATCAGTAAGGGAGACCTATATACCCGGTGAATCACGTATAGGTGAGACAGTCTGGCCGGTTCGCTCATGGAAAGTTTAGGGACATACGCCAGGATACTCTCCCACACCTCCTCCGTTATCGGCCCAACTTCCTCCTCCCATTTAGATTTAGTTTTAATTGGGTATTCTAACAGAAAGGTATGTAGTATATCTTTATACGTGCCAGAAATGATCCCTTTAGTGCTTCCTCCGCCCTTACACACATACTCCAGTACCAGGTCAGTCTGTATGGCCACACTTTGTTTAGCCGCTTGGGCTGCAATCGCATGTTTTAATTGTCTGTAGTGGAGCCAGCCGGACGCCGGTAACTGAAACTCACTCTGTAACTGCGGGAACGATTTCACAATTCCTCCATCCAATATCTGATGCATGTATATCACACCCTTGCGTCTCCACTCCTCAATATTCCCCATTTTCTGAATCTCCGGGAGATTACTGTTATCCCAGATAGGTGTAAACTTAGTTAACCGGGTCACCCCTCTCACCCTTTTCAGCCTATCCCAGGTCTTATTTATAAGTGCCATTGTAGGAGATGTTCTACCCAGGAGCCCCACCGCACCATCCTCTAGTCCCATTACCAATGGACTTCTACCCACTATGTATTCCAGTACTTCTTTAATGCCCCCATCTTTCTCTCGATCAGACCAACCCCTGAGGTGTTGACATTGCGCCGCTATATAATACAATTCCGGATTTGGGATTGCTAGACCCCCCTCATCCTTCGGCCTTTGTAAAGTCTCTAATCGCACCCTAGGCTGCTTTTTACCCCACACCAGGTCCCTAAACAGCGAATTTATCCCTTTAAATCTTTTCCTTGAAATACAAACAGAGGCATTGTGCAGTATGTATAGGAGTTTAGGCATTACTACCATCTTTAGTAAATTAACCCTTCCAACAACTGACAAATGTAGCTTGTTCCAGGCATCCACCTTGGTTCTCAATTTTTTAAGGAGCGGCCATAAGTTCACCTGTATGTATTTTTCTACTGGCAGAGATATCTGGATACCTAGATATTTAAATTCGTCCACATTCTTCAATTTGTTAGCCCCAGTATCCTGATTTGTCCAGGCTACTTCCCCATCCACCTTAAAGAGGCTCGATTTAGACCAATTAATGGTCAGTCCCGAAACTTCTCCAAATTTCTCTATTATCTGCATGGCATGATCCAATGAGGCTGATGGATCCCCCAAGAAAAGTAATAAATCGTCAGCATAAAGAGCTATTTTCTCCTCTAAATGCCCATACTTAAATCCATGGATCTCCTTTGTTTTCCTAATGGCCGCCGCCAGAGGCTCTATTGCAATAGCAAATAGGAGCGGCGATAGTGGGCAGCCCTGCCTCGTTCCCCGGTGCAACTCAAACGCTGAGGAGGTCATACCGTTAACTCTAACTTTAGCAGTAGGCCTATTATACAACAGCTGCACCCACTTTACAAACCGTGGGCCAAAACCCATATGCTGCAACATGCCTGCTCTACCTTGGCGGTGCCACAGCCTGGAGTCTCACCCCCAGTGGTCTCTCAGGCTGCTCCTGCTCCTGTGGCTGAACCCCCGGCCTGGGTAGAATCCTTTTCTAGGTCTATCTCCCAGTCTTTTGCTGAGTCCATGGGACTTCTGTCTGTTACGCTCACCGAGGAGCGGCGAACGTCCGGAGGTGGACCCACTGGACCGTGCACCGGACTCCCCTGAGAAGACGGCCAGCAGCGAACCCCTATACAGGGACTGTGCGGCGCCTCCCCAGAAGGCCTAAATGCACGGCAGCCAGGGACCGGAGGTACTAGTCTCTGTACGGCCAGGCGTGGCTCGGGTACGATGTCCGCGACAGGCGGAACACGGAAGTGGCACCGGAGATGTTTCACAGCAGGTGACGTCCACAGCCGGTACGGTACAGATAGTGTCCACAGCAGGTATGGCACGGTGACGTCCACGGTAGGAATGGGTGGTGACGTCCACAGCCGGTACGGTACAGATAGTGTCCACAGCAGGTATGGCACGGTGACGTCCACGGTAGGAATGGGTGGTGACGTCCACAGCCGGTACGGTACAGATGGCACTACGGTGAGACACAGGATTAGAATCAGGTAACAAATGTACGGATCATAAACAATAGCATAGACAGATTAGGACACTGGCAATGCACTAATAGAGGCGTTGCTCGGGCGCCTGCTGCCGGGGGAAGTGAACTTAAATACCTATTAGGCAGCAGGTGACCTCTGAGATCACTTCCAGGATTTGGGGCATGCCACTTTAAGAAAGGGGGCGTGGCCTCGCATGCAGCCTAGAATCACCTACAGCAATTCTGTGTGAGGAGGAAACTGCAGCAGGCCTTGGAGTGGGAGCAACGTCTGCAGAGCCCTGGGGCCGGTAAGTGGAAGGCCTTCTCTGCCTGGGAGTGGGGGCAGGAATGCATGTGGGAGCCATGCTGGGACTGGGCAGATGTGAGGGAGAGCTCCCCCCCCGGGGTCTGGTGGGACCAGGCGTTACACTGTCCAGGACTTTGCTGAATATGCATCAGCCCCCCTCACAGGGTGCCTCTGCTGCTAGGGCTCTCTCAGGACCGGAGCTCACAGAGGATTCATCATCAGGCCCCAGACCCCGTCCTCCTAAGAAGAGACGTAGGGATCCCTCTCCCTCCTCCTCCCGCGGCTCTGATTCAAGAGCGGACTCGCAGGATGAGGAGGATGCCTTTACAGGGGGCTCGGAGGCTAACTCCATGTACCCCATTGATCTGTCCAAAAGTGACTCAGATCTTAGTGACTTGATTGCTTCCATTAATTCTGTTCTGGATCTTAATCCACCAGTATCAGAGGAGCAACCCTCTCTGGCAGAAAAGCACCAGTTTACCTCGCCTAAGAGGGCAAAGAGTGTGTTCTTTAACCACTCCAGTTTTCAGGCCGCTGTGTCCAAGCCCAGGGCCTGTCCTGACAAACGCTTCCCAAAGCGTGGTTCTGATGACCGTTTTCCCTTTCCACCTGAGGTGGTCAAGGAGTGGGCTCAGTCCCCAAAGGTAGACCCCCCGGTGTCTAGGCTCTCAGCCCGGACTGTTGTTGGTGGCTGATGGCACCTCCCTTAAGGATTCCACTGACCGCCAGATTGATCTTCTGGCCAAATCCGTATATGAAGCGGCAGGGGCCTCGTTTTCCCCGACTTTTGCAGCAGTGTGGGCTCTCAAAGCCATATCTGCTTCTCTAGAGGAGATGCATTCCCTCTCCAGGGAATCTCTGCCCGAAATGGTTGCCTTGACTTCCCAAGCTTCAGCTTTTTCATCCTATGCCATGTCTGCCATGCTGGAGGCTTCTCACCGCACTGCGGTGGCTTCGGCTAATTCCCTCGCTATCCGCAGGATCTTGTGGGTTCGAGAGTGGAAGGCAGATGCTTCTTCTAAGAAGTACCTTGCTGGGCTCCCTTTTGCTGGGTCCCGGCTGTTCTGAGAACAGCTGGATGAAATTATTAAGGAAGCTACTGGCGGGAAGAGTACTTCCATGCCACAAACCAAACCCAGGAAACCTGCCCAGGGTAGGAATCAGTCAAGGTTTCGCTCCTTTCGTTCCTCCAACTGGTCATCCTCTAAGCCTTCGGCCTCGTCCACTAACTCAGCCAAGGACCAGAGATCCAACTGGCGCCCAAAAGCGCGTCCACAGAAAACGGCAGGAGGTGCTACCACTAAGGCAGCCTCCTCGTGACTATCTGCCCGCTCCAGCAACGTCCTTGGTCGGTGGCAGGCTCTCCCACTTTGGCGACGCTTGGTTTCAACACGTCTCCGATCAGTGGGTGAGAGATATCATCTCCCACGGCTACAGGATAGAATTTTCTTCCAGTCCGCCAAACAGATTTTTTTCTCTCAACCCCCCTGCTCCAAGGCCGCCGCCTTCTCACAGGCCGTGGCATCCTTGCAGGCCAACGGAGTAATTGTACCGGTGCCCACCCGGGAACGGTTCAGAGGTTTCTACTCAAATCTCTTCCTAGTCCCCAAAAAGGACGGTACTTTCCAGCCCATCCTGGATCTCCAGCTTCTCAACAAGCATGTTCAGGTGTGGCACTTTCGCATGGAGTCTCTGCGATCAGTCATTGCCTCAATGACCCAAGGGGATTTCCTGGCGTCCATCGACATCAGAGACGCCTATCTGCATGTGCCAATTGCAGTCTCACACCAGCGTTGGTTACGTTTTGCAATCGGAGAAGATCATTTCCAATTTGTGGCTCTCCCCTTCGGGTTGGCCACAGCCCCTCGGGTATTCACCAAGGTCATGGCAGCAGTGATTGCGGTTCTGCACCTACAGGGGTTGGCAGTGATCCCTTACCTGGACGACCTTCTAGTCAAGGCTTCATCCAGCACAGACTGTCAGCGGAGTGTCTCGCTCACTCTCGCCACTCTAGCCCAATTCGGGTGGCTGGTCAATCTTCCCAAATCCACCCTGACTCCGACCCAGAGTCTCACGTACCTAGGGATGCAGTTCGAGACTTTGCCGGCACTTGTGAAGTTGCCCTTAGTCAAACAGCAGTCCCTCCAACTGGTAGTGCGCTCTCTGCTGAGGCCCCGCCATTATACCCTCAGGCGTCTGATGCAGGTGCTGGGTCAAATGGTGGCGTCAATGGAAGCTGTCCCCTTTGCCCAGTTCCATCTGCGTCCCCTGCAGCTGGACATTCTCCGCTGTTGGGACAAGCGGCCTTCTTCCTTACACAGGCTGGTGGCTCTGTCGCCACAGACCAGGAGCTCTCTTCAGTGGTGGCTTCGGCCCCTCTCTCTGTCCCAGGGGCGCTCCTTCCTGGCCCCGTCCTGGGTGATCCTCACCACGGATGCCAGTCTATCCGGCTGGGGAGCGGTATGTCTCCACCACAGAGCGCAGGGCACTTGGTCTCCGTCCGAGTCAGCCCTTTCAATCAATGTGCTGGAAACCAGAGCCGTGCTTCTAGCTCTTCTAGCTTTTCACCACCTGTTGGCGGGCAAGCACATTTGAGTCCAGTCAGACAACGCGACAGCGGTTGCCTACATCAATCACCAAGGCGGGACACGCAGCCGCCTGGCAATGTTGGAGGTACAACGCATCCTTCAATGGGTGGAGGACTCCAAGTCCACCATATCCGCAGTCCACATCCCAGGCATGGAAAACTGGGAGGCAGATTATCTCAGCCGTCAAACCGTGGACGGCGGCGAGTGGTCCCTGCACCCGGCAGTGTTTCAGTCAATCTGCCGCAAATGGGGCACTCCGGACGTGGACCTAATGGCATCCCGTCACAACAACAAGGTTCCTGTTTACGTGGCTCGCTCCCACGATCCTCAGGCATTCGCCGCGGACGCTCTGGTTCAAGACTGGTCCCAGTTTCGTCTGTCCTACGTGTTTCCCCCTCTAGCTCTCTTGCCCAGAGTCCTGCGCAAGATCAGAATGGAGGGCCGTCGAGTCATCCTCATTGCACCGGACTGGCCCAGGCGAGCTTGGTATCCAGACCTGCTCCATCTGTCCGTAGAGATGCCGTGGCATCTCCCGGACCGTCCAGACCTTCTCTCGCAAGGTCCGTTTTTCCGCCTGAATCCTGCGGCTCTCAAATTGACGGCGTGGCTCTTGAGTCCTGGATTTTGACGGCTTCTGGTATTCCTCCTGAAGTCATCTCCACTATGACTCGGGCCCGTAAGTCTTCCTCCGCTAAGATCTATCACAGGACTTGGAGAATTTTCCTATCCTGGTGTCGCTCTACCGACCATCCTCCTTGGCCTTTCTCCTTGCCGACCCTTCTGTCTTTTCTACAGTCCGGTCTGCGGCTAGGTCTGTCCCTCAACTCTCTCATGGGACAAGTCTCAGCTCTGTCTGTTCTGTTAAACGTCTCGCTTGGCTGGCTCAGGTTCGCACCTTCATGCAGGGCGCGTCTCACATCATTCCGCCTTACCAGCGGCCCTTGGATCCCTGGGACCTTAATTTGGTCCTCACGGTTTTGCAGAAACCCCCCTTTGAGCCTCTTAGGGAAGTTTCCTTGTATCGTCTTTCACAGAAAGTGGCCTTTCTGGTGGCCATAACTTCCCTCAGGAGAGTCTCTGATTTGGCTGCGCTCTCTTCGGAGTCACCTTTTTTGTTTTTTCATCAAGACAAGGTGGTTCTCCGTCCGACTCCGGACTTTCTTCCTAAGGTGGTCTCTCCTTTCCACCTTAACCAGGACATTACCCTACCTTCCTTTTGTCCGGCTCCTGTTCATCGCTTTGAAAAAGCGCTGCATACTCTGGATCTGGTGCGTGCTCTCCGGATCTATGTGTCTCGCACCGCTGCACTTAGGCGGTGCACTTCTCTTTTTGTGCTAACCACAGGTCGGCGCAAGGGTCTCTCTGCTTCTAAGCCGACCTTAGCCCGTTGGATTAGATCGACCATTTCAGACGCCTACCAGAGTACTCAGGTGCCTCCCCCGCCGGGGATCAAGGCACATTCGACCAGAGCTGTCGGTGCCTCTTGGGCTTTTAGGCACCAGGCTACGGCTCAACAAGTCTGTCAGGCTGCCACTTGGACTAGCCTGCATACCTTTTCGAAGCACTACCAAGTGCATGCTCATGCTTTGGCAGATGCGAGCTTGGGCAGGCGGCTGTCGCTCATTTGTGAAATTAGGTTCTGCCTACTTCTTAGTTTATTCTGTTTATTTCCCACCCAGGGACAGCTTTGGAACGTCCCATGGTCTGGGTCTCCCAAAGGAACGATAAAGAAAAAGAGAATTTTGTTTACTTACCGTAAATTCTTTTTCTTATAGTTCCGTATTGGGAGACCCAGCACCCTCCCTGTTGCCTGTTGGCAATTTTTTCTTGTTCCGCGTGTTCTCACCGGCTGTTGTCGTGGACAGAGTCTCCGGTTGTTCCGGCTCTTGCTCTGTTCTACTTGTGGGTGGCTATTCTCCTTCAGCTTTTGCACTAAACTGGCTGGGTCTGCTCACCAGGGGGTGTATAAGCTCAGAGGGAGGAGCTACACTTTTTAGTGTAGTACTTTGTGTGTCCTCCGGAGGCAGAAGCTAAACACCCATGGTCTGGGTCTCCCAATACGGAACTATAAGAAAAAGAATTTACGGTAAGTAAACAAAATTCTCTTTTTTTAAATGGCATTTTATGTTGTTTTCTTTGTGTTTATGTCAATATTTTCTACTGTGTGAAGGTTCTATGTTTGAGAATGTGGACCACTTGAGTACCTACTGTTTATTACTTAAAATGGCTGTTCTTAGTTCACACGTACTGAGGATTTTCAGTTTACGTTTGCGCACAGAAAACATGCAATGTATTAAAAAGGCGCAAACTGAATGACAGTCTTTCTTTGTCGCTCCATTGGGAGACCCAGACAATTGGGTGTATAGGCTATGCCTCCGGAGGCCGCACAAAGTATTACACTAAAAGTGTAAAGCCCCTCCCCTTCTGCCTATACACCCCCTGTGCTCCCACGGGCTCCTCAGTTTTTTGCTTTGTGCGAAGGAGGCAGACATGCACGCACAGCTCCACAGATTGGTCAGCAGCAGCTGCTGACTATATCGGATGGAAGAAAAGTGGGCCCATATAGGGCCCCCAGCATGCTCCCTTCTCACCCCACTCTTGTCGGCGGTGTGGTTAAGGTTGAGGTATCCATTGCGGGTACGGAGGCTGGAGCCCACATGCTGTTTTCCTTCCCCATCCCCCTTAGGGCTCTGGGTGAAGTGGGATCCTATCGGTCTCCAGGCACTGAGACCGTGCTTCATCCACAACTCCTGTGGAGCCTGCTGGATAGGAGCCGGGTATCGTTCAGGGACATGGCCCTGCTACTTGGAGGTACTCTGTATCCCTGTGGGGACAGCGCACAGCAACACTCCAGCTTTGCTGGGTGTGCTAGTGCACCGGGGACCGCGGCGCTGACCGGGTTAATATGTGCCATTACACACTCAGCGTTGCTGAGTGTGTTTATGCATAGGGACTGCCGCACTGACCGCCGCTGCCATGGAAACACCGCGGCGCGGCTGGGACTTGTAGTGCGCCGGGGACTTCCACGCCGGCCGCGCTTTTACGGCGGCCGCGTTTATTACTAGAGTCCCCGGCTTTTTGCGGCCTAGTTTCTTTTCTTCCCACCCCCAGCCCTGACAGGCAGGGGAAGGGCGGGACGCTGCATAGAACGAGCAGCACTGAGGGCTGGAGCATGCTTTGCATACTCCACCCCCCTCACTGTGCACAGTGCGGGCACCAGTTCCCGCACTTTCTGGGTCACGCCCACGGCTCCCTCCTCTCCTCAGGACGCCGGCAGCCATTCCTGTCAGCTCCTCGGACGCTGCAGAGGGGGACAAAGTCTGGGAGACCCAGGCAGGGACTCTGGTGGCCTCACAACCGCTTTAAGCGGGTGGTAAGCAGCACCTGTGGTGCTAGCCCCATTGTGCAGTAGTGTAACATTATATGTTTATGGTATATATATTTTACACTGTATGGTGCACAGTTGATTTCTGGCTATATACCCTATTGTGTTGCTCAGGGAAGATAATAGCATGGCGCCCACGAAAGGCAGGGGTGCCAAAACACAGGCTTTTTATGCTGCCTGCGCCGCATGTACGACCCCGCTACCGGCAGGTTCCACTGACCCTCATTGTGTGCACTGTTCGGCCCCTGTGGCACTTACTCAGCCAGAGCCTCTGCTAAGAGGGGCCCAGGGGGAGCCACCTGCTGACACTGTCCAGGTGACGGGGACGGAGTTTGCAAAACTCTCTGAGACTATGGCTAAGATACTAGAAGCCTTGCAGTCCAGGCCGGTATCTCAGCACAGGGACTCTGTTGAATCTTTGTTCCCTGGCCCACCTCAGTTGGACCAACAATGTCCTCCCGGGGTATCTCATGGGTCCCAGGCTGAGGGTTCTGACACAGACCCCAGCCCCAGACCGACTAAGCGAGCTCGCTTAGAATTTCCCTCGACATCATCATATTGTGCAGGGTCTCAGAGGGGGGAATCTCTGGTTGATGAAGCGGAGACAGTTGATCAGGATTCTGATCCTGAGGCCGCTCTCAATCTTGATACTCCTGACGGGGACGCCATAGTGAACGATCTTATTGCGTCCATCAATCTAATGCTGGATATTTCTCCCTCAGCTCCTCCGGCGGAGGAGTCGGCTTCTCAGCAGGAGAAATTCCGTTTCAGGTTTCCCAAGCGTACACAGAGTATGTTTCTGGACCACTCTGATTTCAGGGAGGCAGTCCAGAATCACCATGCTTGTCCAGATAAGCGTTTTTCTAAGCGCCTTAAGGATACACGTTATCCCTTTCTTCAGCGCTCTATTGGGAGACCCAGACGATTGGGGTATAGCTACTGCCCTCCGGAGGCCACACAAAGCACTACACTAAAAAGTGCAAGGCCCCTCCCCTTCTGGCTATACCCCCCCGTGGTGTCACGGGTTCTCCAGTTTTCAAGCTTTGTGCGAAGGAGGTCAGACATCCATGCATAGCTCCACAGATTTTAGTCAGCAGTAGCTGCTGACTATTTCGGATGGAAGAAAAGAGGGCCCATATAGGGCCCCCAGCATGCTCCCTTCTCACCCGTTGATGGTGTTGTAAGGTTGAGGTACCTATTGCTGGTACGGAGGCTGGAGCCCACATGCTGCTTTCCTTCCACATCCCCCTGAGGGGCTCTGTGGAAGTGGGATCCTGCCGGCCTCAAAGCTCTGACGCCGGGCTCCATCCACAGACCCATTTGAACCTGCTGGATACGGAGCTGGAGTACCGTTCAGGGACATGGCCCTGCACCATTACAGGTACTCTGTGTCCCCGTACACACAGGCACAGCACACTCCAGACTTGCTGGGTGTGCTAGTGCGCCGGGGACAGTAATGGGTTACAGTCACTGCAGCTTTGCTGAGTGACTTTGTGTTTTGGGAACTACCGCGCCGGACGCTCCGGGAGCGGCGGCGCGGCTGGGACTTGTAGTTCGCCGGGGACTGGGCGCCGACCGCGCTTTTACGGCGTCGGCGCTTATAAATCCAGTCCCCGGCTTCTGCGGCCTAGTGCCGCTTCGTTCCCGCCCCCTCCCTGTCACTCAGGGAAGGGGACAGGCGCTGAGCAATCAGCAGCGCCGAGGGCTGGAGCCTTTTTACATGCTCCAGCCCTCTCACTGCACACTGTCGGACGCCGGATTCCCGCTCTGCCTTGGGGGCACGCCCACGGCCCGCCCCTCCTCACATGAGCTGGGGAAGAAGCCGGCAGCCATTACTGCAGTCCGAGCTCGGACTTTCGGCAACCAGGCAGGACGGTGGCGATCATACACCCGCTTATAGGCGGGCGGTAAGCGGCACACATAGTGCTGACCACATATAACTGCAGTGTGTACATGTGTTGTTTTTAACTGCATAGGTCGCTATATGCCCGCTTGGGGAGCGACACATCAGCAGCAGGAAAGCAGGTGTGCTAAGGCACAGGCTTTCTAGGCTGCTTGTATTGCACGACTGAGGTGTTCATTTGTGTTTATGCTTATGTGCTATACATTGCACTGTACAGTCGCTAGTCTTAGCTATATTCTCCTGGAATGGCTAGACTACAGCAGCAGAAAACCAAGGGTGCTGGGGCACAGGTTTTTTTCTATGCTGCTTGTATTGCATGGGCTGCAGTGTGCATTTGTACTTGTGCTTGTATGCTATACATTGCACTGTATGGTCACTCTTCTGGGCCATATTCCCCTAGATGACTAGTCTACAGCAGCAGAAGAGCTGGGGTGCCAGGGCACAGGCTTCTATGCTGCTTGTATTGCATGTGCTGCAGTGTTCATTTGTACTTGTGCTTGTATGCTATACATTGCACTGTAGGGTCACTCTTGGCTATATTCCCCTAGATGACTAGTATACAGCAGCAGAAGAGCAGGGGTGCCAGGGCACAGGCTTCTATGCTGCTTGTATTGCTTGTGCTGCAGTGGTCATTTGTACTTTATGCCTGTATGCTATACATTGCACTGTACGGTCACCAATCTTGGCTATATACTTCTAGATAGCTAGTCGGTAGCGGCAAAAAAGCAACACAGATTTTCAGTGCTGTTTTTACTACATGGGATGCTGTTCATGACACCGTCCCATTGTGTGCATGCTCCCCTGTAGCACGTCGTCTGCCGGGGTCTCTAGCACTTCGTCTGCCGGGGTCTCTACTAGTTGTGGCCAAAGAAACCACCTGTCAACCCTGTCCATGGACAGGGACGGAGTAGTCATAATATAGAGACTTGCAGTCCAGACAGGCCATGGGCAATCTACTTGACCAAAAGGCAGCTCTTCAGGGCTTTGATACTGACATCGCTATCGATCCGGATACACCGGGTGGTAACGCCATACGGAATGATCCTATACCGTCCATCAATGGAAGGTTGGATCTTTCTCCCTCAGCTCCCCCAGTGGAGATAGGAGACGAACAGGAGAAGTCCCTTTTCAGTATCTCACACAGATATTGAGTATTTTTCTGGCCACGCTGACTTCAGAGAAGCAGTCCAGGAACACCACGCTTACCAGATAAGCGTCTTCTCCAAACGTTTTTAGGATACACGTTATCCCTTTTCTCCTGACGTGGTCAGCGCTGGACCCAGGGTCCAAAGGTGGATTCTCCAATCTCCAGGCTTGCATCTAGAGCCATAGTTGCACTGGGGATGGGGCTTCACTTAAAGATGCCAGTCACAGACAGATGGACTCTGGTTGAAATCTGTCTAGGAAGCTATCGGCGTGTCGGTTGCTCCGGCATCCACAGCCGTATAGGCAACCTAACCTTTTCAGCTGTTCTTGCGCAGCTGGCCTTGAGCACAGGGACATCTGTACCGCAGAGGCGTCCGTAACCCGCAATGTCTGCACTGCGACTTACCCTGTTAATACTGTCCTAAAAGTACAGTCGAGGTTTCGGTCCTTCCCAAGCTCCGGTAGGTCCCAATTGTCCTCGTGCAAAAGGGCTACAAAACCTCAGACGGGCTCAGATTCCGGCCGGGCTCAATCACGCCCAAGGAAGGCAGTCGGAGGAACCGCTACCAAGGCGGTCTCCTCAGGACTCTCAGCTCTCTCTCTCTCTCCGCATCCGCGGTTGATGGCAGACTCCCCCGCCTTTGGCGACATTTAGCTGCCACAGGTCACAGACCGGTGGGTGACGGACATTGTGCTCACGTGCACAGGACAGTGTTCTGTTCTCGTCCTCCGACTCCATTTCCCTGCTGCAGGCGGTGGATGCTCTAAGAGCAGAAGGAGTGGTGATCCCTGTCCCCCCTCAGGAACGAGGGCGAGGGTTTGTACTCCAATCTCTTTGTGGCTCCAAAAAAGGACGGTTCCTTCCGTCCCGTTCTGGTCCTGACACTGCTCAACGAGCATGCGAACGCCAGGCGGTTCCGGATGGGATCCCTCCGATCCGTCATTACCTCAATGTCTCGAGGAGACTTCCTTGCCTCAACAGACATCAAAGATGCCTATCTCCACGTGCCAATTGCTACGGAGCACCTACGTTTTCTACGTTTTGTGATAGGAGACGAACATCTTCAGTTCGTAGCTCTGCCATTCAGTCTGGCGACAGCCCCACGGGTGTTCACCAAGGTCATGGCAGCAGTGGTAGCAGTCTTGCACTTTCAGGGACACCCGGTGATCCCGTACTTGGACGATCTACTCGTCAAAGCACCCTCCCTCGAGGCATGCCAACGCAGCCTGAATGTTACGCTGGAGACTCTCCAGACTTTCGGGTGGATCATCAATTTGGCAAGGTCAAATCTGTCTCCGACTCAATCACTAACGTATCTCGGCATGGAGTTTCATACTCTATCAGCAATAGTGAAGCTTCCGCTGAACAAGCAGCGTTCACTGCAGACAGAGGTGCAGTCTCTCCTTCAAGGCCAGTCGCACCCCTTAAGGTGCCTCATGCACTTCCTAAGGAAGATGGTGGCAGCCATCGAGGCAGTTCTCTTTGCGCAGTTTCATCTGCGCCAACGGCAATGGGACATTCTCCGCCAATGGGACGGGCAGTCAACCTCCCTGGACAGGGAAGTCTCCCTTTCCCAGACGGCCGAGGACTCTCTGCTATAGTGGCTTATTCCCACCTCATTGTCATAGCCCCCATCCTGGGCAGTGGTCACGACAGATACGAGTCTGTCAGGGTGGGGAGCAGTTTGTCTCCGCCACATGGCTCAGGGGACGTGGACTCAGCAGGAGTCCACCCTTCAGCGATGTTCTGGAAATCGGGGCAGGGTATCTTACCCTATTAGCCTTCCAGAAGTGGCTAGAAAGAGAGCAGATCCTCATGTGGGTGGAGGACACAGCATCCACCATATCCGCAGTTCACATCCCGGGCGTAGAAAACTGGGAAGCAGACTTCCTCAGTCGCCAGGGTATGGACGCGGGGGAATGGTCCCTTCACTCGGACGTGTTTCAGGAAATCTGTTGCCGCTAGGGGGTGCCGGACGTCGACCTAATGGCGTCTCGGCACACCAACAAGGTCCCGGCATTTATGGCACGATCGCGCGATCACAGAGCTCTGGCGGCAGACGCCTTAGTGCAAGATTGGTCGCAGTTCCGGCTCACATATGTGTTTCCACCTCTGGCACTCTTGCCCAGAGTACTGCGCAAAAATCAGATCCGATTGCAGCCGCGTCATACTCGTCGCACCAGACTGGCCGAGGAGATCGTGGTACCCGGATCTGTGGCATCTCACGGTCGGCCGACCGTGGTCACTACCAGACCGACCAGACTTACTGTCCCAAGGGCCGTTTTCTCCATCGGAATTCTGCGGCCCTGAACCTGACTGGGTGGCCTTTGTGTCCTGGATCCTAGCGTCTTCAGGATTATCCCAAGGGGTCGTTGCCACCATGAGACAGGCTAGGAAGCCCACGTCTGCTAAGATCTACCACAGAACGTGGAAGATTTTCTTAATCTGGTGCTCTACTCAGGGAGTGTCTCCCTGGCCATTTGCATTGCCTACTTTTCTTTCCTTCCTACAATAGGAGTTAGAAAAGGGCTTGTCGCTCGACTCCCTCAAAGGGCAAGTCTCAGCACTATCCGTGTTTTTTTCAGAAGCGTCTTGCACGTCTTTCTAAGGTGTGCACGTTCCCGCAGGGGGTTTGTCATATCGTACCCCCGTACAAGCGGCCGTTAGATCCATGGGATCTGAACAGGGTTCTAGTTGCTCTCCAGAAGCCGTCTTTCGAGCCTCTGAAGGAAGTTTCTTTTTCTCGCCTGTCACAGAAGGTGGCGTTTCTCGTTGCGATCACATCGCTTCGGCGAGTGTCTGAGCTGGCAGCTCTGTCATCCAAGGCTCCCTTCCTGGTGTTTCACCAGGACAAGGTAGTGCTGCGCCCCATTCCGGTGTTTCGCCCTAAGGTCGTATCCTCGTTTCATCTTAATCAGGATATCTCCTTACCGTCCTTTTGCACTCATCCGGTTCACCGGTATGAGAATGATTTACGTTTGCTAGATCTGGTGAGAGCACTCAGAATCTACATTTCCCGCACGGCGCCCATACGCCGTTCCGATGCACTTTTTTTGTCCTTGTCGCTGGTACGCGCAAGAGGTTGCAGGCTTCTAAAGCCACCCTGGCTCGATGGATCACAGAACCAATTCTGGAAGCCTACCGTTCTGCAGGGCTTCCGGTTCTTTCAGGGCTGAAAGCCCATTCAACCAGAGCCGTGGGTGCGTCCTGGGCACTACGACACCAGGCTTCGGCTCAACAGGTGTGCCAGGCAGCTACCTGGTTGAGTCTGCACATTTTCACCAAACATTCTCAGGTGCATACCTATGCTTCGGCGGATGCCAGCTTAGGTAGAAGAGTCCTGCAGGCGGCAGTGATTTCCCCGTAGGGGAGGGCTGTCTTGCAGCTCTAACATGAGGTATTTATTTACCCACCCAGGGACAGCTTTTGGACGTCCCAATCGTCTGGGTCTCCCAATAGAGCGCTGAAGAAGAAGGGAATTTTGTTACTTACCGTAAATTCCTTTTCTTCTAGCTCTTATTGGGAGACCCAGCACCCGCCCTGTTGTCCTTCGGGATTTTTTTGTTGTTTGCGGGTACACATGTTGTTCATGTTGAACGGTTTTTCAGTTCTCCGATGTTACTCGGAGTTAATTTGTTTAAACCAGTTATTGGCTTTCCTCCTTCTTGCTTTGGCACTAAAACTGGAGAACCCGTGACACCACGGGGGGGTATAGCCAGAAGGGGAGGGGCCTTGCACTTTTTAGTGTAGTGCTTTGTGTGGCCTCCGGAGGGCAGTAGCTATACCCCAATCGTCTGGGTCTCCCAATAAGAGCTAGAAGAAAAGGAATTTACGGTAAGTAACAAAATTCCCTTCTTCCCCCTGACGTGGTCAAAAGTTGGGCTCAGTGTCCCAAAGTGGATCCTCCAATCTCCAGACTGGCAGCTAGATCCATACTTGCAGTGGAAGATGGGGCTTCACTCAAGGATGCCACTGACAGGCAGATGGAGCTCTGGTTGAAATCCGTCTATGAAGCTATCGGCGCTTCTTTTGCCCCAGCATTCGCAGCCGTATGGGCGCTACAAGCTATCTCAGCAGGTCAAGCCCAAATTGACGCAGCCACACGCACGTCCGCGCCACATGTGGCGTCCATAACCACTCAGACGTCGGCATTTGCGTCTTACGCTATTAATGCTGTCCTGGACTCTGCGAGCCGTACGGCGGTTGCAGCCGCCAATTCGGTGGTACTACGCAGGGCCTTGTGGATACGGGAATGGAAGGCAGATTCTGCTTCCAAAAAGCGCTTAACCAGTTTGCCAATTTCTGGCGACCGATTGTTTGGCGAGCGTTTGGATGAAATCATCAAACAATCCAAGGGAAAGGATACATCCTTACCCCAGCCCAAACCGAACATACCCCAACAGAGGAGGGGGCAGTCGAGGTTTCGGTCCTTTCGGGGCGCGGGCAGGTCCCAATTCTCCTCGTCCAAAAGGCCTCAGAAAGATCAAAGGAACTCTGATGCATGGCGGTCTAAGTCACGTCCTAAAAAGGCCACTGGAGGTGCCGCTACCAAAGCGGCTTCCTCATGACTTTCGGCCTCCTCACTCCGCATCCTCGGTCGGTGGCAGGCTCTCCCGCTTTTGCGACACCTGGCTGCCACGGGTAAAAGACCGTTGGGTGAGAGACATTCTGTCTCACGGTTACAAGATAGAGTTCACCTCTCGTCCCCCGACTCGATTCTTCAGGTCATCCCCGCCTCCCGAGCGAGCCGAGGCTCTTCTGCAGGCGCTGGGCACTCTGAAGGCAGAAGGAGTGGTGGTCCCTGTTCCTCTTCAGCAACAGGGCCACGGTTTTTACTCCAACTTGTTTGTGGTCCCAAAGAAGGACGGGTCTTTCCGTCCTGTCCTGGACCTGAAACTTCTCAACAAACACGTAAAGACCAGGCGGTTCCGGATGGAATCCCTCCGCTCCGTCATCGCCTCAATGTCCCAAGGAGATTTCCTTGCATCGATCGATATCAAGGATGCTTATCTCCACGTACCGATTGCTCCAGAGCACCAGCGCTTCTTGCGCTTCGCCATAGAAAACGAACACCTGCAGTTCGTGGCACTGCCGTTCGGCCTGGCAACAGCCCCACGGGTTTTCACCAAGGTTATGGCTACTGTAGTAGCGGTCCTCCACTCTCAGGGTCACTCGGTGATCCCGTACTTGGACGATCTGTTGATCAAGGCACCCTCTCAAGAGGCATGCCAACACAGCCTCGACGCTACCCTGGAGACTCTCCAGAGTTTCGGGTGGATCATCAATTTTCCAAAGTCAAATCTGACACCGGCCCAATCGCTGACATACCTTGGCATGGAGTTTCATACCCTCTCAGCGATAGTGAAGCTTCCGCTGATCAAGCAGCGGTCACTACAGAAAGGGGTACAATCTCTCCTTCAAGGCCAGTCACACCCCTTGAGGCGCCTCATGCACTTCCTGGGGAAGATGGTGGCAGCAATGGAGGCAGTCCCTTTCGCGCAGTTTCACCTGCGTCCTCTTCAATGGGACATCCTACGCAAATGGGACAGGAAGCCGACGTCCCTCGACAGGAACGTCTCCCTCTCTCAGGCGACCAAAGCTTCCCTTCGGTGGTGGCTTCTTCCTACTTCATTATCGAAGGGGAAATCCTTCCTACCCCCATCCTGGGAGGTGGTCACGACTGACGCGAGTCTGTCAGGGTGGGGAGCGGTTTTTCTCCACCACAGGGCTCAGGGTACGTGGACCCAGCAAGAGTCCTCGCTTCAGATCAATGTTCTGGAAATACGGGCAGTGTATCTTGCCCTGAAAGCGTTCCAGCAGTGGCTGGAAGGCAAGCAGATCCGAATTCAGTCGGACAATTCCACAGCGGTGGCATACATCAACCACCAAGGCGGCACACGCAGTCGGCAAGCCTTCCAGGAAGTCCGGCGGATTTTGATGTGGGTGGAAGCCACGGCCTCCACCATCTCTGCAGTTCACATCCCAGGCGTGGAAAACTGGGAAGCAGATTATCTCAGTCGCCAGGGCATGGACGCAGGGGAATGGTCCCTTCACCCGGACGTGTTTCAGGAGATCTGTTGCCGCTGGGGGGTGCCGGACGTCGACCTCATGGCGTCCCGGCACAACAACAAGGTACCGACGTTCATGGCACGGTCTCAAGATCCCAGAGCTCTGGCGGCAGACGCCTTAGTTCAGGATTGGTCGCAGTTTCAGCTCCCTTATGTGTTTCCTCCGTTGGCACTGTTGCCCAGAGTGTTACGCAAGATCAGGGCCGACTGCCGCCGCGTCATCCTCGTCGCTCCAGACTGGCCGAGGCGGTCGTGGTACCCGGATCTGTGGCATCTCACGGTCGGCCAACCGTGGGCACTACCAGACCGACCAGACTTGCTATCTCAAGGGCCGTTTTTCCATCTGAATTCTGCGGCCCTCAACCTGACTGTGTGGCCATTGAGTCCTGGATCCTAGCGTCTTCAGGGTTATCTCAAGACGTCATTGCCACTATGAGACAGGCTAGGAAACCAACGTCCGCCAAGATCTACCACAGGACGTGGAAAATTTTCCTGTCGTGGTGCTCTGCTCAGGGTTTTTCTCCCTGGCCTTTTGCCTTGCCCACTTTTCTGTCCTTCCTTCAATCTGGACTGGAAAAGGGTTTGTCGCTCGGCTCCCTTAAGGGACAAGTCTCAGCGCTCTCTGTGTTTTTCCAGAAGCGCCCAGCCAGACTTCCACAGGTACGCACGTTCCTGCAGGGGGTTTGTCACATCGTTCCTCCTTACAAGCGGCCGTTAGAACCCTGGGATCTGAACAGGGTGCTGATGGTTCTTCAGAAACCACCATTCGAGCCAATGAGAGATATTTCTCTCTCACGCCTTTCGCAGAAAGTGGTTTTTCTAGTAGCAGTCACTTCACTTCGGAGAGTGTCTGAGCTAGCAGCGCTGTCATGCAAAGCCCCTTTCCTGGTGTTTCACCAGGACAAGGTGGTTCTGCGCCCGGTTCCGGAATTTCTCCCTAAAATGGTATCCCCGTTTCATCTCAATCAGGATATCTCCTTACCTTCTTTTTGTCCTCATCCGGTTCACCAATGTGAAAAGGATTTGCACTTGTTAGATCTGGTGAGAGCACTCAGGCTCTACATTTCTCGGACGGCGCCCCTGCGCCGCTCGGATGCACTCTTTGTCCTTGTCGCTGGCCAGCGTAAAGGGTCACAGGCTTCCAAATCAACCCTGGCTCGGTGGATCAAGGAACCAATTCTCGAAGCTTACCGTTCTGCTGGGCTTCCGGTTCCCTCAGGGCTGAAGGCCCATTCTACCAGAGCCGTGGGCGCGTCCTGGGCTTTGACGCACCAGGCTACGGCTCAGCAGGTGTGTCAGGCAGCTACCTGGTCGAGCCTGCACACTTTCACGAAACACTATCAGGTGCATACCTATGCTTCGGCGGATGCCAGCCTAGGTAGACGAGTCCTTCAGGCGGCGGTTGCCCACCTGTAGGAAGGGGCCGTTTTACGGCTCTATCACGAGGTATTATTTTACCCACCCAGGGACTGCTTTTGGACGTCCCAATTGTCTGGGTCTCCCAATGGAGCGACAAAGAAGAAGGGAATTTTGTTTACTTACCGTAAATTCCTTTTCTTCTAGCTCCAATTGGGAGACCCAGCACCCGCCCCTGTTTTTTTGTGTGTACACATGTTGTTCATGTTGAATGGTTTCAGTTCTCCGATATTCCTTCGGATTGAATTTACTTTAAACCAGTTTATAATTCTTTTCCTCCTTCTTGCTTTTGCACCAAAACTGAGGAGCCCGTGGGAGCACGGGGGGTGTATAGGCAGAAGGGGAGGGGCTTTACACTTTTAGTGTAATACTTTGTGCGGCCTCCGGAGGCATAGCCTATACACCCAATTGTCTGGGTCTCCCAATTGGAGCTAGAAGAAAAGGAATTTACGGTAAGTAAATAAAATTCCCTTCTTTTTCAAGTGCTGCAGAAAAAAAATGGTGTAGTTTAAAAGGGAGCCTGTCACCTGAATAAACAATGTTTACCTGCAGATATAAGATTAATCTGCGGGTAAATAGCGTTGAACTCCTATGTAGCTTTCTGCAAGCGCAGCAGCTGCAGGGAGAAAATGAAGTTCTATTCTCCCTGAAGCTGCTTGCTTTTGGATTCTGAGCCCCAATGGGGCAGTGATGATGTCTAAAGCACTGTGGTAATTTCGCTTTATATAAGCAAGCAAAATAAATGAAATTAATCAGGACTTTAGAGGGAATGATTACAGTCACCACTCACTGAGCGCAGCTGTAATCACTCCCAGAACACTGGTTGTCAGTCTGCTCTGCAGTGTTGGGCAAGGGATCCACAGAAGCGCTCATGTTTAGTGAACTTAGTGAGTTGTTATTTTGCCTTATCGGCAGCTGAAAATCTGCAGACATATTTGTGACAAAATGTGTGTTATTTAGTGAGGATTTGCTGCTTCAGATGTTTGCACTTTCTGCCTTGTGCAGAATTTCTATCCATGTGATCATTCTCTTTGATTTTGGCCATGTCTGCCCTGTCACATGACCTCATATTGTTCTATTTGTGTCCTTTTATAGAGTTATTGCAGAACCCAAGGATGTCATTACCGCCCAGTTTGACAACCCCAGTGGCAGTAAGGACTTCTGCAGCCAACCCTGTCTGTCATCTTATGGGAAGGCAACAATTACCATTCACACCAATAGCATTTCTACAAAGTGCAGCGTGTGTCTGAAAAATGCAGTGGTAAGTAGGTGACACCATAAGCCTTACCTAACACTTATGTGTAACTATACATGGTGCTTTAAAATGGGAAAATAACTTCTACTGACTAACTAGAAGTGCTGCTAGTAGTAAAGTTCACCTTCGATATACGCCCTGCTAGATGTAAACAAGCAGACCATAACTAGCTCAGCCGATGTGTAGAATATATCATTTGCCTTAAAGGGAACCTGTCAGCACTGTGTACATATGGGAGTAGTGGTATAGCTGTGAAGATGCTTGCCCCCAATAAAATGGATCCCTTTTTTGTATAGATCCGATGTGTCAGCCTATTCTGCCTGCTTCTTCCAGTTACATTGACAAGCCAGCAATGCACTTCCAACCTGATTTGCATTTGGCTGCTATGCTAGAATTCTCATAAGCAGCATGTCAGATCTCTATAAAAAAAAAGTATCCTGTTTATTGGAGGACGTTCACCCTGCAGCCATGCCACTACTTTCATATGTAACAAGTGCCCTACACAATATCATGTATTTGTATGTGATTCCTGCGGTGATCTCATCTGGAGAGGGCTCAGGAGCTGAACTGTCCACGCAACAGATATTGGATATATTAGATACATGGCATCTGTTTCAGCTAGCCTCCAGCCTAGGCTGTTAACCATTTAAACCCTGCTGTAAATCTCTGGCAGCGGAGTTCAATTGGAATGTGTATCGGCGCTCACACTAACTAGTTCCTTGTGACTTGATCGTGGGATGCCTTCATCAGGTCCCCCCTTCCCCCCTTTCCATCTTGGTACGCCTCTGAAGCTCAGCTGTCTGCTGAGCTTCAATATAGACTGGTTTTCACGATCTACTGCAATACTATGGTGTTGTAGTATATAGTACAAGCGACCAGAAGAATGCAGGTCAAGTCCTCCTAGGGGGACTGAAAAGTAAAGTGTTTAAAAAAAAAAAAAAAATTACCCACTTCCATTAACTAGAATGTAAAAAATGTATTATTGGAGTTTTGAATAAAAAAGTCTGATCTATCAAAATATAAAAATGATTCCCCCATAAAGAGATGATATAACGAGATAAAAAAATCAACAACACAATTATTTTTTTCTGGCCACCGCTTTTCCCTCAAAAAATGCTAAAGTTCATATACATCCCCAAATGGTATCCGTAAAACCGCTAGCTCATTCCGAAAAAATAAACCCTCATACAGCTCAATTGATGGAAAATGAAATATGTTACTTGTCTTGGAATATAGCGACACAAATGAAAGGGGTTTTTTCTCAGTGTGTTTTTTTTTTTCTCAATCTTTTTTATACATAATTACTTAGGTTGAAAAAAAGACCTAGGTCCATCTAGTTCAACCTTCTTTTCAATTATTTTACTTTTTACGTTCAATGAAATATTTTCTATAGGTTTGATACTGCTGGAAAATCCTGATTCAGTAATATTTACCACAAAATGTACTCTGTAGAAATCAAACCCTTAAAACCATGGCAGAATAGCATATCTTCACAAGTCCAGCGCACTTGGAATTTTTTCCCGTTTTCCAGTACATTGAATATTAAAACAAATGGCGTCATTCCAAACTTCATCAGCCTGCAAAAACCAAGCCCTCGTATGGCTATGTCGCCACATAAATAAAAAAAGTTATGGCTGTATGAAGAAAGGACGAAAAAATGTAAAGTTCAAATCTGAAAATTAGTTGTGAAGGGATTAAAGGATTTGCTTGTGATTAGAAACCTTCGTATTGCACCTCGGCTCCTTTATTTTCAGTGGGACTGGGCTGCAATACTTAAACATAGGTCCAGTTCAGAAGCAGCCTACTTTCATACGGGCCGTAAAAGGTGATGATAAGCTTTAACCATTGCCATGACCCCAAACTTTTCTTTTTAGATCCGGCATGAAGTAAACTACCAGAATGTGGTTCACAAGCTCTGCAGCGATGTCTGCTTCTCTAAATTTCGCTCTGCCAACAACCTGACTATGAACTGCTGTGAAAATTGTGGGGGGTATTGCTATAGTGGTTCTGGACAGTGTCACATGATGAACATTGATGGCCAGTGCAAGAAGTTCTGCAGCTCTACCTGTGTGACCGCCTTCAAGCAGGTGAGCGCAACATTCCCCCTACAGCTTTTTATGCTGCCCTGTTTAGTGTCATATAAAGAGTAGGTATCATGAATAATGATTGTAAGCTGTTTGTTTTGTATCTTTCTTTATTTTATTTCTTTTTTTTTTTATTAAATCCCGATACATGATTGATGCTTGTTTGGATGTAGTAAACACATGCCATAAAACTGTTATTTACACTGCTTTTATTATGAGATTTTTTTTTTTTCCCCAGAAATCCGCTAAGATCACACCATGTGCACTGTGTAAAACATTACGGTCCTCAGCAGAAATGATAGAGAACACCAACAACGTTGGCCGCACTGAGCTGTATTGTTCTGTAAATTGCTTGTCTGCCTACAGAGTCCAGAGTGTCACATCATCAGGTAACGTTTTTACAGTCCAAAGGACATGTTTAACAATGAAAGCTTAAAAAATTAATTCTAACAGTAACTTTTGTATGTAGACTTATTTTTTTCACTGACTGGTGGAAGACATTTAGAAAACTTTCTTAAAGAGATTGTCCACTACCCGGACAACTCCTTGTTAATCACCATGGTAAAATGACAACGCGTATACTCCCCTCTGATGTTGGCGCTGTTACAGAAGTGATGGACCTCGCTCTCTAGGGGCTACCGTGACATTGTCACGTCACGCGAGCCCAGCGCCTAATCAGTGCTGGCTTCAGTCTCCCCGCCTTCGGACGTATCAAGCATCAAGAGGCAGTAAGTGGCCAACTGCAGCTCTGACTTCCTCTATATGTTCGATTCTTCCAAAGGAGGGAAGGGTGAGGCCAGCGTGTGATTTAACATCGTCAGAAGAGCCCCGGGGAAAGTGAGTGCCGATGCTGCTGAAATGGCGCCAGTGTAAACATTTACAGTTATTTTAACGGGGCAAACATTGTGATTTGAGAATGGGTTGTCTGAGTAGTGAATAACCCCTTTAACTGCATAGGCTCTGTTCACGTTTGTGTTGGAGTCTCCTAAAAATTAAGCTTGGCACGCTGCTATCGTCTTCACTCAGTGTAACGACATTCTAAGAGGCGTTTTCTGCTCCAGATTATAATGCAGAGACTAAGTATGGACTGGGAAAGAACAATGCTGAGACACTCATGTATCAAGATAGTACTTTCTCCCTCTGAGTTTATTACATCACTTTTTACTTTTTGATACGAGTTGTATTTGCCATTGGTATCTTTTTGAAGTACAGTATATATGTCATATAGTGCCAAGAGACTGTAAGAAAGAATCTAAAACCTTTTACCCCGTTCACGACCGGAACATTTTTTGCTTTCCGTTTTTTTTTCGCCATTCTTCTTCCGAGAGACGTAACTTTTGTTATTTTTCAGTCAATATGGTCATGTGAGGGCTCATTTTTTTAAATTAAACAATAAGTTTTACCATATAGTGTACTGGAGAACGGCAAAAAATTCCAAATGCGGAAAAATTGCAAAAAGAGTGCAATAGCACTATTCTTTTTGAGATATTTTATTCACTGTGTTCACTATATGGTAAAACTGATGTGTGGGTGTGATGCTGGAGATCGGTGCCAGTTCGTACACACCAAACCTGTATAGGTTTACTTTTATCTAAGGGGTTAAAAAAAAATCAGAAGTTTGGCCGAAAAAAGTGGCTCACGTTTTACGCCATATTCCGTGACCCGTAGCGTTCTCATTTTCCGTGATCTATGGCTCCGTGACTGCTTATTTTTTTTCTCGAGCTGACGTTGTTACCGGTACCATTTTCACGCAGATGCTACGGTTTGATCGCTTCTTATTGTATTTAGCGCAAAATTTGTGGCAACCAAAAAACGTAATTTCTTTGTCGCTCCATTGGGAGACCCAGACAATTGGGTGTATAGCTTCTGCCTCTGGAGGCCACACAAAGTATTACACTTTAAAAAGTGTAACCCCTCCCCTCTGCCTATACACCCTCCCGTGGACCACGGGCTCCTCAGTTTTATGCTTTGTGTGGAAGGAGGCACACATCCACTCATGCATTCTCATACATAGTTATGTCGGATGGAAGAAAAGAGGACCCCAATGGGGCCCCCGGCATGTTCCCTTCTCACCCCACTATGTCGGCGGTGTTGTTAAGGTTGAGGTTGCGGCTCTGGGAGAAGTGGGATCCTGAGCGGTCATCCATTTGCTGGGACTGTGCTCCATCCGCAGCCCCTGGTGGAACCTGCCGGACCGGAGCCTCTTCAACCCCAGGGACCGGGCCCTGCAACTTGAAGGTACTCTGTGTCCCCATGGGGGGACTGTACAGGGAGCGCACCTTCTTAGTTGTAAAACTGAGGAGCCCGGCGGACTTCCGCGCCGACCGTGCCTGCTTGTCGGGCGCGGCCTCAAATTTAGTCCCCGGCTTCGCCGCGGCCTAGTCGCGAAAATCCCGCCCCCGGGCCTGCCTGTCAGGGGTAAGGGCGGGATTACCGACATGACGTCGGATGTAAGGGCTGGAGCATCCTGCATGTCTCCCTCCCCCCTCATTGACCACTGTGGGGACCCCAGATTCCCGCTCTTTGCTGGCGCCGCCCTCGGCCCCACTCCTCCCCTGAGAGCTCCGGCGGCCATTTTTTGGCATTCTGCCGGTGGAAGCTTCTCAGTGACACAGCTCTGCAGCTCCGGGGGATCCACGACAATGAATCTGGAGGACACACTCCGCTCGTTAGCGGTCGGTAAGCCACACCGGTCACCCGGTGCTGGTCCCCCTAGGGTGCCGGAATAGATACATATATATATATATATATATATATATATATATATATATATATATATATATATATATAATAGATATATATATCTGTTCGGTCAGGCTGTATACCCTTTTCCCATATACCCTCAGTGGTCACTCTCCTAGGAGACAACAGCTTGTCGTCCACAAGGAGCAAAGCTACTAAGGCACAGGTTTTTTTCGCGGTCTGTACCTCTTGTGGGGCTATGTTGCCTGCGGGTTCCACCTACCCTCACTGTGAGCAATGCTCGACTCCTGCCTCGCTTGCTCAGCCGGAGCCTCGGGCACTTGTGGGCCCCTCGGCTCATGTAGATCCCCCTGCTCCCCCTGAGCAGGCTGCAGGGACAGAGTCACCGGTGTTGGCCTCTTTCGCTGAGAAACTCTCTCAGTCACTTTCTCAATCCATTGCACAGTCTATGGACAAATGGTCATCTAAGCTCCTTGAGGCATTGCAGTCCAGACCGGGCCCTTCACAGGCCCCGGCCCCTGTTAGCTTGTCTCCTCCAGGCCCCTATCGGTCCGCGCCGCAGCGCGCTCCCAGGTTAGCCCCTAGGTCTCAGGCGGAGGACTTCTGCCCGGACCGCAGTCCCAGACCGGCTAAGCGGCCTCGCTGGGACTCTTCCCCGGCCTCCTCACGCTACTCGGGATCCCAGCTTGAGGACTCTCAGGAAGACGAGGCGGACGTGGGAGCTCAGGGCTCTGACCCTGACTTCGCCCTTAACCTTGATACACCTGAGGGGGACGCCTTAGTAAATGATCTTATCTCGTCCATCAACCAGGTGTTGGATCTCTCACCCCCGCCTCCTCCTGTAGAAGAGTCGGCTTCTCAGCAGGAGAAACACCAATTTCGGTTCCCTAAACGTACGCGCAATACGTTTTTTGATCACTCTAACTTCAGGGATGCTGTCCAGAAGCCCAGAGCGGTCCCGGACAAGCGCTTTGCTAAACGGCACACTGACACGCGTTATCCCTTTCCATCTGAAGTCGTTAAGGGCTGGGCACACACTCCCAAGGTGGATCCTCCAGTCTCCAGATTGGCTGCTAGGTCCGTTGTGTCTGTTGCCGATGGCTCATCCCTGAAGGATGCCACTGACAGACAGATAGAGCTCTTGGTGAAGTCTGTCTATGAGGCCACGGGCGCGTCTTTCGCCCCGGCCTTTGCGGCTGTGTGGGCTCTCCAAGCAATCTCGGCTTGTCTGACTGAGATTAATGCTGTCACACGGAATTCTGCTCCGCATGTTTCTTCTTTGACCTCTCAGGCATCAGCCTTTTCGTCCTACGCCATGAACGCCGTCCTGGACTCCACTAGCCGTACGGCTGTAGCATCTGCTAACTCCGTGGCAGTCCGCAGGGCCATGTGGCTGCGCGAATGGAAAGCAGACTCTGCTTCCAAAAGGTTCTTAACTGGTTTGCCTTTTTCTGGCGACTGTTTATTTGGCGAACGATTGGATGAGATTATTAAGGAATCCAAGGGAAAGGACTCCTCCTTACCCCAGTCCAAACCTAAGAGACCTCAGCAGAGAAAAATCCAATCGAGGTTTCGGTCCTTTCGTCCCTCCGCCAAGCCCCAATCCTCTTCGTCCAACAGGCCGGAGAAAGGCCAGAGGAACTCCTATGCGTGGCGGTCCAAGTCACGCCCCCAAAAGGCCGCAGGAGGCACTGCCTCCAAGACGGCCTCCTCATGACTCTCGGCCTCCCCTAGCCACATCCTCGGTCGGTGGCAGGCTCTCCCGCTTTGGCGACGCCTGGTGGCCACATGTTCAAGACCGATGGGTGAGAGACATTCCGTCTCATGGTTACAGGATAGAGTTCAGCTCCCAACCTACGGCTCGTTTCTTCAGAACCTCTCCGCCCCCCGCACAGGCCGACGCACTTTTTCAGGCACTGGACGCTCTAAAGAGCGAAGGAGTTGTGATTCCCGTTCCCCTTCAGGAACGTGGTCGCGGATTTTACTCCAACTTGTTCGTGGTGCCAAAAAAGGACGGGTCATTCCGTCCCGTTCTGGACCTCAAGCTACTCAACAGACATGTGAGAACCAGACGGTTTCGGATGGAATCTCTCCGCTCGGTCATCGCCTCTATGTCACAAGAAGACTTCCTAGCATCGATCAACATCAAGGATGCTTATCTCCATGTGCCGATCGCACCCGAACATCAACGTTTCCTGCGTTTCGCCATCGGGGACGAACACCTCCAGTTCGTGGCATTGCCTTTCGGCCTGGCGACAGCCCCACGGGTTTTCACCAAAGTCATGGCATCCGTCGTGGCGGTCCTGCACTCTCAGGGCCACTCGGTGATCCCCTACTTAGACGATCTCCTAGTCAGGGCCCCTTCTCGGGTGGCGTGTCAACAAAGCCTTACCGTCGCTCTGGCGACTCTCCAGCAGTTCGGGTGGATCATCAATTTCCCGAAATCCAAGTTGACACCGACCCAATCACTGACTTACCTCGGGATGGAGTTTCATACCCAGTCAGCGTTAGTCAAGCTACCGCGGGACAAACAGCTTTCTCTGCAGGCGGGGGTGCAATCACTTCTTCGGAGTCAGTCACACCCCTTAAGGCGCCTCATGCACTTCCTGGGGAAGATGGTTGCAGCTATGGAGGCAGTGCCGTTCGCGCAATTCCATCTACGACCACTCCAATGGGACATTCTTCGCAAATGGGACAAGAGTGCGGCTTCCCTCGACAAGAACATCTCTCTTTCCCTTGCAACCAAAACATCACTTCAGTGGTGGCTCCTACCCACATCTCTGTCTCGGGGAAAATCCTTCCTACCCCCAACCTGGGCCGTGGTCACCACGGACGCGAGCCTGTCAGGTTGGGGAGCGGTTTTTCTCCACCACAGGGCTCAAGGAACCTGGACTCCGATAGAATCGTCCCTTCAGATCAATATCCTGGAGATAAGGGCAGTATATCTAGCCCTATTGGCTTTCCATGGTGGCTGGAGGGCAGGCAGATCCGAATACAGTCGGACAACGCCACTGCCGTCGCCTACATCAACCACCAAGGCGGCACTCGCAGTCGTCAAGCCTTCCAGGAAGTCCGGCGGATTCTGCAGTGGGTGGAAGCCACAGGCTCCACCATCTCCACAGTTCACATCCCGGGCGTAGAAAACTGGGAAGCAGATTTTCTCAGTCGTCGGGGCATGGACGCGGGGGAATGGTCTCTGCACCCAGACGTGTTTCGAGCGATCTGTCGCCGCTGGGGAACGCCGGACGTCGATCTCATGGCGTCACGGCACAACAACAAGGTCCCGGCCTTCATGGCACGGTCTCAGGATCACAGAGCTCTGGCAGCGGACGCTTTAGTCCAGGATTGGTCGCAGTTTCGACTGCCTTATGTGTTTCCCCCTCTGGCGATGCTGCCCAGAGTACTACGCAAGATCAGGTCCGACTGCCGTCGCGCCATTCTCGTCGCTCCAGACTGGCCGAGGCGGTCGTGGTATCCGGATCTGTGGCATCTCACGGTGGGTCAACCGTGGGCACTTCCAGACCGCCCAGACTTGCTGTCACAAGGCCCGTTTTTCCATCTGAATTCTGTGGCCCTCAACCTGACTGTGTGGCCATTGAGTCCTGGCTCCTAGCATCTTCAGGGTTATCTCAGGATGTCATTGCCACCATGAGACAAGCCAGGAAGCTAACGTCCGCCAAGATCTATTACAGGTCTTGGCAAATCTTCCTATCCTGGTGCGCTGATAACGGTTTTCCTCCATGGCCGTTTGCCTTACCCACATTCCTTTCATTCCTACAATCTGGAATGGACAAGGGTTTGTCCCTCGGCTCTCTCAAGGGCCAAGTATCGGCGCTCTCCGTGTTTTTTCAAAAGTGTCTAGCCAGGCTTCCGCAGGTCCGCACGTTCCTGCAGGGGGTCTGCCACATGGTCCCACCTTACAAACGTCCGTTGGAACCCTGGGATCTTAACAGGGTCCTGACGGCTCTTCAAAAACCACCTTTCGAGCCGCTGCAGGATGTCTCTCTCTCACGTCTTTCGCAGAAGGTGGCCTTCCTGGTGGCAGTCACATCACTTCGGAGAGTGTCTGAGCTTGCAGCGCTGTCATGCAAAGCCCCCTTCCTGGTTTTTCACCAGGATAAGGTGGTTCTGCGTCCTGTCCCGGAATTTCTCCCTAAGGTGGTATCCCCTTTTCATCTCAATCAGGATATCTCCTTGCCTTCCTTTTGCCCTAATCCAATTCACCAGTGTGAAAAGGATTTGCACTCTTTGGATCTAGTGAGAGCACTCCGGTTCTACGTGTCTCGCACGGCGCCCCTGCGCCGTTCAGATGCGCTCTTTGTCCTTGTCGCTGGCCAGCGTAAGGGCTCTCAGGCCTCCAAGTCAACCTTGGCTCGGTGGATCAAGGAACTGATTCTCGAGGCCTACCGTTCTTCCGGGCTTCCGCTCCCTTCAGGGCTGAAAGCCCATTCTACCAGAGCCGTAGGTGCGTCCTGGGCATTGCGGCACCGGGCGACGGCTCAGCAGGTGTGTCAGGCAGCTACGTGGTCTAGTCTGCACACTTTCACGAAGCACTATCAAGTGCATACGTATGCGTCGGCAGACGCCAGTCTAGGTAGGCGAGTCCTTCAGGCGGCGGTTACCCACCTGTAAGAGGGGGCCGTTTTCGGCTCTTTTTATTGAGGTATTCTTTTACCCACCCAGGGACTGCTCTTGGACGTCCCAATTGTCTGGGTCTCCCAATGGAGCGACAAAGAAAAAGGGAATTTTGTTTACTTACCGTAAATTCCTTTTCTTCTAGCTCCTATTGGGAGACCCAGCACCCGCCCCTGTGGCCTTTGGGCTGGTTGTTCTTTTGTGTACACATGTTGTTCATGTTGAATTGTTCTTTTGGTTCATGGTCTTCAGTTCTCCGAACATCCTTCGGATTGAATTTACCCTAGACCAATTTATAAGTTTTCTCCTTCCTGCTTTTGCACCAAAACTGAGGAGCCCGTGGTCCACGGGAGGGTGTATAGGCAGAGGGGAGGGGTTACACTTTTTAAAGTGTAATACTTTGTGTGGCCTCCAGAGGCAGAAGCTATACACCCAATTGTCTGGGTCTCCCAATAGGAGCTAGAAGAAAAGGAATTTACGGTAAGTAAACAAAATTCCCTTTTTTGGCGTTTGGATTTTTTTTTTTAACCGCTACTCCATTTACCTATCAGATTAATTGATATCATTTGATAGATTGGGAATTTCTGACCGTGGCGATACCAAATGTGTGTATATTTTTTATTATTTTAACCCTTTAATTTTCAATGGGGCAAAAGGGGGGTGATTTGAACTTTTTAGGGTGTTTTTTTTTGTTGTTTGTTTTATTTATTTATTTTTATTTTTTTTTTTTACTTTTTTTTTTTTTTAATTTTACTAATCCCCTTAGGGGGCTATATGGATCAGCAATGTGATTGCTCTGCCCTTTCTGCTGATCACAGCTACACAGCTGTGAACAACAGATATACTTATTTACTACCCAGTAGTAAACTCACGTGACACGTAACGTCACGTGACTTCCGGTATCGGCCGGTGAGTAAATGTTTGCCGCCGATGCCATTATAATGGCGCTGTCACATATTGACAGCGCCATTTAAGGGGTTAAATGGCACAGGCAGATAATGGTTCTGCTCAAGCCTAGAAGGCACACATCTCAGCTGTGAAAATCAGCTGAGATATGCGCTGATCGCGGCAAGCTGCCGGCAGCAGACCGCGGGCAGTAACACTATGACCGCTAGGACGTAATATTACTGCCCGCGTTAAGGAGTTAAAGGACCACGTCAGTGTTTTTTGTTTTCTTTTTTTTTTTCATTTCACCACTGGGGTGATGCTTTAAATCTAAGTCAGCTGTCACTAGTCTCATTTATCTCCTTTGGCATCTTCATCCGTTATCAGTGTCGCTCCCGTCTGTGTTTTCCAGTTTGTAACCTGCTGCCTGTTGCAGTGTTTCATGGACCCTATGAGATTACAACTTATTAAATCTCGTTGTGGCTCTCATAGAGTTGTATTGAGAGCTGGGGGTAGAATGCTTAGATTTAAAGAACTGCTCCAGTGCCAAAAAAAACCCCTCTGTAGTGGTGATTTAGTATGTTTGTAGTTTTCTTATATGCAGTACACATAAGAGAAAGCACTTGAGAGTATTACACCTTCAGATTCTCTGTGTGATAATCCTTATGTTATGATACATGTGAGACTAATTTGTTCCATGGCGATCACTGATTGTTTTTCTGATTAATAGGCATACAGATACAGTGTAACAGCTGCAAAATGATGGCTGTGCCTCAGTATCATTTGGCAATGTCTGATGGGAGCATCCGAAATTTCTGCACCTACAACTGTGTGGTGTCATTTCAGGTAAGCCATAAGAAATAAAAATATAAAACAGTAATATCTTAAAATGCTGTTCTTTTGATTGTGCTCTAAATCCTTTTTCAGCTTGATCATCATTCTATTTCTCTTTCATCCTAACAGAACCTGTTCAGCAAGCCCTCAGCCATGAATTCATCTGTGGTCCCGCTGTCCCAGGGCCAAGTGATTATGAACATCAATGCTGCAACAGCAACACAAGCTGGGAATACCACGCCATCTGTGGTCTCCGCTACATCGACGTCCTCCTCTGCCACAGTTACCAGTTCAGCAGCCGTTGGTTTGCAGAGACTAGCTGCGGCACAAACACAATCCCAGCAACAAACCGCCTTGTCGCGATTTTCTGTGAAGCTGAGGTGCCTGCAGTGCAGTCGACTATTTGCCAATAAGCCTGAACTTTTAGACTACAAGGTACAAACTAGATCCCAATGACATGGTTATAAGTAAGCTTATAGCCATTGACATTTGTATATTATTTGACATATTGATGAAGGGGGTAGCAATGGCTGCAACCCTTACCACCTCTCATTCCTTTTTGTGGTAGGTAGATTTTTTTTAAACCCCCTCTCACCCCCAACTCATCATTGTGATTTTCTATTTTACTCCAGTACAATTTATTTGTGACATTAATGCATCAGTTCAGTATCGAATAGTCAAAGTTTGAACTCAATATATGGCTGAACACACACACACACACACACACACACACACACACACACACACACACACACACACACACACACACACACACACATATACACACATATACACACATATATATATACTGTTTATGCACACACACACACACATACACTGTATGTGTGTGTGTGTGTGTGTGTGTGTGTGTGTGTGTATATATATATATATATATATATATATATATATACATACACACACACACACACACACACACACACACACACACACACACACACACACACACACACACACACACACACACACACACACACACACACACACACACACACATATATATATATATATATATATATATATATATATATATATATATACACTGTATGTGTGTATACATATGTATATATAAAATATATACTGTATATCTACAGTGTGTATGTATATACATACACACACACACACACACACACACACATATATATATATATATATATATATATATATATATATATATATATATATATACACTCACGCATACACACACACACTGGTAAAGCTACCATTGTCCTTTCTTTTCATCCTCAAGCATACAGACATATTAAATGGTTTAATTTAAAGGAGAACAATGAAGTATTCCAAGAGCATGGATAGGCGATAAGTGCAAGATCTGTAGGGATCTGACTGATAAACTGAAAATTCCTGATTCCCATAGACATGTCCGCCCCAACACCTTTAAACTTGAGAAATCCGGTGAGGAGGAATCTGAATAAATCAGTTGGTTTACCTTACCATTAAAAAAACCTTTAACTTCAGGAAAAAAGAAAAATGTCCTAACAAACCCACATTTTTACTATCACCACATTTGTACCCACCAAATTTTATCTCCCATAGTGAATGCCATAAGAAATGGATAAAATAATGCTGGAATTGCTGTTCTTGTTCTTCCAGCTTCAAACAAACCTGATTTAAAGCAATTAAAAAGTTTCATGTATCCCCAAATATTAGCAATAAAATCTACAGCCCGTCATACAAAAACAAGCTTTTACCCAACTCTGTAAATAAAAAAAGTGATAATGTTATGGCTCCTAGAATATGACGACCAAAAGAAAAAAAAAATCTTTAACGTAATTTCCTTGAATAAAAGCAGTGAAACATAACAAAACATAGATTGGGTAATATTATAATCCTGTTTACCTGCAGAGCAATTCAAAGATGCCCTCCTCTGTGGTGAAGGCTATATAAATATGAAAAGCTATGTCAGAATTGCCGCTTATTGTTCATTCCGATTCTCTAATAACAATAATTAAAATAAAAAAAAAAAGCTGTAAGATTTCCAATTAAAAAAAATAAGAAATGTCGATGGCAGCCAATAAAAGCCTATATAAATTTGGTATTGTCAAAATTTGTTATCGACAGTTATTACAATGTGTTTTGAACCAATTGTATACACTGCATTTATTTTTTAGGGTAAAATGCATCAGTTTTGTGGAAAAGCATGTTGTGATGAGTACAAAAAAGTTAACGTTGTTATGGCCATGTGTGAGTACTGCAAGATCGAGAAGACTATCAAGGAGGTTGTACGCTTCTCAGGGATTGAGAAAGTGTTCTGCAGTGAAGGCGAGTAATAGGTTTACTTTTTTACAGTCAAATCAGGGTTTTTTTTTGCGCTTCTCCCAAATGCCTAGAACAAGGGCTGGAATGTAAAGAATATTGCACCATTTTTCCTTTTCTGCAGGTTGCAAGTTACTATATAAGCATGACCTTTCAAAGAAGTGGGGCAATTACTGCAAAATGTGTAGTTATTGCTGCCAGACCTCATCTAAGTTGGTGCGGAATCATTTTGGAGGGAAATTGGAAGAATTCTGTGGGGAAGAGTGCATGTCAAAGTATACAGTGTTGTTTTACCAGGTAAGAGTTAAATTAGGACGCTCATTGGGGGGAACAAAGAAACTATGGGTGTTAACTGTTAACACTTTGAAATAAAGAAAAAAAAGTTGTCTCTTCCCCCAAAGATTACAGCTACCTATTGGCACCAAGCTAACACCACTTTAATTTAGTGTTACGTTCGAGGCAGACATAGATCTGGGGTACCCAGCTCTGTTTCTAAATAGGTTTTTATTTTGTTAATTGTTCCTTTTTTTCCTTACTCTATGGGGTTATAGAGCAGTATGAGCCACTCTGTTACCCCTTTGCAGATAGTTGGGGATTATTGCTGAATCAGTCACACTGCCACCCTTCTATCTCAGATGGTAGAACCGTGTGACTTGATTCCACAGACTCCATCATCACAGGCAGTCAGTCCTTGCTTCTAATCTTGCCGCCCACCTCCCCAGAGCATGGCATGTAGCAGTGAGGGAAGACAAAAAACAGCCAACATTCTGCACTTCATGACAGACATTTCTACTCCCCAGATCTGCTGTACTTTTGCTTCCCGAATTCTGCTATGGCACTGCTTTTGCTTCTCATGGCAGTTTCCCAGGCTCATTTTTTCTATTCTGTAATGACGAGAGCATTGCCACTGGACCTCAGCCAGAGATTTAGTCCCAAGCTTTATGGCCTACACGGACCACTGACATACAACCCTTTTTTCTTTAATGACCTTACTTACCAGAGTGCTGGCTTACACTGTGCTCTTTTCTATTATCTACTCATTTTTCTCCTGCTAGTTTTTCCCCATCTTCTTGATGAGAATGTTCTTCTTCAACTTTTCGCACCAT
This sequence comes from Anomaloglossus baeobatrachus, assembly GCF_048569485.1. Taxonomy (NCBI): domain Eukaryota; kingdom Metazoa; phylum Chordata; class Amphibia; order Anura; family Aromobatidae; genus Anomaloglossus; species Anomaloglossus baeobatrachus. The sequence goes on along the minus strand of NC_134354.1, from coordinate 365,562,716 downwards.
AAAGGTTGATAGCTCTTTAGCTAATTCCTCCCACGGTTCTTGCATAGTGATACCTGTAGAGCCTGCATCCATTCAACTGCCCGAAGTACAAATAACAGCAGCCAGAGTCTCAGCTGATCATTACTCTAATTTGACTTCCACCCCGAAGGTGGAACCTCTTGTTTCACCTATCCAAGTCCATCACTTTATCTTTGGTCAACACAGCTTCTCTAAAGAATCTGATTGACAGAAGTACTAAGGGTACCGTCACACTTTAGCAACGCTCCAGCGATCCCACCAGCGATCTGACCTGGTCAGGATCGCTGGTGCGTCGCTACATGGTCACTGGTGAGCTGTCAATCAGGCAGATCTCACCAGTGACCAGCCACCAGCGAGGCGTGGAAGCGACGCTGCGCTTGGTAACCAAGGTAAATATCGGATAACCAAGCAAAGCTCTTCACTTGGTTACCCGATATTTACCTTGGTTACAGCTTACCGCAGGCTATCAGAAGCCTGCTGCCTGCACATTCAGATTGTTGCTTTCTCGCTTTCAAACACAGCGATGTGTGCTTCACAGCGGGAGAGCAACGCCCAAAAAATGAACCAGAGTAGTGTGTAACAAGCAGCGATTTCACAGCAGAGGCCAGATCGCTGTTCAGTGTCACACAGAGCGAGATCGCTAATCAGGTCACTGGTGCGTCACAAAAACCGTGACTCAGCAGCGATCTTGCTAGCGATCTCGCTATGTGAGAACTACCCCTAAGTCTTTAGCAAAACTTTGCCCACAAGGCAGTTAAGTAGCTCTTACACTCATCTTTTGCGGCCAGGTGAATCTCGAGATGATTTCAGCTTGGTCTAAGCAACTACACCTTGGTATGCTTTGCCCATTTGCACTCCAGGTCTCTCCAGATCTCCTTTTCAAATGGAACAAGTCTCCTCTCTCTGGATTTTCTAATTCCCCTATTTTGTCTTGGCTGGCAGTCCCGCTTTTGGTGTCTCTTCTCTCCTCTAATTAGCAGGGCCCCTCCTTCATTCCTATTCACTGGCAAATAGTGTTCACAGATGCCGGACTCATAGGTCAGGGAGACGTTTTTTCTTCAGTTCACAGTCAAGAATTCTTGGACCATCAAGAAGCCTACCTGCTCTTCCATCAACATTCTGGAGATCAGAGCCATTCGGCTTTCATTTCACTACCAATCTACTTTGCCTTTGTGTGCTCTTACCCTGGTTCTAAATGCTCTGTTGTCTTGTCCCTATAAGCTCTTTATGGAATATTTTCTGCAGCTGATCTATATGGTCGTTTTTTATTCTTGTGGTCACATCAGAAGGGTTGAAAAAAGAAAAACCCACCAAGATGCTCATATTGCCGCACCCGCATAAGCGAACCACTTGAAAGACCGTCAGTCACAAGCGAACAAAGTATTCAAAAAGATATTTCTTCGGCGCTCCATTGGGAGACCCAGACGATTGGGTGTATAGCACTGCCTCCGGAGGCCACACAAAGCAATTACACTAAAAAGTGTAAGGCCCCTCCCCTTCTGGCTATACACCCCCAGTGGGATCACTGGCTCACCAGTTTTCTGCTTTGTGCGAAGGAGGTCAGACATCCACGCATAGCTCCACTGTTTAGTCAGCAGTAGCTGCTGACTATATCGGATGGAAGAAAAGAGGGCCCATATGGGGCCCCCAGCATGCTCCCTTCTTACCCCACTTGTGGTTTGTAAGGTTGAGGTACCCATTGCGGGTACGGAGGCTGGAGCCCACATGCTGTTTTCCTTCCCCATCCCCCTGGGGGGCTCTGAGGAAGTGGGATCTTACCGGCCACCAAGCCCTGAGGCCGGGCTCCATCCACAGACCCATAGAACCTGCTGGATGTGGAGCGGGAGTGCCGTTCAGGGACAAGGCCCTGCAACTTTCAGGTACTCTGTGTCCCCGTATGGAAGGCCACGCACACCCCAGGCTTGCTGGGTGTGCTAGTGCGCCGGGGACTGTAGCGCTGTGCGCTGGGCTTATAGTCCCCGCAGATTACTGGGGGACTTTATGTGTGTGGATCGCCGCGCCGACCGCCCCTGGAGCGGCGGCGCAGCTGCGACTTGTAGTGCGCCGGGGACGCGCCGACCGCGCTTTTACGGCGGCGGCGCTTCTAACTTTAGTCCCCGGTTTTTCTGCGGCCTAGCTCCGCTTCGTTAACGCCCCCCACCCTGTCAATCAGGGTAGGGGAGAGACGTTGTTCAATCGGCAGCGCCGAGGGCTGGAGCACGATTTACATGCTCCAGCCCTCTCACTGAGCACAGTAGGACACAGGCTTCGCGCTTTTTCTCTGTGCACGCCCTAGGCCCGCCCCCAGGCTTGCAGCTCCCCAGGACGCCGGCAGCCATTATACACATGCAGTCTGGCTGGAGAACGGACGCAGGCTCTGAGGGACCCAGGCTAGGGGTTTCTGGCGACCACACACCCGCGCTAAGCGGGCGGTAAGCAGCACATACGTGCGGCCCCACTAGTGCCACAGTGTTATATTTGTGTACTGCACTGTAAGGTCGCTTCTTGGCTGTACACCCTATATTGCTTTGAGGAGACAACAGCATGTCATCCGCAAAACGCAAGGGTGCCAAGGCACGGGCTGTATACACTGCTTGTACAGCATGTGGGGCTAATCTACCAGCAGGCTCCAACGACTCTCATTGTGTGCAATGTTCAGTCCCAGTGGCACTTCGTCAGCCAGAGCCTATTGTGGTGGTAGCCCAGGCAGAGACGCCTGTGAACCCTACCCCGGTGACGGGGACAGAATTTGCAGTCTTTGCTGATAAAATGTCTGTGACTATGACAAAAATCCTGGAGACCTTGCAGTCCAGGCCAGTTGCTCAGACCATGGACACCGCTGTGTCTATGTTCCCCGGCCCCCCTCAGCTGGAATTAATCCGTAATTCAAGGGGGTCCCAGGCATCACAGGCTGAGGGCTCTGACTCCTATGACAGTCCCAGTCCGCCTAAGCGAGCTCGCTGGGAGAGACCCTCCACGTCATCACGCGGATCAGGGTCTCAGCGAGAAGGGTCTCTATATGATGGCTCAGAGGTGGGTGATCAGGAGTCTTGTCCTGACGCCGCACTCAATTTGGATACGCCAGATGGTGACGCCATGGTAAATGACCTTATAGCGGCCATCAATAGGCTGTTGGATATTTCTCCCCCAGCCCCTTCTGCAGAGGAGGCAGCTGCACAGCAGGAGAAATTCCATTTCCTGTATCCCAAGCGTAAATTGAGTACTTTTCTGGACCACTCTGACTTCAGAGAATCCATCCAGAAACACAATACTTATCCGGACAAGCGTTTTTCTAAACGCCTTAAGGATACACGTTATCCTTTTCCCCCTGACGTGGTCAAACGCTGGACCCAGTGTCCAAAAGTGGACCCTCCAATATCCAGGCTTGCAGCTAGATCCATAGTTGCAGTGGAGGATGGGGCTTCACTTAAAGATGCCAATGACAGACAGATGGACCTTTGGTTGAAATCTGTCTATGAGCTATCGGCGCGTCGTTTGCTCCAGCATTCGCGGCCGTGTGGGCGCTCCAAGCTATTTCAGCTGGTCTGGCACAGGTGGACTCTCTCATACGTCCAGCAGTGCCGCAAGTGGCGTCCCTAACTACGCAAATGTCTGCGTTTGCGACCTACGCTATCAATGCGGTACTGGACTCTACGAGCCGTACCTCAATGGCATCCGCCAACTCTGTAGTTTTGCGCAGAGCCTTGTGGTTAAAGGAATGGAAAGCAGATTCTGCTTCTAAAAAATGTTTAACCAGCTTGCCATTGTCTGGAGACAGACTGTTTGGTGAGCAATTGGCGGAAATCATTAAACAGTCCAAAGGTAAGGACTCCTCCTTACCCCAGCCCAGATCAAGCAAACCTCCACAGAGGAAGTGGCAGTCAAAGTTTCGGTCCTTTCGAGGCTCGGGCAAGCCCCAATTCTCCTCGTCCAAAGGGACTCAGAAAGAGCAAAGGAGCTCTGATTCCTGGCGGGCTCACTCACGCCCCAAGAAAGCAACCGGAGGTACCGCTTCCAAGGCGGCTGCCTCATGACTTTCGGCCGCCTCCCTCCGCATCCTCGGTCGGTGGCAGGCTCTCCCGCTTTTGCGACATTTGGCTGCCACAGGTCAAAGACCGGTGGGTAACAGACATTTTGTCTCACGGGTACAGGATAGAGTTCAGTTCTCGTCCTCCGCCTCGGTTCTTCAGAACTTCCCCACATCCCGACCGAGCAGATGCCCTTCTGCAGGCGGTGAATTCTCTAAGAGCAGAAGGAGTGGTGGTCCCTGTTCCTCTTCAGGAACGAGGTCAAGGTTTTTACTCCAATCTCTTTGTGGTGCCAAAAAAGGACGGCTCATTCCGTCCTGTTCTGGACCTAAAACTGCTCAACAAGCATGTGAACGCCAGGCGGTTCCGGATGGAATCCCTCCGCTCAGTCATTGCCTCAATGTCTCAAGGAGATTTCCTAGCATCAATAGACATCAAGGATGCTTATCTCCACGTGCCGATTGCTACAGAGCACCAACGCTTTCTCCGCTTCGTGATAGGAGACGACCATCTTCAGTTCGTAGCTCTGCCATTTGGTCTGGCGACAGCCCCACGGGTGTTCACCAAGATCATGGCGGCAGTGGTAGCAGTCTTGCACTCTCAGGGACACTCTGTGATCCCTTACTTGGACGATCTACTGGTCAAGGCACCCTCTCAAGAGGCATGCCAACTCAGCTTGACTGTTGCACTGGAGACTCTCCAGACGTTCGGGTGGATCATCAACTTCTCAAAGTCAAATCTGTCACCGACCCAATCACTAACGTATCTTGGCATGGAGTTTCATACTCTCTCAGCGATAGTGAAGCTTCCGCTGGACAAGCAGCGGTCTCTACAGACTGGGGTGCAGGCTCTCCTTCAAAGTCAGTCGCACTCCTTAAGACGCCTCATGCACTTCCTCGGGAAGATGGTGGCGGCAATGGAGGCGGTTCCGTTTGCGCAGTTTCATCTGCGCCCACTTCAATGGGACATTCTCCGCCAATGGGACGGGAAGTCAAAATCCCTGGACAGGAAAGTCTCCCTTTCCCAGACGGCCAAGGACTCTCTGCAGTGGTGGCTTCTTCCCACCTCATTATCACAGGGAAGATCCTTCCTACCACCGTCTTGGGCGGTGGTCACGACAGACGCGAGTCTGTCAGGGTGGGGAGCAGTTTTTCTCCACCACAGGGCTCAGGGTACGTGGACTCAGCAGGAGTCCACCCTTCAGATCAATGTTCTGGAAATCAGAGCAGTGTATCTTGCCCTACTAGCCTTCCAGCAGTGGCTGGAAGGGAGGCAGATCCGAATTCAGTCGGACAACTCCACAGCGGTGGCATACATCAACCACCAAGGGGGGACACGCAGTCGGCAAGCCTTCCAGGAAGTCCGGCGGATTCTGATGTGGGTGGAAGCCACGGCCTCCACCATATCCGCAGTTCACATCCCCGGCGTAGAAAACTGGGAAGCAGACTTCCTCAGTCGCCAGGGCATGGACGCAGGGGAATGGTCCCTTCACCCAGACGTGTTTCAGGAAATCTGTCGCCGATGGGGAAGGCCGGGCGTCGACCTCATGGCGTCCCGGCACAACAACAAGGTCCCAACCTTCATGGCACGGTCTCGCGATCAAAGAGCGCTGGCGGCAGACGCCCTAGTGCAAGATTGGTCGCAGTTCCGGCTCCCTTATGTGTTTCCACCTCTGGCACTCTTGCCCAGAGTGCTACGCAAGATCAGATCCGATTGCAGCCGCGTCATACTCGTCGCCCCAGACTGGCCGAGGAGGGCGTGGTATCCGGATCTGTGGCAGCTCACGGTCGGCCAACCGTGGGCACTACCAGACCGACCAGACTTACTGTCCCAAGGGCCGTTTTTCCATCGGAATTCTGCGGCCCTGAACCTGACTGTGTGGCCATTGAGTCCTGGATCCTAGCGTCTTCAGGATTATCCCAAGGGGTCGTTGCCACCATGAGACAGGCTAGGAAGCCCACGTCCGCTAAGATCTACCACAGAACGTGGAGGATATTCTTATCCTGGTGCTCTGCTCAGGGAGTGTCTCCCTGGCCATTTGCATTGCCTACCTTTCTTTCTTTCCTGCAATCTGGGTTAGAAAAAGGTTTGTCGCTCGGCTCCCTTAAAGGTCAGGTCTCGGCGCTATCCGTCTTTTTTCAGAGGCGTTTGGCACGCCTTCCTAAGGTGCGCACGTTCCTACAGGGGGTTTGCCATATCGTACCCCCGTACAAGCGGCCGTTAGATCCATGGGATCTGAACAGGGTACTAGTTGCCCTCCAGAAGCCGCCCTTCGAGCCTCTGAGGGAGGTTTCACTTTCTAGACTATCACAGAAAGTGGCTTTTCTGGTAGCGATCACATCTCTTCGGAGAGTGTCTGAGCTGGCAGCGCTATCATCCAAGGCTCCCTTCCTGGTCTTCCACCAGGACAAGGTAGTGCTGCGCCCCATTCAGGAGTTTCTCCCGAAGGTGGTATCCTCTTTTCATCTTAATCAGGATATCTCTTTGCCTTCGTTTTGTCCTCATGCAGTTCATCGGTATGAGAAGGATTTACATTTGTTAGATCTGGTGAGAGCACTCAGAATCTACATTTCCCGCACGGCGCCCTTGCGCCGTTCGGATGCACTCTTTGTCCTTGTCGCTGGTAAGCGCAAAGGGTCGCAGGCTTCTAAGGCCACCCTGGCTCGATGGATCAAAGAACCAATTCTTGAAGCCTACCGTTCTGCTGGGCTTCCGGTTCCATCAGGGCTGAAGGCCCATTTTACCAGAGCCGTGGGTGCGTCCTGGGCATTGCGACACCAGGCTACGGCTCAACAGGTGTGCCAGGCAGCTACCTGGTCGAGTCTGCACACTTTCACCAAACATTATCAGGTGCATACCTATGCTTCGGCGGACGCCAGCCTAGGTAGAAGAGTCCTGCAGGCGGCAGTTGCCTCCCTATAGGGGAGGGCTGTCTTGCAGCTCTAACATGAGGTATTCTTTACCCACCCAGGGACAGCTTTTGGACGTCCCAATCGTCTGGGTCTCCCAATGGAGCGCCGAAGAAGAAGGGAATTTTGTTACTTACCGTAAATTCCTTTTCTTCTAGCTCCTATTGGGAGACCCAGCACCCGCCCTGTTGTCCTTCGGGATTTTTGGTTGTTTTTCGGGTACACATGTTGTTCATGTTGAACGGTTTTCAGTTCTCCGACGTTACTTCGGAGTGAATTTGTTTAAACCAGTTATTGGCTTTCCTCCTTCTTGCTTTTGCACTAAAACTGGTGAGCCAGTGATCCCACTGGGGGTGTATAGCCAGAAGGGGAGGGGCCTTACACTTTTTAGTGTAATTGCTTTGTGTGGCCTCCGGAGGCAGTGCTATACACCCAATCGTCTGGGTCTCCCAATAGGAGCTAGAAGAAAAGGAATTTACGGTAAGTAACAAAATTCCCTTCTTTTCAGTGGTTCCATAAAATAAAAAGTTTCTTTATTAGTTCCAATTCATAAAATAAATCGTCAGTGTGGGGACAAGCCCTGTTAGCCCGCACGCTTTTTATTTTATGGAGCAACTGAAAAATCTCATCTTCTTCAAAACATCAGAAGGGTCTTGAAGCTGGCCGCTCTTCTGACTGCTTTCCTTTTCTCGTTCTCCACAAAGACAAAGTGGTCTTGCGACCATGACCCTTTTTCCTTCCCAAGATGGTCACCTTCATTCTCGATGAAGAGGTAGATCTTTCTTATGTTTTCCCTTCCCCCTTCTAATTCCAAAGAAGAATACATCCACCGGAAGGAGGTAGTGAGAGCCATTCGTCTCTATTTGACCATTACTGTTTCCATCACAGATGTTCGGATTCACCATTTGACTTTCCTGACAGTTCTCACATAAGTCTACCTGCCTCAAATGTGACTTTTTTTTTTTCTGGATCTGATTTGTCATTCTAGAGGTTTATCTGGCCAGGATTTATCCTATTCCACATTGTTGTAAAGTCCACACCTTTGCCTCTGTGGATACGGGCCCTAGCAGAAAGGTGCTCCAGACTGCAATAGTTCAGCCTTTAATCTGAGAACCTGCTTTGTTTTCCTTTATTATAGTTTATCCCGTGTTACCCGCCGTAGCGCCTGAGAGAAGAGGATTGTTACCTACAGTAACATCTTTCATTGAGCCTTTATAGGGGGGGACAAAGCTCCCTTCCATGGGTGCCCTTACAGACATTTTCTTTGTGGCAGTCTGTTTGGTTTCCTCAGTTTCCTCTATTCTCTTACTGCTTTTTCACTATTGTGTGTTAGCTTCGTGCCTGTAAAGGAAGGTGCAGACATCTGTCTTTATACAAAAACGGAGAACAAAGAGTATCTTGTGCAATGAGTAAATTTTTATTAAATGACAAACAGGCAAAACAGCAATGTTGCAAATATAAAAACAACTACCATAAAGTCAAAGGGGCATGGAATGATAGTGCAGAGATGGTTTCCAGTAGCCGTGGGAGAGGTGGAGATTGTTAAGGCTGGTTTCACACTACGTCTTTTTAACATCCGTTGAAAACGTTATTTTAGCGGAAGTACGGATCCAGTGCAAATGCGTTTTCATTTCAATGCATTTGCAATGGACTCGCGTCCACCTGCGTTCACCTGCGTTTGCGTGCGTTATAGTGCGGATCCGGTGACTTGCAGTTTTTTAACATGTTTCAAAAACGCTACTTGTAGCGTTTTTGAGCTGCGTCAAAATACTGCAAGTCACCGGATCCGCACTATAACGCACGCGAACGCAGGTGAACGCTGGCGTGCTGATAGACAGGATCCTGCTTTTGTACTGAGCATGCCCAGAAAGTACTGAGCATGCCCAGAACCAGTCTCGCTTGATCTGTCTCTCTCTCCTCCTCCCTCCCTCACCCTCTCTCTCTCTATCTGTCTTTCCCCCTTCCTCCCTCCCTCCCTCTCCCCCACCTGAGAGCTGCGGACACTCGTAACCAAGGTAAATATCGCGTAACCACTTCTCTTAGTTACCCGATGTTTACGTTGGTTACGCGTGCAGGCAGCCCTGCTCCTAGCAGCTGCAGACACTCGTAACCAAGATAAATATCGGGTATCCAAGGCCGATGTTTACCTTGGTTACCAGCGTCTGCAGCTGTCAGAAGCCGGCTCCCAGTCTAGCTCCCCTCACTCCCGATCACATGACTCCAATGCCCGCCCCTAAATATCCAGTGCAGGATCCTGCAAAATAACATGTGCGTTTGCATACGTTATTTGCTGTAAAAGCAGGATCCGTACTTCCACTAAAAAAACGTTTTCAACGGATGTTAAAAAGACGTAGTGTGAAACCAGCCTTACATAGTACACTAAAAATGTTCAAAGATGAATGAACAATACCACCTTCAATAGCCGTGGGAGAGGACAAAAATGTACATAAAACCTAAGCCAGTACATATATGGTGCACACAATGGAACACAATGACCAGTGTATAGCCGTGGAGGAGGTGACCAAAAATATACGATTGCAAAAATAGCCGTGTGAGAGGTGACAAAAATCACCAAAGGACTAACGAATATAATGGTCACAGATGGAAAATATAAATACTACAATGAAGACACTGTGGTGCCCCAAAATGTGATCACTAACACTGTTCAGAAGTATGTATCATGGTAGTAGGGGATGCCTAACCATATATAGCATAATTCTCTTTATAAAGTGCAAATGCAAAAAGATAAAAGGTCCGGCACCCAGAACTACCATGGCAAGGCAGAAAAAAACCCACAGAACCCCATGGCTAGAGGCATAAAAGAGTCAAGACATAATGCACATACCCGAGTAAGAGGGATCACCACCTTGGTGGTGGTCCCTCTTACTCGGGTATGTGCATTATGTCTTGTGCCGGCCCTTTTATCTTTTTGCATTTGCACTTTATAAAGAGAATTATGCTATATATGGTTAGGCATCCCCTACTACCATGATACATACTTCTGAACAGTGTTAGTGATCACATTTTGGGGCACCACAGTGTCTTCATTGTAGTATTTATATTTTCCATCTGTGACCATTATATTCCTTAGTCCTTTGGTGATTTTTGTCACCTCTCACACGGCTATTTTTGCAATCGTATATGTCTTTGTCGCTCCATTGGGAGACCCAGACAATTGGGTGTATAGCTTCTGCCTCCGGAGGCCACACAAAGTATTACACTTTAAAAGTGTAACCCCTCCCCTCTGCCTATACACCCTCCCGTGCATCACGGGCTCCTCAGTTTTATGCTTTGTGTGGAAGGAGGCACACATCCACTCATGCATTCTCAGATTAGTTATATCGGTTGGAAGAAAAGTGGGCCCCCACGGGGCCCCCGGCATGTTCCCTTCTCACCCCACTAAGTCGGCGGTGCTGTTAAGGTTGAGGTACCTATTGCGGGTACAAAGGTCGGAGCCTCATGCCGTCTCCTTCACCATCCCTTAGCAGCTCTGGGAGAAGTGGGATCCTGACCGGTCATCCATTCACTGGTACCGTGCTCCCTCCGCAGCCCCTGTGGGAATCTGTCGGACAGGAGTTTATTTATTCTCAGGGACCGGGCCCTGCATCACTAAGGTACTCTGTATACCCATGGGGGATGTGCATGGAGCGCCTTCATCCCGGACGCTGCAGCAGCTGCTTATTTGTGACGGCCGGCGGACTTCCGCGCCGACCGCGCCTGTTTGTCGGCCGCGGTCTTAAATTTAGTCCCCGGCTTCAATTGCGGCCTAGTAGCAAAACTCCCGCCCCCGGGCCTGTCTATCAGGGGTAAGGGCGGGACGACCGGCCTGACGTCGGCTGTGAGGGCCGGAGCATCCTGTATGTTTCCTTCCCCCTCACTGATCACTGTGGGGACTCCAGATTCCCGCACTTTTCTAACGCCGCCCACGGCTCCACTCCTCCCCTGATAGCTCCGGCAGCCATTTCCTCGGCATTCTGCCTGTGGAGGATTTCCTGGAAAGAGCTCTGCAACGCTGGGAGACCTAAGGCAGGGAATCTGGAGGACACACACTCCGCTTTTTAGCGGTCGGTAAGCCACACCGGTCACCCGGTGCTGGTCCCCTTAGGGTGCCGGAATAGATACTATATATATAGTTATATATTTCTGTTCGGTCGGGCTGTATACCCTTCCCATATACCCTCAGTGATCACTCTCCTAGGAGACAACAGCATGTCGTCCACAAGGAGCAAGGGTGCCAAGGCACAGGGTTATTTTGCGACCCGTACCTCTTGTGCGGCTAAGTTACCTGCGGGTTCCACCTACCCTCTCTGTGAGCAATGCTCAACCCCTGTTGTGCTTCCTCAACCCGAGCCTCGGTCACTAGTGGGCCCCTCGGCTCAGGTAGAATCCCTTGCTCCCCCTGTCCAGGCGGCAGGGACAGAGTTTGCAGTTTTTGCTGAAAAACTCTCTGAGTCACTTTCACAATCCATGGCTCAGTCTATGGACAAATGGTCTGCCAAGCTGCTTGAAGCTTTGCAGTCCAGACCGATCCTTACACAAGCCCCGGGCCCTGTTGGATCTTCTCCTCCAGGCCCCTCTCTGTCCGCGCCGCAGCACGTTCCCAGGGGGGCCCTAGGTCTCACGTGGAGGACTCCGGCCCGGACCACAGTCCCAGACCGGCTAAGCGGGCCCGCTGGGAATCTTCCCCGACTTCTTCACGCCGCTCGGGTTCCCAGCGTGAGGACTCTCTGGAGGACGAGGCGGACGTCGCAGCTCAGGGCTCTGACACTGACATTGCTCTCAATCTTGATACACCTGAAGGGGACGCCATAGTAAATGACCTTATCTCGTCCATCAACCAGGTGTTAGATATCTCTCCCCCGCCGCCACCTGTAGAGGAGTCGACTTCTCAGCAGGAGAAACACCAGTTTCGGTTCCCTAAACGTACACGGAGTGCGTTTTTCGATCACTCTAACTTCAGAGATGCTGTCCAGAAGCCCAGAGCGGTTCCGGACAAGCGCTTTACTAAGCGCCTTACTGACACACGTTACCCCTTTCCCTCTGACGTTGTCAAGGGTTGGGCTCAATGTCCCAAGGTGGATCCCCCAGTCTCCAGATTGGCGGCTAGATCTGTGGTATCGGTTGCAGATGGATCATCGCTAAAGGATGCCACTGACAGGCAGATAGAGCTCCTGGTGAAATCCGTCTATGAAGCCACGGGCGCGTCTTTTGCCCCGGCATTTGCAGCCGTGTGGGCACTACAAGCTATCTCAGCTTGTCTGGCTGAGATTAATGCGGTCACACGTAATTCTGCTCCGCAGGTTGCGTCTTTGACTTCTCAGGCGTCAGCCTTTTCTTCCTACGCCATGAACGCAGTTTTAGACTCTGCTAGCCGTACAGCGGTGGCATCCGCTAACTCTGTGGCAGTCCGCAGGGCCATGTGGCTGCGCGAATGGAAGGCAGACTCGGCTTCCAAGAGTTTCTTAACCGGTTTGCCGTTTGCTGGCGACCGCTTGTTTGGCGAACGATTGGATGAGATTATTAAGGAATCCAAGGGAAAGGACTCCTCCTTACCCCAGTCCAAACCAAAGAGACCTCAGCAACGGAAAATACAATCGAGGTTTCGGTCCTTTCGTCCCTCCGCCAAGCCCCAATCCTCTTCGTCCAGCAGGCCGGAGAAAGGCCAGAGGAACTCCTATGCGTGGCGGTCCAAGTCACGCCCCCAAAAGGCCGCAGGAGGCACTGCTTCCAAGGCGGCCTCCTCATGACTCTCGGCATCCCCGAACCGCATCCTCGGTCGGTGGCAGGCTCTCCCGCTTTTGCGACGCCTGGTGGCCACATGTTCAAGACCGATGGGTGAGAGACATTTTGTCTCAGGGTTACAGGATAGAGTTCAGCTCTCGTCCCCCGACTCGTTTCTTCAGAACATCTCCGCCCCCCGAGCGAGCCGATGCACTTCCTTTGTCGCTCCATTGGGAGACCCAGACAATTGGGTGTATAGCTTCTGCCTCCGGAGGCCACACAAAGTATTACACTTAAAAGTGTAAACCCCTCCCCTCTGCCTATACACCCCCCCCGTGCATCACGGGCTCCTCAGTTTTTATGCTTTGTGTTGAAGGAGGCACACATGCACGCAAGCTCCACAATTTAGTCAGCAGCAGCTGCTGACTTTATCGGATGGAAGAAAAGAGGGCCCATAACAGGGCCCCCGGCATGCTCCCTTCTCACCCCACTCTGGTCGGCGGTGTTGTTAAGGTTGAGGTACCTATTGCGGGTACAAAGGCGGGAGCCACATGCTGTTTTCCTTCCCCATCCCTTAGGGGCTCTGGGTGAAGTGGGATCCTAACCGGTCACCAGGCACTGGGACCGTGCTACCTCCGCAGCCCCTGGGGGAATCTGCTGGACAGGAGACCGGGTATCGTCAGGGACAGGCCCTGCTCCTCTGAGGTACTCTGTGTCCCCTTGGGGACGGCGCATAGAGCGCCTGTGTAATGGACGCTGCAGCAGCTGCTGGGTGTGTTTGTGCGCCGGGACTACCGCGCTGACCGCGCTTGTTTGCCGGCCGCGCTTATAACTTTACTCCCCGGCTTTTGCGGCCTAGTACCGCATACTCCCGCCCCCGAGCCTGCCAGTCAGGGGTAAGGGCGGGACGCTGCACTGGACGTCAGCGCTGAGGGCTGGAGCATACTTAGTATCCTCCTCCCCCCTCACTGAGCACCGTGGGGCACCAGATTCCCGCACTTTCTGAGGCACGCCCACGGCTCCCTCCTCCTCTCAGAACGCTGGCAGCCATTCCTATCAGCACTTCTGACGCTGGAGAACCTCAGAGACGAGCTCCACAGCTCTGGGAGGCCCAGGCAGGGAATCTGGTGGTCACACAACCGCTGAGGGCGGTCGGTAAGCCGCACCTGTTACTAGGTGCTGGCCCCCCTGGGTGCCGAAGTGTATATTTATATGCTTATATTGTATACATTTACTCTGTACGGCCGCACTATTGCTTTTGGCTATATACCCTCACTGATTGCTCTAGAGGAGACAACAGCATGTCGTCCACAAAAAGCAAGGGTGCCAAGGCACAGGCTTACTTTGCAACCTGTACCTCATGTGCGGCTATGCTACCTGCAGGTTCCACCTACCCTCATTGTGTGCAATGCTCGGCCCCGGTGACACTCACTCAGCAGGAGCCTCAGCCACTGGTGGGACCCTCGGCCCAGTTGGAACCACCGGCTGCCACTGTCCAGGTGACAGGGACAGAGTTTGCAGTATTTGCTGACAAACTTTCTGAGTCTATGGATAGATGGTCTGCTAAGATACTAGAAGCTTTGCAGTCCAGACCGGTAACACAGGCCCCACGCACTGTTGATTCATTGCCCCCAGGCCCCCCTCGGTTGGAGCAGCAAAGTGCTCCTGGGGCGACTCATAGGTCCCACGGTGAGGACTCCGACACGGACCGCAGTCCCAGACCGGCTAAGCGGGCTCGCTGGGAGATTCCCTCGACTTCATCTCACTGTTCAGGGTCTCAGCATGAGGACTCTCTAGAGGATGAAGCGGACGTGGCAGATCAGGGCTCTGATCCTGACACTGCTCTCAACCTTGATACACCTGAGGGGGACGCCATAGTAAACGACCTTATAGCGTCCATCAATCAGGTGTTAGAACTTTCTCCTCCAGCTCCTCCGATTGAGGAGTCAGTTTCTCAGCAGGAGAAATTCCGCTTTAGGTTTCCCAAACGTACACGGAGTGCGTTTCTTGATCACTCCGACTTCAGAGATACAGTCGAGAAACACCGAGCTTTTCCGGATAAGCGCTTTACTAAGCGCCTTAATGACACACGTTACCCCTTCCCCCCTGACGTAGTCAAGGGTTGGGCTCAGTGTCCCAAGGTGGATCCTCCAGTCTCTAGACTGGCGGCTAGATCCATAGTTGCAGTGGCAGATGGTGCATCACTCAAGAATGCCACTGACAGGCAGATAGAGCTCTGGATGAAATCCATCTATGAAGCTATAGGCGCGTCCTTTGCTCCGGCATTCGCAGCCGTCTGGGCACTCCAAGCTATCTCAGCTTGTCAGTCTGAGATTAATGCAGTCACACGTGCCTCTACTCCGCAGGTTGTGTCCTTAACCTCTCAGGCGTCGGCGTTTGCGTCCTACGCCATGAATGCTGTCCTGGACTCTGCGAGCCGTACGGCGGTAGCATCCGCCAATTCAGTGGCAGTCCGCAGGGCCATGTGGCTACGTGAATGGATGGCAGACTCTGCTTCCAAAAAGTTCTTAACCGGTTTGCCATTTTCTGGCGACCGCCTGTTTGGCGAGCGATTGGATGAAATCATTAAACAATCCAAGGGAAAGGATTCGTCCTTACCCCAGTCCAAACCAAACAGACCTCAACAACGGAAGGTACAATCGAGGTTTCGGTCCTTTCGGCCCTCAGCCAGGTCTCAATTCTCCTCGTCCAACAGGCCACAGAAGGGTCAGAGGAACTCTGATTCATGGCGGTCTAAGTCACGTCCTAAAAAGACCGCCGGAGGAACCGCTCCCAAAGCGGCCTCCTCATGACTTTCGGCCTCCCCAAACCGCATCCTCGGTCGGTGGCAGGCTCTCCCGCTTTTGCGACGCCTGGTTGCCACATGTCCAAGACCGATGGGTGAGAGACATTCTGTCTCACGGTTACAGGATAGAGTTCAGCTCTCGTCCTCCGACTCGTTTCTTCAGAACATCTCCGCCCCCCGAGCGAGCCGATGCTCTTCTTCAGGCGGTAAACACTCTGAAGGCAGAAGGAGTGGTGATCCCGGTTCCCCTTCAGCAATGGGGTCACGGTTTTTACTCCAACTTGTTTGTGGTGCCAAAAAAGGACGGATCTTTCCGTCCCGTTCTGGACCTCAAACTGCTCAACAGACACGTGAAAACCAGGCGGTTCCGGATGGAATCTCTCCGCTCCGTCATCGCCTCGATGTCCCAAGGAGACTTCCTATCATCAATCGACATCAGGGATGCTTATCTCCACGTGCCGATTGCACCAGAGCATCAGCGCTTCCTGCGTTTCGCCATTGGGGACGAACATCTTCAGTTCGTGGCACTGCCTTTCGGCCTGGCGACAGCCCCACGGGTCTTCACCAAGGTCATGGCAACAGTGGTAGCAGTCCTACACTCTCAGGGACACTCGGTGATCCCTTACTTAGACGATCTTCTTGTCAAGGCCCCCTCTCGGGTGGCATGCCAACACAGCCTGAACATTGCTCTGGAGACTCTCCAGAGATTCGGGTGGATCATCAATTTCCCAAAGTCAAAATTGACACCGACCCAATCGCTGACATATCTCGGGATGGAGTGTCATACTCTCTCAGCGATAGTGAAACTTCCGCTGGACAAACAGCGTTCACTACGGACAGGGGTGCAATCTCTCCTTCGAGACCAGTCGCACCCCTTGAGGCGCCTCATGCACTTCCTAGGGAAGATGGTGGCAGCAATGGAGGCAGTTCCATTTGCGCAGTTTCATCTGCGTCCACTTCAATGGGACATTCTCCGCAAATGGGACAGGAAGTCGACGTCCCTCGACAGGAACGTCTCCCTTTCTCGGGCGACCAAGGCCTCCCTTCAGTGGTGGCTTCTTCCCACTTCCTTGTCGAAGGGGAAATCATTCCTGCCCCCATCCTGGGCTCTGGTCACGACGGACGCGAGTCTGTCAGGGTGGGGAGCGGTCTTCCTCCACCACAGGGCTCAGGGTACCTGGACTCCCTTCAGATCAATGTTCTGGAGATAAGGGCAGTGTAGCTAGCCCTAAAGGCGTTCCAGCCGTGGCTGGAGGGCATGCAGATCCGAATTCAGTCGGACAACGCCACGGCGGTGGCATACATCAACCACCAAGGCGGCACACGCAGTCGGCAAGCCTTCCAGGAAGTTCGGCGGATTCTGCTGTGGGTGGAAGCCACAGCCTCCACCATCTCCGCAGTTCACATCCCGTGCGTAGAAAACTGGGAAGCAGACTTTCTCAGTCGTCAGGGCATGGACGCAGGGGAATGGTCTCTTCACCCGGACGTGTTTAAAGAGATCTGTTGCCGCTGGGGGAAGCCGGACATCGACCTAATGGCGTCCCGGCACAACAACAAGGTCCCGGCATTCATGGCACGGTCTCAAGATCACAGAGCTCTGGCAACAGACGCATTAGTTCAGGATTGGTCGCAGTTTCGACTGCCTTATGTATTTCCTCCTCTGGCACTGCTGCCCAGAGTGTTACGCAAGATCAGGTCCGACTGCCGCCGCGCCATCCTCATCGCCCCAGACTGGCCGAGGAGGTCGTGGTACCCGGATCTGTGGCATCTCACGGTGGGTCAACCGTGGGCACTACCAGACCGACCAGACTTGCTGTCTCAAGGGCCATTTTTCCATCTGAATTCTGCGGCCCTCAACCTGACTGTGTGGCCATTGAGTCCTGGATCCTAGCGTCTTCAGGGTTATCTCAAGAGGTCATTGCCACTATGAGACAGGCCAGGAAACCAACGTCCGCCAAGATCTACCACAGGACGTGGAGGATCTTCTTATCCTGGTGCTCTGATCAGGGTTTTACTCCCTGGCCATTTGCCTTACCCACTTTTCTGTCCTTCCTTCAATCCGGAATGGAAAAGGGTTTGTCTCTCGGCTCTCTTAAGGGACAAGTCTCGGCGCTCTCTGTGTTCTTTCGCAGAAGGTGGTCTTCCTAGTGGCAGTCACATCACTTCGGAGAGTGTCTGAGCTAGCTGCACTGTCATGCAAAGCCCCCTTCCTGGTGTTTCACCAGGACAAGGTGGTTCTGCGTCCGGTTCCGGAATTTCTCCCTAAGGTGGTATCCCCTTTTCATCTCAATCAGGATATCTCTTTACCTTCTTTTTGCCCTCATCCAGTTCACCAATGTGAAAAGGATTTGCACTTGTTAGATCTAGTGAGAGCACTCCGGCTCTACATTTCCCGCACGGCGCCCCTGCGCCTCTCGGATGCGCTCTTTGTCCTTGTCGCTGGCCAGCGTAAAGGGTCGCAGGCTTCCAAGTCAACCTTGGCCCGATGGATCAAGGAACCAATTCTTGAAGCCTATCGTTCTTCTGGGCTTCAGGTTCCTTCAGGGCTGAAAGCCCATTCTACCAGAGCCGTGGGTGCGTCCTGGGCATTGCGGCACCAGGCTACGGCTCAGCAGGTGTGTCAGGCGGCTACCTGGTCGAGTCTGCACACTTTCACAAAACACTATCAGGTGCATACCTACGCTTCGGCAGATGCCAGCCTAGGTAGGCGAGTCCTTCAGGCGGCGGTTGCCCACCTGTAGGAAGGGGCCGTTTTACGGCCCTTTTAACGAGGTATTCTTTTACCCACCCAGGGACTGCTTTTGGACGTCCCAATTGTCTGGGTCTCCCAATGGAGCGACAAAGAAGAAGGGAATTTTGTTTACTTACCATAAATTCCTTTTCTTCTAGCTCCTATTGGGAGACCCAGCACCCGCCCCTGTTCCCTTCGGGCTGTTGTTCTTTTGTGTACACATGTTGTTCATGTTGAATTGTTCTTGGTTCATGGTTTTTAGTTCTCCGAACATCCTTCGGATTGAATTTACCTTAGACCAATTTATAAGTTTCCTCCTTCCTGCTTTTGCACCAAAACTGAGGAGCCCGTGATGCACGGGGGGGTGTATAGGCAGAGGGGAGGGGCTTTACACTTTTAAGTGTAATACTTTGTGTGGCCTCCGGAGGCAGAAGCTATACACCCAATTGTCTGGGTCTCCCAATAGGAGCTAGAAGAAAAGGAATTTACGGTAAGTAAACAAAATTCCCTTCTTTTCAGGCGGTGAACGCTCTGAAGACAGAAGGAGTTGTGATCCCGGTTCCCCTCCAGGAACATGGTCGCGGCTTTTACTCCAACTTGTTCGTGGTGCCAAAGAAGGACGGTTCATTCCATCCCGTCCTGGACCTCAAACTGCTCAACAGACATGTGAGCACCAGACGGTTTCGGATGGAATCTCTCCGCTCTGTCATCGCTTCGATGTCACAAGGAGACTTCCTAGCATCGATCGACATCAAGGATGCTTATCTCCATGTGCCGATCGCACCCGAACATCAACGCTTTTTGCGTTTCGCCATCGGGGACGAACACCTTCAGTTCGTGGCATTGCCTTTCGGCCTGGCGACAGCCCCACGGGTGTTCACCAAGGTCATGGCATCTGTTGTGGCGGTCCTACACTCTCAGGGCCACTCGGTGATTCCCTACTTAGACGATCTTCTGGTCAGGGCACCCTCTCAGATGGCGTGTCAAAACAGCCTTTCCGTCGCTCTGGCGACTCTCCAGCAGTTCGGGTGGATCATCAACTTCCCAAAATCCAAGTTGACACCGACCCAATCACTGACGTACCTTGGGATGGAGTTTCATACTCAGTCAGCAGTAGTCATGCTACCGCTGGACAAACAGCTTTCTCTGCAGGCAGGGGTGCAATCTCTTCTTTGGGGTCAGTCACACCCCTTGAGGCGCCTCATGCACTTCCTAGGGAAGATGGTGGCAGCGATGGAGGCAGTGCCCTTCGCGCAATTCCATCTGCGGCCACTCCAGTGGGACATTCTCCGCAAATGGGACAGGAGGTCGACTTCACTCGACAGGAACGTCTCTCTTTCCCTTGCAACCAAGACGTCACTTCAGTGGTGGCTCCTTCCCAACTCTCTATCGCAGGGAAAATCCTTCCTACCCCCCACCTGGGCTGTGGTCACGACGGACGCGAGCCTGTCAGGGTGGGGGGCGGTTTTTCTCCACCACAGGGCTCAGGGAACCTTGACTCCGATAATCATCCCTTCAGATCAATATTCTGGAGATAAGGGCAGTGTATCTAGCCCTATTGGCCTTTCATCGGTGGCTGGAGGGCAGGCAGATCCGGATCCAGTCGGACAACGCCACTGCCGTCGCATACATCAACCACCAGGGCGGCACTCGCAGTCGTCAAGCCTTCCAGGAAGTCCGACGAATTCTGCAGTGGGTGGAAGCCACAGCTTCCACCATCTCCGCAGTTCACATCCCGGGCGTAGAAAACTGGGAAGCAGATTTTCTCAGCCGACAGGGCATGGACGCGGGGGAATGGTCTCTGCACCCAGACGTGTTTCGAGAGATCTGTCGCCGCTGGGGAACGCCGGACGTCGATCTCATGGCGTCACGGCACAACAACAAGGTCCCGGCATCCATGGCCCGGTCTCAAGATCACAGAGCTCTGGCGGCGGACGCATTAGTTCAGGATTGGTCGCAGTTTCGACTGCCCTATGTATTTCCTCCTCCGGCGATGCTGCCCAGAGTGCTGCGCAAAATCAGGTCCGACTGTCGTCGCGCCATTCTCGTCACCCCAGATTGTCCGAGGCGGTCGTGGTACCCGGATCTGTGGCACCTCACGGTGGGTCAACCGTGGGCGCTCCCAGACCGCCCAGACTTGCTGTCTCAAGGGCCGTTTTTCCATCTGAATTCTGTGGCCCTCAACCTGACTGTGTGGCCATTGAGTCCTGGCTCCTAGCGTCCTCAGGGTTATCTCAAGATGTCATTGCCACTATGAGACAGGCCAGGAAACCAACGTCCGCCAAGATCTATCACAGGTCTTGGAGGATCTTCTTATCCTGGTGCTCTGATAAGGGTTTTACCAGGTCCGCATGTTCCTACAAGGAGTTTGCCACATAGTCCCACCTTACAAGCGTCCGCTGGAACCCTGGGATCTTAACAGGGTGCTAACGGCTCTTCAGAAACCACCTTTCGAGCCGCTGCGGGATGTCTCTTTATCACGTCTTTCGCAGAAGGTGGCATTTCTAGTGGCAGTTACATCGCCCCGTAGAGTGTCGGAGCTGGCAGCGCTGTCATGCAAAGCCCCCTTCCTGGTTTTTCACCAGGATAAGGTGGTTCTGCGTCCGGTCCCGGAATTTCTCCCTAAGGTGGTATCCCCTTTTCATCTCAATCAGGATATCTCCTTACCTTCATTTTGCCCTCATCCAGTTCACCAATGTGAAAAGGATTTGCACTCGTTAGATCTGGTGAGAGCACTCCGGCTCTACGTGTCTCGCACGGCGCCCCTGCGCCGTTCAGATGCGCTCTTTGTCCTTGTCGCTGGCCAGCGTAAGGGTTCGCAGGCTTCCAAGTCAACCTTGGCTCGGTGGATCAAGGAACCGATTCTTGAAGCCTACCGTTCTTCTGGGCTTCCGCTTCCTTTGGGGCTGAAAGCCCATTCTACCAGAGCCGTGGGTGCGTCCTGGGCATTGCGGCACCGGGCTACGGCTCAGCAGGTGTGTCAGGCAGCTACCTGGTCTAGTCTGCACACTTTCACGAAACACTATCAGGTGTATACCTATGCTTCAGCAGACACCAGTCTAGGTAGGCGAGTCCTTCAGGCGGCGGTTGCCCACCTGTAAGAGGGGGTCGTTTTCGGCTCTTTTTTATCGAGGTATTCTTTTACCCACCCAGGGACTGCTTTTGGACGTCCCAATTGTCTGGGTCTCCCAATGGAGCGACAAAGAAGAAGGGAATTTTGTTTACTTACCGTAAATTCCTTTTCTTCTAGCTCCTATTGGGAGACCCAGCACCCGTCCCTGTTCCCTTCGGGCTGTTTGTTCTTTTGTGTACACATGTTGTTCATGTTGAATTGTTCTTTTGGTTCATGGTTTTCAGTTCTCCGAACATCCTTCGGATTGAATTTACCTTAGACCAATTTATAAGTTTCCTCCTTCCTGCTTTTGCACCAAAACTAAGGAGCCTGTGATGCACGGGAGGGTGTATAGGCAGAGGGGAGGGGTTACACTTTTTAAAGTGTAATACTTTGTGTGGCCTCCGGAGGCAGAAGCTATACACCCAATTGTCTGGGTCTCACAATAGGAGCTAGAAGAAAAGGAATTTACGGTAAGTAAACAAAATTCCCTTCTTTTGGTCACCTCCTCCACGGCTATACACTGGTCATTGTGTTCCATTGTGTGCACCATATATGTACTGGCTTAGGTTTATGTACATTTTTGTCCTCTCCCACGGCTATTGAAGGTGGTATTGTTCATTCATCTTTGAACATTTTTAGTGTACTATGTTAACAATCTCCACCTCTCCCACGGCTACTGGAAACCATCTCTGCACTATCATTCCATGCCCCTTTGACTTTATGGTAGTTGTTTTTATATTTGCAACATTGCTGTTTTGCCTGTTTGTCATTTAATAAAAATGTACTCCTTGCACAAGATACTCTTTGTTCTCCGTTTTTGCATTTATTGTGAGTAGTGCATACATGCTTCCAGGATATTACTGTTGGCTGCATGTTCACCGTATGGCTCATGTATTGGGATTTTTTCTCATCTTTCTTTATACAGTATATATCTCATTGTATCAGCCACCTGGGGTAGCATACAACAGCCATGGTTTCTGTGTCCCCCAATGATGGCTATGAGAATGAGATTTTTTTATGGTAAATATTAAAATTCTCTTTTTAAAAAAAAAAACAAAAAAGATAAAAATAATGATACTTATGGTAACATAAACACTCCTCAAACATTTAGTAGCAACTTGATATTTCAAAACAAGTCTAATGCGTGTGTCTTCCATAGATGGGGAAATGTGAAAGCTGCAAGAGACAAGGCAAGCTTTGTGAATCTCTGAAATGGAGAGGCGAGATTAAACACTTTTGTAATCTGATGTGTATACTAGTCTTCTGCAATCAGCAAAGCGTAGCAGAATCTTTACCAGTCAATAATACAGGTTGGTATGCCAAGCACGGAGAACGTTTATTGGCTCAAATATGGCACAAAGGTTTTATTGGTATGCATCATAATTGTGTTCCTCCTTCGCTGTTCTCTAAACCTAACATTTCCCAACAAATGGCACAAGATGTTAAATAAGTAAATTGATAAAAAAAAAAAAAAACACACAACCCCCGCACCCCTGAAAAAAAAAGAAACAAAAAGAAGTATACCATCCGCCAGCTAGACTACAACATTTGGGTGCATGATTTATTTATTATAGAAAGATGCATATCACATGCTATCTGCTACCCATAGGCTCTTATCAAGAAAAATAATAAATGTATGTTTAAAGCACTACTCCAGCATATTTTTTTTTTAATTTCACCTATGGAGTGACACTTTACATCTAAGTACTCTGCCCCTACTGTTATACTCACCCACTGGCATCTTAAGTTGTTTTCACCACTGCTTCTGTCTGTCTCCAGCAATTTG
The DNA here is from genome assembly GCF_048569485.1 of Anomaloglossus baeobatrachus. NCBI lineage: Eukaryota > Metazoa > Chordata > Amphibia > Anura > Aromobatidae > Anomaloglossus > Anomaloglossus baeobatrachus. Next base: position 365,539,602 of record NC_134354.1, on the reverse strand, counting down.
TGACCGAACAGCTGTTCCATTGTGTGCTGGAGTGCGCTGGGGGGTCACAACTCAATGCAAGTCTATGAGAGCCTCCCTCTGGCTCTCATAGACGTGTATGGAGAGCTTGTGACGTAACTTCTGACATACGGGGAGTCAGAGGTTACCGGCACAAGATTGGCACCGTGGGATCGGAGCAACACCGAAAATAGGTGAAGACGCCGGATGGTGCAAGGGGACTAGGATTTAAAGCACAGATCCCAATGTGAAAAAACAAACAAGCAAATAGGGAAGATCTGCAGCATTTTTGCAACGCCGGAACATAGCTTTCAATTTTGTCTATTTTAACATCTATTTGCTTTGTCGTCTTTGAGTATGGTATATGACTCTTTTTTATATATATATATATATATATATATATATATATATATATATATATATATATATATATATATATATATATATATATATATATATATTATAAACGAGGAGAAAAGAAGAACAATGGCACCAAAACGTAATGCAAAAAAGTATTAAATTTTATTCACATAAAATTACAACGATATGGGATATCAGCTTGTTATGAGAATAAATAGTACAATGTCAAAATGAGACAAATGAATGGACAAAAATTTGGGAAAAGGAATGAAGTCATCTGGGGATGGAGGATGTAAGTATATGTAGAACACAAAAAGGGGGGAATGTAGGGTCCAACCCGTCGCCGTAAAGGAACCCTGAGGGGGGGGGGGGGCCCTAAAGAAAATATATAAGAATGGTATTAAAAAATAGTAGTATATCCCTGGGATGTGTGAATCCAGGGATGGGCCCCCCCCCCCCCTCAGGGTTCCTTTACGGCGACGGGTTGGACCCTACATTCCCCCCTTTTTGTGTTCTACATATACTTACATCCTCCATCCCCAGATGACTTCATTCCTTTTCCCAAATTTTTGTCCATTCATTTGTCTCATTTTGACATTGTACTATTTATTCTCATAACAAGCTGATATCCCATATCGTTGTAATTTTATGTGAATAAAATTTAATACTTTTTTGCATTACGTTTTGGTGCCATTGTTCTTCTTTTCTCCTCGTTTATAATGTTTTTTGAAGTAGGCACCCCTTCCTGTGGGAACCCTATGCTGTGTTTCCCTCAGTGATTATTTAATTTAGCCATGCATATGTTGTTACTAATATATATATATATGTGTGTGTGTGTGTGTGTGTGTGTGTATATGTATGTGTGTATATATATATATAATTAGAAGGTGGCCCGATTCTACGCATCGGGTATTCTCGAATTTACGTATTGTGTAGTTCATGTATGATTTTTGTTATATATATATATATATATATATATATATATATATATATATATATATATATATATAGATGTTGTTGTGTGTAGTTACCAAGTGTTTGTGTAGGGCGCTGTACATGTTCTGGGTGTTGTCTGGGTGTGATGGGGGGTGAGAGCGGTGTTGTTTGTGTGTTGCGTTGTTTGTGGAGCGCTGTGTGTCTGTAGCGTTGTGTGTGTGTTGCGCGGTTTGTGTGTGTGTGGTGTGTTTTGGGGGGAGGTATGTTTTGTGCAATGTGTGTGTTGTGCGGTATGTGCGTATATTTGTGTGTGCAGCGTTGTGTGTGTGGGTGTCTGTGTAGGGCAGTTGTTTGTGGTTCCCAGTGTGTGTGTGTGGTGTGTTGTGCAGTGCGCGCACGCGTGTGTGTGTGTTGGGGGGGAGGTGTGCACTTCCCATCGTGCTCCATCCCCCATGCAGCGCACTTCCCATCGTGCTCCATCCCCCATGCAGCGCACTCCCCATCGTGCTCCATCCCCCATGCAGCGCACCCCCCATCGTGCTCCATCCGCCATGCTGCGCACTCCCAAACGTGCTCCATCCGCCATGCTGCGCACTCCCAAACGTGCTCCATCCGCCATGCTGCGCATTCCCTATCGTGCTCCATCCCCCATGCTGCGCACTCCCCATCGTGCTCCATCCCCCATGCTGCGCACTCCCCATCGTGCTCCATCCCCCATGCAGCGCACCCCCATCGTGCTCCATCCGCCATGCTGCGCACTCCCAAACGTGCTCCATCCGCCATGCTGCGCACTCCCTATCGTGCTCCATCTCCCATGCTGCGCACTCCCAAACGTGCTCCATCCGCCATGCTGCGCACTCCCAAACGTGCTCCATCCGCCATGCTGCGCACTCCCAAACTTGCTCCATCCCCTATGCTGCACACCCCCCATCGTGCTCCATCTCCCATCCTGCGCACTCCCAAACGTGCTCCATTCGCCATGCTGCGCACTCCCAAACGTGCTCTATTCGCCATGCTGCGCACTCCCAAACGTGCTCCATCTCCCATGCTGCGCACTCCCAAACGTGCTCCATCCGCCATGCTGCGCACTCCGAAACGTGCTCCATCCGCCATACTCCGCACTCCCCATCGTGCTGCATCCCCCATGCTGCGCACTCCCAAACGTGCTCCATCCGCCATGCTGCGCACTCCCAAACGTGCTCCATCCCCTATGCTGCGCACCCCCCATCGTGCTCCATCTCCCATCCTGCGCACTCCCAAACGTGCTCCATTCGCCATGCTGCGCACTCCCAAACGTGCTCTATTCGCCATGCTGCGCACTCCCAAACGTTCTCCATCCGCCATGCTGCGCACTCCCCATCGTGCTCCATCTCCCATGCTGCGCACTCCCAAACGTGCTCCATCCGCCATGCTGCGCACTCCCAAACGTGGTCCATCCGCCATGCTGCGCACTCCCAAACGTGCTCCATCCGCCATACTCCGCACTCCCCATCGTGCTGCATCCCCCATGCTGCGCACTCCCAAACGTGCTCCATCCGCCATGCTGCGCATTCCCAAACGTGCTCCATCCGCCATGCTGCGCACTCCCAAACGTGCTCCATCCGCCATGCTGCGCACTCCCAAACGTGCTCCATCCGCCATGCTGCGCACTCCCAAACGTGCTCCATCCGCCATGCTGCGCACTCCCAAACGTGCTCCATCCGCCATGCTGCGCACTCCCAAACGTGCTCCATCCGCCATGCTGCGCACTCCCAAACGTGCTCCATCCGCCATGCTGCGCCAGCATCAGCCTCTCTACCCGCAGCATCAGCCTCTCTCCTCCCAGCATCAGCCTCTCTCCTCCCAGCATCAGCCTCTCTGTCCCCAGCATCAGCCTCTCTGTCCCCAGCATCAGCCTCTCTGTCTCCAGCATCAGCCTCTCTGTTTCCAGCATCAGCCTCTCTGTCTCCAGCATCAGCCTCTCTCCTCAGCATCAGCCTCTCTGTCCCCAGCATCAGCCTCTCTGTCCCCAGCATCAGCCTCTCTGTCCCCAGCATCAGCCTCTCTGTCCCCAGCATCAGCCTCTCTGTCCCCAGCATCAGCCTCTCTGTCCCCAGCATCAGCCTCTCTGTCCCCAGCATCAGCCTCTCTGTCCCCAGCATCAGCCTCTCTGTCCCCAGCATCAGCCTCTCTGTCCCCAGCATCAGCCTCTCTGTCTCCAGCCTCTCTGTCTCCAGCATCAGCCTCTCTGTCCCCAGCATCAGCCTCTCTGTCCCCAGCATCAGCCTCTCTGTCCCCAGCATCAGCCTCTCTGTCCCCAGCATCAGCCTCTCTGTCCCCAGCATCAGCCTCTCTGTCCCCAGCATCAGCCTCTCTGTCTCCAGCATCAGCCTCTCTGTCTCCAGCATCAGCCTCTCTGTCTCCAGCATCAGCCTCTCTGTCTCCAGCATCAGCCTCTCTGTCTCCAGCATCAGCCTCTCTGTCCCCAGCATCAGCCTCTCTGTCCCCAGCATCAGCCTCTCTGTCCCCAGCATCAGCCTCTCTGTCCCCAGCATCAGCCTCTCTGTCCCCAGCATCAGCCTCTCTGTCCCCAGCATCAGCCTCTCTGTCCCCAGCATCAGCCTCTCTGTCCCCAGCATCAGCCTCTCTCATCCCAGCATCAGCCTCTCTCATCCCAGCATCAGCCTCTCTGTCCCCAGCATCAGCCTCCCCATCCCAGCCTTCCCCAGGATCAGCCTCTCTCCTCCCAGCCTCCTCCAGCACGCCATGCTCCTCTGCCGACACTCACAGATCCGATTGCATACACTCACACACACCCGATCGCATACACTCACACACACCCGATCGCATACACTCACACACACCCGATCGCATACACTCACTCACACACACACACACACTGACGATATTGCACATACGCGCTCATACTCACAACATCCGGAGATACCACATGCTTCTGGCCATGTGATCCTCCGGCAGGTCCTGGAAGCTCACAGCACAGTATCGCCGCCGAGAAGCAAGCGATATCCCAGGATCTTGTGAGTATGTGGATGCGATGTGATGTGTGTGTGAGAGTGAGTGTGATCTGATTTGTGTGTATGTGTGTGTGCTGTAATGTGTGTGCGTGTGTGTATGTTCCGCCGCTGCAGGACCTTGATGTGTGGATGTGATGTGATGTGTGTGTGTGAGGTGTGTATGAGAGTGAGTGTGAGCCGGTGTACACTGGTAACTATGATACACATCGGGTAACTAAGGGACCTTAGTTACCCGATGTGTATAATGGTTACCAGCTTTCACGGCCTCCGTCAAGATCCCAGCATCGCAAGGTTATGTCTGGCGCTGCTGGGATCCTGACGGAGCCGGTGTAGAAGCAAGCGATATCCCAGGATGTTGTGAGTGTGTGGATGTGATGTGTGAGGTGTGTGTGAGAGTGAGTGTGATCTGATGTGTGTGTGTGTACTCACCTGGGAATCGGAGCTCCGTGTCAGTTGGGCCAGAGCGAGCGTGCATTGCGTGAGGGGGGCGGGGCCTGCAGAGAGCCGGGGCGAGAGGCCAATCCGTGTGGGGGGCGGGGCCATGGCGAGCCCAGCGGCCAATCAGCTTTGTGTCACCGTAAGGACACAATTTCGGAGCATGACAGACAGACACACAGACAGACAGACAGACAGAATAAGGCAATTATATATATAGATATATCTCTAATATATAAAGCTCAGTGTATGTGTGTATGTCCGCTAAAGGAATCCGCACCGTCACATTTACAATCACGAACTTTTGCACAGACACCCCATGTGACCCGGGAAGCGTTGTAGACTGTGTTTTGACAGAAAAATTTAACCCTGTGCTTTACAGTTAGTCTCTAAAATCCTGCTTCCATTATACTGATTGGAGGTGGGAGCTATATGTTATTAATAGCAACTGTCAGTGGTTGCTATAGGAACAAAATAAGCTGTTAGTTGAAGCTTATGCATGAGGTTATATGATGTCGGTGGAGAGATGGATAGAGAGACAGAAAAAGACAGACAGACAGAGACACAGACAGAGACAGCCCTGGAAAAGAGACAGCCCTGGAAAAGAGACAGCCCTGGAAAAGAGACAGCCCTGGAAAAGAGACAGCCCTGGAAAAGAGACAGCCCTGGAAAAGAGACAGCCCTGGAAAAGAGACAGCCCTGGAAAAGAGACAGCCCTGGAACAGAGACAGACGGGGGCAGAGACAGACCTGGAACGAGACTGACAGACAGACACAGAGAAAGAGAGAGACAGACAGAGACTGATACAGATAGAGACAGACAGAAACTCGAAGAGAGACCGTTAGTATCCCGGGCAACGCCTGGGTACTACAGCTAGTGTATGTATCTATATATATAATTGCCTTATTCTGTCTGTCTGTCTGTCTGTCTGTCTGTCTGTCTGTCTGTCTATCTGTCTGTCTGTCATGCTCCGAAATTGTGTCCTTACGGTGACACAAAGCTGATTGGCCGCTGGGCTCGCCATGGCCCCGCCCCCCCACACGGATTGGCCTCTCGCCCCGGCTCTCTGCAGGCCCCGCCCCCCTCACGCAATGCACGCTCGCTCTGGCCCAACTGACACGGAGTTGCGACTCCCAGGTGAGTACACACACACATCAGATCACACTCACTCTCACACTCACTCTCACACATCACATCCACACACTCACAACATCCTGGGATATCGCTTGCTTCTACACCGGCTCCGTCAGGATCCCAGCAGCGCCACACATAACCTTGCGAAGCTGGCATCTTGACGGAGGCCGTGAAAGCTGGTAACCATTATACACATCGGGTAACTAAGGTCCCTTAGTTACCCGATGTGTATCATAGTTACCAGTGTACACCGGCTCACACTCACTCTCATACACACCTAACACACACATCACATCGCATCCACACATCAAGGTCCTGCAGCGGCGGAAAATACAGACACATAACAGCACACACACATACACACACACACACATACACACACACACAAATCAGATCACACTCACTCTCACACACACATCGCATCCACATACTCACAACATCCTAGGATATCGCTTGCTTCTCGGCGGCGATACTGTGCTGTTGTGAGCTTCCAGGACCTGCGGGAGGATCACATGGCCAGAAGCATGTGATATCCCCGGATGTTGTGAGTATAAGCGCGTATGTGCGATATCGTCAGTGTCTGTGTGTGTGAGTGTATGCGATCGGGTGTGTGTGAGTGGATGCGATCGGGTGTGTGTGAGTGTATGCGATCGGGTGTGTGTGAGTGGATGCGATCGGGTGTGTGTGAGTGGATGCGATCGGGTGTGTGAGTGTCGGCAGAGGAGCACGGCGTGCTGGAGGAGGCTGGGAGCAGAGAGGCTGATCATGGGGAAGGCTGGGAGGAGAGAGGCTGATGCTGCGGGAGGCTGGGAGGGGGAGGCTGGGACGAGGGAGGCTGATGCTGGTGGAGGCTGATGCTTGGGGAGGCTGATGCTAGGGGAGGCTGGAAGGAGAGAGGCTAATGCTGGTGGAGGCTGATGCTTGGGGAGGCTGATGCTGGGGGAGACTGGGAGGGGAAGGCTGATGCTGAGGGAGGCTGGGAGGAAGGAGGCTGGGAGGAGAGAGGCTGATCCTGGGGAAGGCTGGGAACGGGAGGCTGATGCTGAGGGAGGCTGGAAGGAGAGAGGCTGATGCTGGGGGAGGCTGGAAGGAGAGAGGCTGATGCTGGTGGAGGCTGATGCTTGGGGAGGCTGATGCTGGGGGAGACTGGGAGCGGAAGGCTGATGCTGAGGGAGGCTGGGAGGAAGGAGGCTGGGAGGAGAGAGGCTGATCCTGGGGAAGGCTGGGAAGGGGAGGCTGATGCTGGGGGAGGCTGGAAGGAGAGAGGCTGATGCTGGTGGAGGCTGATGCATGGGGAGGCTGATGCTGGGGGAGACTGGGAGCGGGAGGCTGGGAGGGGGAGGCTGGGAGGAAGGAGGCTGGGAGGAGAGAGGCTGATCCTGGGGAAGGCTGGGAAGGGGAGGCTGATGCTGAGGGAAGCTGGAAGGAGAGAGGCTGATGCTGGGGGAGGCTGGAAGGAGAGAGGCTGAGGCTGGGAGGAGAGAGGCTGATGCTGGGGAAGGCTGATGCTGAGGGAGGCTGGGAGGGGAAAGCTGATGCTGGGGAAGGCTGGGAGGACGGAGGCTGGGAGGAGAGAGGCTGATCCTGGGGAAGGCTGGGAGAGGGAGGCTGATGCTGTCGGAGGCTGATGCTGGGGGAGGCTGGAAGGAGAGAGGCTGATGCTGGTGGAGGCTGATGCTTGGGGAGGCTGGGAGAGGGAGGCTGATGCTGAGGGAGGCTGGGAGAGGTAGGCTGAGAGAAGAGAGGCTGATGCACACACACACACACACACACACACACACACACACACACACACACGCGCGCGCGCGCACTGCACAACACACCACACACACACACACACACTGGGAACCACAAACAACTGCCCTACACAGACACCCACACACACAGACAACGCTGCACACACACAACACGCAACACACAAACACCGCGGCACACACAAATATACGCACATACCGCACAACACACACATTGCACAAAACATACCTCCCCCCAAAACACACCACACACACACAAACCGCGCAACACACACACACAACGCTACAGACACACAGCGCTCCACAAACAACGCAACACACGCAACACACATACAACACCGCTCTCACCCCCCGTCACACCCAGACAACACCCAGAACATGTACAGCGCCTACACAAACACTTGGTAACTACACACAACAACATCTCTATATATATATATATATATAACAAAAATCATACATGAACTACACAATACGTAAATTCTAGAATACCCTATGCGTAGAATCGGGCCACCTTCTAGTGTATATATATATATATATATATATATATATGTATATATATATATATATATATATATATATATATATATATATATATATATATATATATATATATATATATATATATATATATATATATATATATATATATATATATATATACCGTATTTCTTTGTCGCTCCATTGGGAGACCCAGACAATTGGGTGTATAGCTTCTGCCTCTGGAGGCCACACAAAGTATTACACTTTAAAAAGTGTAACCCCTCCCCTCTGCCTATGCACCCTCCCGTGGATCACGGGCTCCTCAGTTTTATGCTTTGTGTGGAAGGAGGCACACATCCACTCATGCATTCTCATATTAGTTATGTCGGTTGGAAGAAAAGAGGGCCCCCACGGGGCCCCCGGCATGTTCCCTTCTCACCCCACTACGTCGGCGGTGTTGTTAAGGTTGAAGTACCCATTGCGGGTACAGAGGCTGGAGCCACATGCCGTCTCCTTCACCATCCCTTATGCGGCTCTGGGAGAAGTGGGATCCTGAGCGGTCATCCACGTGCTGGGACCGTGCTCCATCCGCAGCCCCTGTGGGAACCTGCCGGACCGGAGCCTCTTCAACCTCAGGGACCGGGCCCTGCAACTCAAAGGTACTCTGTGTCCCCATAGGGGACTGTGCAGGGAGCGCACCTTCTTCCCGGAAACCGCGGCAGCTGTTGAATTGAGGAGGCCGGTGGACTTCCGCGCCGACCGTGCCTGCTTGTCGGGCGCGGTCTCAAATTTAGTCCCCGGCTTCATCGCGGCCTAGTCGCAAAAATCCCGCCCCCGGGTCTGCCTTTCAGGGGTAAGGGCGGGATTACCGACCTGACGTCGGATGTGAGGGCTGGAGCATCCTGCATGTTTTCCTCCCCCCTCACTGATCTCTGTGGGGACCCCAGATTCCCGCACTTTACTGGCGCCGCCCACGGCTCCACTCCTCCCCTGAGAGCTCCGGCAGCCATTTTTTGGCATTCTGCCGGTGGAGGATTCTCAGTGAACAGTTCTGCAGCTCCGGGGGATCCAAGGCAGGGAATCTGGAGGACACACTCCGCTCGTTAGCGGTCGGTAAGCCACACCGGTCATCCGGTGCTGGTCCCCCTAGGGTGCCGGAATAGATACGTATATTTATATATATATCTGTTCGGTCGGGCTGTGAACCCCTTGCCCATATACCCTCAGTGATCTCTCTCCTAGGAGACAACAGCATGTCGTCCACAAGGCGCAAAGCTGTTAAGGCACAGGGTTTTTTTGCGGCCTGTACCTCTTGTGGGGCTATGTTACCTGCGGGTTCCACCTACCCTCACTGTGAGCACTGCTCGACCCCTGTTTCGCTTGCTCAGCCGGAGCCTCGGACACTGGTGGGCCCCTCGGCTCATGTAGACCCCCCTGCTCCCCCTGACCAGGCTGCAGGGACAGAGTTCGCCTCTTTTGCTGAGAAACTCTCTGACTCACTTTCTCAATCCATTGCACAGTCTATGGACAAATGGTCTTCTAAGCTGCTAGAGGCTTTGCAGTCCAGACCGGACCTTTCACAGGCCCCGACCCCTGTTAGCTCGTCGCCTCCAGGCCCCTCTCGGTCCGCGCCACAGCGCGCTCCCAGGTTGGCCCCTCGGTCTCAGGCGGAGGACTCCTGCCCGGACCGCAGTCCTAGACCGGCTAAGCGGGCTCGCTGGGACTCTTCCCCGACTTCCTCTCGCTGCTCGGGATCCCAGCTTGAGGACTCTCTGGAGGACGAGGCGGACATCGCAGCTCAGGGCTCTGACCCTGACGTCGCCCTTAACCTTTATACACCTGAGGGGGACGCCTTAGTAAATGATCTTATCTCGTCCATCAACCAGGTGTTGGATCTCTCGCCCCCTCCTGTAGAGGAGTCGGCGTCTCAGCAAGAGAAACACCAGTTTCGGTTCCCCAAACGTACACGCAATACGTTTTTTGATCACTCTAACTTCAGGGATGCTGTCCAGAAGCCCAGAGCGGTCCCGGACAAGCGCTTTGCTAAACGCCTCACTGACACGCGTTACCCCTTCCCATCTGAAGTCGTTAAGGGTTGGGCTCACTGTCCCAAGGTGGATCCTCCAGTCTCCAGATTGGCGGCTAGATCCGTGGTGTCGGTTGCAGATGGCTCATCCCTAAAGGATGCCACTGACAGACAGAGCTCCTGGTGAAGTCCATCTATGAGGCCACGGGCGCGTCTTTTGCCCCGGCCTTTGCAGCCGTGTGGGCACTCCAAGCTATCTTCTTTTCCCTCCATCTTCCAACTTTCCTCAACCTGACATCTCCCTCTCTGTGTGTGGCACAACGATAAGTCCTAGGCCGCAAGCCCGCTGCCTGGGGGTTATACTTGACACTGATCTCTCCTTCACCTCCCACATACAATCTCTTGCCCGCACCTGCCGCTTGCACCTCAAGAACATCTCTAGAATCCGCCCCTTTCTCACAATGGAAACGACAAAAACCCTCACCGTGGCCCTGATCCACTCTCGCTTGGACTACTGTAACTCTCTATTAATTGGTCTCCCCCTAACTAGACTCTCTCCTCTACAGTCAATCCTTAATGCAGCAGCCCGGGTCACCTATCTGGCTAACCGCTACTCGGATGCCTCTGCTCTGTGCCAGTCATTGCACTGGCTGCCCATATATCATAGGATCCAATTCAAACTGCTTGTTCTCACCCACAAAGCTCTCCACAGTGCAGCACCCCCCTACATCTCCACCCTCCTCTCTGTCTATCAGTCCACCCGTTCTCTACGCTCTGCAAGCGACTTTCGACTAACATCCACACTAATTCGAACCTCCCACTCCCGGATCCAAGACTTCTTCCGAGCTGCACCAACCCTCTGGAACGCTCTACCCCAAGAAGTTAGGACAAATCACAACTTACTCAGCTTCAGACGCACCCTAAAGACGCATCTTTTTAGGGCGGCCTATCACACTCCCTAATCAGATTCGATTCACATAGTCCCTCTACAACCTCTCACAACATAGCTCCACATCAAACTCCATGGCACCCAAAGGCATCTCAAGGCTCGGGCCCACTGGTCCAGGAAACCATTATCCAGCCCCATTTCCGTGAGATGGTTGGATTGTCATTGTAAATAAGCACTTGAACCTTGCCTCTTCCCCCATCTCATTGTAGATTGTAAGCTCTCACGAGCAGGGTTGTATTTTTTTTTCCCCTCTAAATATTGTATTTCTATAACTGTTACTTGTTTGTATATGATCCTCCTGAATTGTAAAGCGCTACGGAATATGTTGGCGCTATAGAAATAAAGATTATTATTATTATTATTATCTCGGCTTGTCTGACTGAGATTAATGCTGTCACACGTAATTCTGCTCCGCAAGTTGCGTCTTTGACCTCTCAGGCGTCAGCCTTTTTGTCCTACGCCATGAACGCCGTCCTGGACTCGGCTAGCCGTACGGCTGTAGCATCCGCTAACTTTGTGGCAGTCCGCAGGGCTATGTGGCTGCGCGAATGGAAGGCAGACTCGGCTTCCAAGAGGTTCTTAACCGGTTTGCCGTTTTCTGGCGACCGTTTGTTTGGCGAACGATTGTATGAGATTATTAAGGAATCCAAAGGAAAGGATTCCTCCTTACCCCAGGCCAAACCTAAGAGACCTCAACAGAGAAAAATTCAACCTAGATTTCGGTCCTTTCGTCCCTCCGCCAAGTCCCAATCCTCTTCGTCCAACAGGCCGGAGAAAGGCCAGAGGAACTCCTATGCGTGGCGATCCAAGTCTCGCCCACAAAAGGCCGCAGGAGGCACTGCCTCCAAGACGGCTTCCTCATGACTCTCGGCCTCCCCTGGCCGCATCCTCGGTCGGTGGCAGGCTCTCCCGCTTTGGCGACGCCTGGTGGCCACATGTTCAAGACCGATGGGTGAGAGACATTCTGTCTCATGGTTACAGGATAGAGTTCAGCTCTCGTCCTGCGGCTCGTTTCTTCAGAACCTCTCCGCCCCCCGCTCAGGCCGACGCACTTTTTCAGGCAGTGGCCGCTCTAAAGATGGAAGGAGTTGTGATCCCCGTTCCCCTTCAGGAACGTGGTCGCGGTTTTTACTCCAACTTGTTCGTGGTGCCAAAAAAGGACGGGTCATTCCGTCCCGTTCTGGACCTCAAGCTACTCAACAGACATGTGAGAACCAGACGGTTCCGGATGGAATCTCTCCGCTCGGTCATCGCCTCGATGTCACAAGGAGACTTCCTAGCATCGATCGACATCAAGGATGCTTATCTCCATGTACCGATCGCGCCCGAGCATCAACGTTTCCTCCGTTTCGCCAACGGGGACGAACACCTCCAGTTCGTGGCATTGCCTTTCGGCTTCGTGACAGCCCCACGGGTTTTCACCAAAGTCATGGCATCCGTTGTGGCGGTCCTGCATTCTCAGGGCCACTCGGTGATTCCCTACTTAGACGATCTCCTAGTCAGGGCCCCGTCTCGGGTGGCGTGTCAACAAAGCCTATCTGTCGCTCTGGCGACTCTCCAGCGGTTCGGGTGGATCATCAACTTCCCGAAATCCAAGTTGACACCGACCCAATCACTGACGTACCTTGGGATGGAGTTTCATACCCAGCAAGCGTTAGTCAAGCTTCCGAGCGACAAACAGCTTTCTCTACAGGCAGGGGTGCAATCCCTTCTTCGGAGTCCGTCACACCCCTTAAAGCGCCTCATTCACTTCCTGGGGAAGATGGTGGCAGCTATAGAGGCAGTCCCGTTCGCGCAATTCCATCTTCGGCCACTTCAATGGGACATTCTCCGCAAATGGGACAGGAGTACGGCTTCCCTCGACAGGAAAGTCTCTCTTTCCCCTGCAACCAAGACGTCACTTCAGTGGTGGCTCCTTCCCAATTCTCTGGCGCAGGGAAAATCCTTCCTACCCCCAACCTGGGCTGTGGTCACCACGGACACGAGCCTGTCAGGTTGGGGAGCGGTTTTTCTCCACCACAGGGCTCAGGGAACCTGGACTCAGATAGTCATCCCTCCAGATCAATATTCTGGAGATAAGAACAGTGTATCTAGCCCTATTGGCTTTTCATCGGTGGCTGGAGGGCAGGCAGATCCGTATCCAGTCGGACAACGCCACTGCCGTCGCATACATCAACCACCAAGGCGGCACTCGCAGTCGTCAAGCCTTCCAGGAAGTCCGACGGATTCTGCAGTGGGTGGAGGCCACAGCCTCCACCATCTCCGCAGTTCACATCCCGGGCGTAGAAAACTGGGAAGCAGATTTTCTCAGTCGTCAGGGCATGGACGCGGGGGAATGGTCTCTGCACCCAGACGTGTTTCAAGAGATCTGTCGCCGCTGGGGAACGCCGGAGGTCGATCTCATGGCGTCACGGCACAACAACAAGGTCCCGGCATTCATGGCACGGTCTCAGGATCACAGAGCTCTGGCGGCGGACGCGTTAGTTCAGGATTGGTCGCAGTTTCGACTGCCTTATGTGTTTCCTCCTCTGGCGATGCTGCCCAGAGTGCTACGCAAGATCAGGTCGGACTGCCGTCGCGCCATTCTCGTCGCTCCAGACTGGCCGAGGCGGTCGTGGTACCCGGATCTGTGGCATCTCACGGTGGGTCAACCGTGGGCGCTTCCAGACCGCCCAGACTTGCTGTCACAAGGCCCGTTTTTCCATCTGAATTCTGTGGCCCTCAACCTGACTGTGTGGCCATTGAGTCCTGGCTCCTAGCGTCTTCAGGGTTATCTCAGGATGTCATTGCCACCATGAGACAGGCCAGGAAGCCTACGTCCGCCAAGATCTATTATAGGTCTTGGCAAATCTTCCTATCCTGGTGCGCTAATAACGGTTTTCCTCTATGGCCGTTTGCCTTACCCACTTTTCTTTCATTCCTTCAATCCGGAATGGACAAGGGTTTGTCACTCGGCTCTCTCAAGGGCCAAGTATCGGCGCTCTCCGTGTTTTTTCAAAAGCGTCTAGCCAGGCTTCCGCAGGTCCGCACGTTCCTGCAGGGAGTTTGCCACATTGTCCCACCTTACAAGCGTCCGCTGGAACCCTGGGATCTTAACAGGGTGCTAACGGCTCTTCAGAAACCACCTTGCGAGCCGCTGCGGGATGTCTCTCTATCACGTCTTTCGCAGAAGGTGGCCTTCCTAGTGGCAGTCACATCACTTCGGAGAGTGTCTGAGCTAGCAGCGCTGTCATGCAAAGCCCCCTTCCTGGTGTTTCACCAGGATAAGGTGGTTCTGCGTCCGGTCCCGGAATTTCTCCCTAAGGTGGTATCCCCTTTTCATCTCAATCAGGATATCTCCTTGCCTTCATTTTGTCCTAATCCAATTCACCAGTGTGAAAAGGATTTGCACTCTTTGGATCTTGTGAGAGCACTCCGGCTCTACGTGTCTCGCACGGCGCCCCTGCGTCGTTCAGATGCGCTCTTTGTCCTTGTTGCTGGCCAGCGTAAGGGCTCGCAGGCTTCCAAGTCAACCTTGGCTCAGTGGATCAAGGAACCGATTCTCAAAGCCTACCGTTCTTCTGGGCTTCCGCTTCCTTCAGGGCTGAAAGCCCATTTTACCAGAGCCGTGGGTGCGTCCTGGGCATTGCGGCACCGGGCTACGGCTCAGCAGGTGTGTCAGGCAGCTACGTGGTCGTGTCTGCACACTTTCACGAAACACTATCAAGTGCATACCTATGCTTCGGCAGACGCCAGTCTAGGTAGGCGAGTCCTTCCGGCGGCGGTTGCCCACCTGTAAGAGGGGGCCGTTTTTCGGCTCTTTTTTATTGAGGTATTCTTTTACCCACCCAGGGACTGCTCTTGGACGTCCCAATTGTCTGGGTCTCCCAATGGAGCGACAAAGAAGAAGGGAATTTTGTTTACTTACCGTAAATTCCTTTTCTTCTAGCTCCTATTGGGAGACCCAGCACCCGACCCTGTACCCTTCGGGCTGGTTGTTCTTTTGTGTACACATGTTGTTCATGTTGAATTGTTCTTTTGGTTCATGGTTTTCAGTTCTCCGAACATCCTTCGGATTGCTTTTACCCTAGACCAATTTATAAGTTTTCTCCTTCCTGCTTTTGCACCAAAACTGAGGAGCCCGTGATCCACGGGAGGGTGTATAGGCAGAGGGGAGGGGTTACACTTTTTAAAGTGTAATACTTTGTATGGCCTCCGGAGGCAGAAGCTATACACCCAATTGTCTGGGTCTCCCAATAGGAGCTAGAAGAAAAGGAATTTACGGTAAGTAAACAAAATTCCCTTCTTTCGGACTATAAGACGCACCTGACCATAAGACGCACCCTGGTTTTAGAGGAGGAAAATAGGAAAATAAAATTTTAACCAAAAAATATGGTCATGACACACTGTTATGGGGCGAGGATCTGCTGCTGACACTGTTATGGGGGTAATGTCCCCAAATTCTCTACTAAGGTACCCCATTCTGATAAGGATCCTCCTGCCTTGTATATGATCCTGCTCATATACCCCCCATCCTGCTAATAATATACCCCCCATCCATCCTGCTAATAATATACCTTCCATCCATCCTGCTAATGATATACCTTCCATCCATCCTGCTCATGATATACCCCCATCCATCCTGCTCGTGATATGCCCCCATCCATCCTGCTCATGATATACCCCCATCCATCCTGCTCATGATATACCCCCATCCATCCTGCTCATGATATGCCCCCATCCATCCTGCTCATGATATGCCCCCATCCATCCTGCTCATGACATGCCCCCATCCATCCTGCTCATGATATGCCCCCATCCATCCTGCTCATGATATGCCCCCATCCATCCTGCTCAAGATATGCCCCCATCCATCCTGCTCATGAAATGCCCCCATCCATCCTGCTCATAAAATGCCCCCATTCATCCTGCTCATAAAATGCCCCCATCCATCCTGCTCATGAAATGCCCCCATCCATCCTGCTCATGAAATGCCCCCATCCATCCTGCTCATGAAATGTCCCCATCCATCCTGCTCATGAAATGTCCCCATCCATCCTGCTCATGATATGCCCCCATCCATCCTGCTCATGATATGCCCCCATCCATCCTGCTCATGATATGCCCCCATCCATCCTGCTCATGATATGCCCCCATCCATCCTGCTCATGATATGCCCCCATCCATCCTGCTCATGATATGCCCCCATCCATCCTGCTCATGAAATGCCCCCATCCATCCTGCTCATGATATACCCCCATCCTGGTAAATGGCGTGTATCCTGTGGCACAGGAGAAAAAAAAACAAACGTTTATACTTACCTTTCCTCACTCCCTGAAGCACCGATCTCTGTCTCAGCTGCAGCGCCGCTGTGTGGAGCCGTCACTGTTGTCTGCAGCATCGCGTCTTCCTGTCTGTGCCGGCGGTAAGCTGATGGATTCTGGTGGATACTAGCGGCGCGCACAGCGATGACGTTATCGCGGTGCGCGCCGCTAGTGTCCAGATCAGCTGACCGCTGGCACAGACAGGAAGACGCGATGCTGCAGGGGGGCGGCTCCACACGTGGTGACGGGTGAGTACACTGATTCACTGCACCCCGCGCTGATAATGATGCACGGGGGGCAGTGAATACAGCCGCACATGATCGCTCCAGGCTGTAGTTGCCAGGGGTGATCACGGCCGGCTGCTAATTATGCACGCACCCCACCACCCCCCCCCCCCCCCCCGCCCATCACCCCGCCCACCTGTCAGCGCCGGTTTTGCTGAGAGATGATGGGCGGGAGGATGGGCGTCCATATATAATGAGCGGGCCCACGTGGTCACGGCAGGCTGCTACAGCCTGCTGGTGCCGCCGATGACCCGCTCCACCGCGGCACCCTCATTCCCCGCACCCGCAACCTTATAGTCAGACCATAAGACGCACCCCCCACTTTCCCCCAACATTTGGGGGGAAAAAAGTGCGTCTTATGGTCCGAAAAATACGGTATATATTTCTTTATCGTTCCTATGGGAGACCCAGACATTGGGTGTATAGCTTCTGCCTCCGGAGGACACACAAAGTACTACACTAAAAAGTGTAGCTCCTCCCTCTGAGCATATACACCCCCTGGATAACCAAATATAGCCAGTTCAATGCTTTGTGTTCAGGAGGCACACATCCACACATGCATTCTCATCTGATTTTTGATTTTTGAAAAGAGTTTGAAGAAAAGCGGGTCCAAGCCTGGACTCCCGGCATGTCCCTTATCACCCCACTGTGTCGGCGGTGTTGTTAAGGTTGATTTCAGGGCTGTAGCCTTACATGCCGCGCTCCTTCACCATCCCTCGGGCTCTGGCTTGAAGTGGGAGCCAGCACGGTTCTCCCTGCCTTGCAGGAGACCGGTCTCCATCCGCAGCCCTTCAGGATCCTGCCAGACGGAGCACTCATCCCCAGGGACTTGAAACCTTGCGTCTCACAAGCTAAGTATCTGAGACGTTATTTTCGGGGGGTCCCTTGAACTTTATTGTTGGGGAGAGTGGGCTGTGTATCTGTTCTGACATTTCCGGCCGGTTCTCTGGTTTTCACCTGAGAACCGCGCCGATGGTGCCTGCTCGCCGGCCGCATCGCTTAAATTTAGGCCCCGGCTTCGCCTGAGGCCTAGTTTCGATTTCACTGCCCCTGCATGTCAATCATGCAGAGGGACAGTGCGGCTCCGCCCAGCGGCCGTTCGGCACAGGGGAGGGACACTCCTCTCTGAGTAAATGTCCCCTCCCCTGTAAATCTCCTTGGCCCTCCAGATCCCGCTCTGAGTAGGCCCCGCCCCCTCTCCTCGCTCCGGCGCCATTTTATCAGCGTTCTCACAGCGATCGGCGCTGGCTGCAGCATCTCTGCTAATCTGTCTGGGGGTCCGGGCTGTGGGATCTGGAGGGCACACAAACTGTCTGGTAAGCCACAACCTCCGGTTGTGGACCTGCTTATATACTCTCTGGGGGTCATTCTGGCTCAGAGCCCCCACTTCAGCAGCATGTCTCACACGAGGAGCAAGGCTGTATGCAATATGCACTGCATGTAAGCTCGTGCTGCCTGAACCGAGCACATATCCACATTGTGATGCCTGCTCTAACCTGGCAATGCCTCAGCCTGGTATTGGTCCCTCCGGCTGCTCCGGCTCCGGTGGCTGAACCCCCGGCTTGGGTAGAATCCTTCTCTAGGTCAATCTCCCAGTCTTTTGCCGACTCCATGGGACAGCTGTCCCGGACTTTGCTGACCATGCATCAGCCCCCTTCTCAGGGCGCCTCTGCTGCTAGGGCTCTCTCAGCGGAGCTCACAGAGGATTCTTCATCTGGTCCCAGACCCCGTCCTCCTAAAAGGAGACGCAGGGCTCCCTCTCCTTCCTCGTCCCGTGGCTCTGATTCACGAGCTGACTCGCAGGACGAGGCGGATGCCTTTACTGGGGGCTCGGACGCTACCTCCATGTGCCCCATTGATCTGTCCGAAAGTGACGCAGATGTTAGTGATTTGATTGCGTCCATTAATTCTGTACTGGACCTCAATCCGCCAGTATCAGAGGAGCAACCCTCTCTGGCAGAAAAGCACCAGTTTACCTTGCCTAAGAGGACAAGGAGTGTGTTCTTTAATCACTCCAGTTTTCAGGCCACTGTGACCAAGCCTAGGGCCTGTCCTGACAAACGCTTCCCAAAGCGCGGTTCTGATGACCGTTTTCCCTTTCCACCTGAGGTGGTCAAGGAGTGGGCTCATTCACCAAAGGTAGACCCTCCGGTGTCTAGACTCTCAGCCCGGACCGTTGTATCAGTGGCTGATGGCACCTCTCTTAAGGATGCCACTGACCGCCAGGTTGACCTTCTGGCCAAATCTGTATATGAGGCGGCTGGGGCCTCGTTCTCCCCATCTTTTGCAGCAGTGTGGGCTCTCAAGGCCATCTCTGCTTCTCTGGAGGAGATGCATTCCCTCTCCAGGGAATCTATGCCCGAAATGGTTGCCTTAACGTCCCAAGCTTCAGCTTTTTCATCCTATGCCATGTCTGCCATGCTGGAGGCTTCTCACCGCACTGCGGTGGCTTCGGCTAATTCCCTCGCTATCCGCAGGATCTTGTGGCTTCGAGAGTGGAAGGCAGATGCTTCTTCAAAGAAGTACCTTGCTGGGCTCCGTTTTGCTGGATCCAGGCTATTCGGCGAACAACTGGATGAAATTATTAAGGAAGCTACTGGCGGGAAGAGTACTTCCATGCCACAAACTAAAACCAGGAAACCTGCCCAGGGTAGGAACCAGTCGAGGTTTCGTTCCTTTCGTTCCTCCAACTGGTCATCCTCTAAGCCCTCGGCCTCGTCCACTAACTCAGCCAAGGACCAAAAGCCCAACTGGCGCACGAAGCCGCGTCCTCAGAAGACCGCAGGAGCTGCTGCCACTAAGGCAGCCTCCTCTTGACTATCTGGCCGCGCCAGCAACGTCCTTGGTCGGTGGCAGGCTCTCCCACTTTGGCGACGTGTGGTTTCAACACGTCTCCGATCAGTGGGTGCGGGATATCATCTCCAACGGCTACAGGATCAAATTCTCTTCCAGCCCGCCAAACAGATTTTTTTCTGTCAACTCCCCCCTGCTCCAAGGCCGCCGCCTTCTCTCAGGCCGTGGCATCCTTGCAGGCCAACGGAGTAATTGTACCGGTTCCCGCCCGGGAACGGTTCAGAGGTTTCTACTCAAATCTCTTCCTAGTCCCCAAAAAGGACGGTTCCTTCCGGCCCATCCTGGATCTCAAGCTTCTCAACAAGCATGTTCAGGTGCGGCATTTTCGCATGGAGTCTCTGCGATCAGTCATTGCCTCAATGACCCAAGGAGATTTCCTGGCATCCATCGACATCAGAGACGCCTATCTGCATGTGCCAATTGCAGTTTCACACCAGCGTTGGCTACGTTTTGCAATCGGAGAGGAACATTTCCAATTCGTGGCTCTCCCCTTTGGGTTAGCCACGGCCCCTCGAGTATTCACCAAGGTCATGGCAGCAGTGGTTGCGGTTCTGCATCTCCAGGGGTTGGCAGTGATTCCTTACCTGGACGACCTTCTAGTCAAGGATTCATCCAGCGCAGACTGTCAGCGGAGTGTCTCGCTCACTCTCGCCACTCTAGTCCAATTCGGGTGGCTTGTCAATCTGCCCAAATCCACTCTGACTCCGACCCAGAAGCTCACGTACCTAGGGATGCAATTCGAGACTCTGCCGGCACTTGTGAAGCTGCCCTTAGTCAAACAGCAGTCCCTCCATCTGGCGGTGCGCTCTTTGCTGAGGCCCCGCCGTCATTCCATCAGACACCTAATGCAGGTGCTGGGTCAGATGGTGGCGTCAATGGAGGCGGTTCCCTTTGCCCAGTTCCATCTGCGTCCTCTGCAGCTGGACATTCTCCGCTGTTGGGACAGGCGGACTTCCTCCTTGCACAGGTTAGTGGCTTTGTCGCCACAGACCAGGGGCTCCCTTCAGTGGTGGCTTCGGCCCCTCTCTCTGTCTCAGGGATGCTCCTTCCTGGCCCCGTCCTGGGTGATCCTCACCACGGATGCCAGTCTATCCGGCTGGGGAGCGGTATATCTCCACCACAGAGCGCAGGGCACTTGGACTCCGTCCGAATCAGCCCTCTCGATCAATGTGCTGGAAACCAGAGCTGTGCTTTTAGCTCTCTTAGCCTTTCACCACCTGTTGGCGGGCAAGCACATCCGAGTCCAGTCAGACAACGCGACAGCGGTTGCCTACATCAGTCACCAGGGCGGGACACGCAGCCGCCTGGCAATGTTGAAGGTTCAACGCATCCTTCAGTGGACGGAGGACTCCAAGTCCACCATATCCGCAGTCCACATCCCAGGCGTGGAAAACTGGGAAGCAGATTATCTCAGCCGTCAAACCGTGGACAACGGTGAGTGGTCCCTGCATCCGGCAGTGTTTCGGTCAATCTGCCGCAAGTGGGGCACTCCGGAAGTGGATCTAATGGCATCCCGGCACAACAACAAGGTTCTGGTTTACGTGGCTCGCTCCCACGATCCTCAGGCCTTGGCAGCGGACGCTCTGGTTCAAGATTGGTCCCAGTTTCGTCTGTCCTACAAGTTTCCCCCTCTAGCTCTCTTGCCCAGAGTCCTGCGCAAGATCAGAATGGAGGGCCGTCTGGTCATCCTCATTGCTCCGGACTGGCCCAGGCGAGCTTGGTACCCAGACCTGCTCCATCTGTCCGTAGAGGTGCCGTGGCATCTCCCGGACCGTCCAGACCTTCTCTCACAAGGTCCGTTTTTCCGCCAGAATTCTGCGGCTCTCAGATTGATGGCGTGGCTCTTGAGTCCTGGATCTTGACGACTTCTGGTATTGCTCCTGAAGTCATCTCCACTATGACTCGGGCTCGGAAGTCTTCCTCGGCCAAAATCTATCACAGGACCTGGAGAATTTTCCTGTCCTGGTGTCGCTCTTCCGGCCATGCTCCTTGGCCTTTTTTCTTGCCGACCCTTCTGTCCTTTCTACAGTCCGGTCTGCAGCTAGGACTATCCCTCAATTCACTCAAGGGACAAGTCTCGGCTCTGTCAGTGTTGTTCCAGCGGCGTATCGCCCGGCTGGCTCAGGTGCGCACCTTCATGCAGGGCGCATCTCACATCATTCCGCCTTACCGGCGGCCTTTGGATCCCTGGGACCTCAATCTGGTCCTCACGGCTTTGCAGAAACCCCCCTTTGAGACTCTTAGGGAGGTTTCTTTGTCTCGTCTTTCACAGAAAGTGGTCTTTCTAGTGGCCATCACTTCCCTCAGGAGAGTCTCTGATTTGGCTGCGCTCTCTTCGGAGTCACCTTTTTCGGTTTTTCATCAAGACAAGGTGGTTCTCCGTCCGACTCCGGACTTTCTCCCTAAGGTGGTTTCTCCTTTCCACCTTAACCAGGACATTTCCCTGCCTTCCTGTTGTCCGGCTCCTGTTCATCGCTTTGAAAAAGCGTTGCATACTGTGGATCTGGTGCGGGCACTCCGGATCTATGTGTCTCGCACCGCTGTTCTTAGGCGGTGCACCTCTCTTTTTGTGCTGACCACAGGTCGGCATAAGGGCCTCTCGGCTTCTAAGCCGACCTTAGCTCGTTGGACTAGGTCGGCCATTTCCGATGCCTACCAGTGTACTCAAGTGCCTCCCCCGCCGGGGATCAAGGCACACTCGACCAGAGCTGTCGGTGCCTCTTGGGCTTTCAGGCACCAGGCTACGGCTCAGCAGGTCTGTCAGGCTGCCACTTGGACTAGTCTGCATACCTTTTCGAAGCACTACCAAGTGCATGCTCATGCTTCGGTAGATGCGAGCTTGGGCAGACGCATCCTTCAGGCGGCTGTCGCCCATTTGTGAAGTTAGGTTTCGCCTACTTCTCAGTTTTCTGTTTATTCCCACCCATGGACTGCTTTGAGACGTCCCAATGTCTGGGTCTCCCATAGGAACGATAAAGAAAAAGAGAATTTTGTTTACTTACCGTAAATTCTTTTTCTTATAGTTCCGTATTGGGAGACCCAGTACCCTCCCTGTTGCCTGTTGGCAGTTTCTTGTTCCGCGTGTTATCACCGGCTGTTGTTGTAGACAGAGGCTCCGGTTGTTCCGTTTCTTGCTCTATCTCTACTTGTGGGTGGCTATTCTCCTTCAGCTTTTGCACTAAACTGGCTATATTTGGTTATCCAGGGAGTGTATATGCTCAGAGGGAGGAGCTACACTTTTTAGTGTAGTACTTTGTGTGTCCTCCGGAGGCAGAAGCTATACACCCAATGTCTGGGTCTCTTATATATATATATATATATATATATATATATATATATATATATATATATATATATATATATATATAATATGTGTGTATATATGAAATAATCTATACGTATATAATATATTTATGAAATATGTATTTCATTGTTACTTTCTAATATCTTTTTGGCATATCTACAGAATACGTCATAAATGTCTGATAGATGCAGGTCCTATTTTTAGTAGCCATGCCTATGTAGGAAATGGGAGTCTCCTGTCCCAGATGGTCTGTTGTTTCTGTAACTTGCACAGCACAGACTAGAGTGTTCTGGACACAAATGTACAGCCGCTCCTTGCACGGCACTTAAAACTCCACATATGTTAATACTGTCACATTTTCCTCCTTCCAGCATCTAATGTCCCCATGATCCAAGCAGTCCCAGCTTCCACTGGCTCGTCTGGAGCCAAGGATTCCACTCCAGTTATTGCCAATGTAGTGTCCCTTGCAAGTACCCCTGTAGCTCAACCAACTGCAAACTCCAATAATGTCTTACAAGGTAAGTGCAAAAGATCATCTTGTACTAGTAATTCACAACTTGGTATAGTAGAATACATTTTTTAGATACGGCGTGTTCAGTAGAATGCATATCATCTGGAAATAAAACTCCCAGTTCCCATATAGCAAATATAAAATTCTGATTTCCAAGGACTAACAGTATTTTCATCATTTCACTGTTCTTTAGGTGCGGTCCCAACAGCAACACCAAAAATAATTGGAGATGTAAGTTGTATTTTGTTGTTGCTTAATTTATCTCTTTACATATCTATCATGGAAAAATGTTAATGTTATGTACAGTACGTTGCATATTTTTTGTTCATCCTTAACCTTCTCAACTTTTTTGGGGCTCTTCTAGGCAAGTACTCAGACAGATGCCCTGAAACTTCCCCCTTCACAGCCCCCACGCCTCCTGAAAAATAAGGCCCTACTCTGCAAACCGATTACACAAACCAAGGCAACCTCGTGCAAACCTCACACACAGCACAAGGAGTGTCAAACAGGTACGCTCAGGATGGTAGGGTTCTTTGCAGAGCCCTCAATTACATGTTCAAGATCTAAAAGTTAATCTTTTTTTCCATATGGCCTATTAGCACAAATGAATGTAATAGAGGGGTCTCCTGCAGTTACAACACCTTCAATAATTTTAATATTCAGCGGGTAACAGTTTACTTTTCCTTGTATCAAGAAAAGAGTTAATAAAAAATAAAGACTAGCTGATTTCTTTACTGGTAATAGCTGTAAGGAAGATGTCTAGGGTCTTTTGTTTGTGAAAAAGGGTAGTCTGAAGCAGTTATCTCATTTACTTTATACAGATGGGTTACGTACATACATACAAATATTTTTAACTTCTATATCTCATGTTTACAAAGAATTTTGGGAATATTTGGATGTTTGTTTTTTTTTTAATTAATTCCTATTTATTTTTTTTTACCTATAGAAGACGAAGGAAAGCCACAGATTCTGGTGCTCCCTATACCAGTGCCAGTGTTTATTCCTGTTCCCATGCACTTGTATACTCAGTTTGCCCCAGTTCCTCTAAGTGTACCAGTGCCGGTAAGTTTTTGATATTTCAGTGTATATATTGGGGAGAAACGCGTCGGGAGCAATGGGCGTAATCACGGTCCTGGCAAGATAAGTACTAGGACAGTTGGGCCTATCATACCTTCTGTCAAGACCTTTTTTCATCTCCCCAGAAATTCCTTTTGATATCTCCCTCAACAATATGATGTACTAGCTGAATTAATGATTGAGGGGGGATAGCGTTTGAAACTATATAACTGGAATACTGGTGATGCATATCTGTTTTTGATTTATATAAGGTCTCGACGTAGGACTTTTGACGCATGACCACTTAATCACCCCAACACAATGCACTGGTGGTGGTTATAGGCCAGGAATAGTGACAGGGGCATTTAGGGCTAGCCACCGAGGAACGGGGGCACCCAAAAACTTTAAGGTGTATTCACCTCCGTTGCCAGGTAGGGATAAACATTAGGGAATACTAGGTCCCTCCATCCCATATCGCGATACCCCCTAAAAATCACGAACGGGGGGCGCACGCCCTTGGCCTACTGCCCTATTTTTAGGACCTTATACACTATTCACAATCACGACTTTTTGGCTAGTGTTGAACTACTGGGTATGACCCCAAAGTTTTTATATTGGGAGTATTTTAATGAATATTTAATAAAATTGATTTTTCAGAGGTTTTCATGGTTATATGCCAGGCAGGGTTTATAAGTAGAGTGGCTGGGGAAGAGGTTAACTATGCTTTATTTTATTGTATCACAGGGTTGGCAACTGATTCAATACAAGCGAGTATTCTCTGTGTGTGTTTAAACTCCTGCCTTTCTTTTTTAAATAAAAGGTTCCTGTTCCAATGCTGATTCCCACCACTCTTGATAATGCTGACAAGATCATAGATGCGATTGAGGATCTCAAAGAAAAAATCCCGTCAGATCCCTTTGAGGCAGATATACTTCAAATGGCAGAAATGATTGCGGAAGATGAGGAAAAGGAGAAAACATTATCTCATGGAGGTCAGCAGATGCAGCGGGAGTTTTTTTCTTACAAATAGTAAACACTTTATTATTAGAAATTTATTTTGGAGCTGTAATTAGAAAAATCATTTTTTTTTATTATTGTGTAACTCATTGTTCTCTAATTTACTAATCAGTTTTATGAGGTAGACAGTCATTGCAATAGTTACATTTTATGGTGTATGCTAACTTCTCTAAATGTTCACAATTTAGGTGGAGTTCATTACAGATATATTTACATTTTTCTTTGTCGCTCCATTGGGAGACCCAGACAATTGGGTGTATAGCTTCTGCCTCCGGAGGCCACACAAAGTATTACACTTTAAAAAGTGTAACCCCTCCCCTCTGCCTATACACCCTCCCGTGGATCACGGGCTCCTCAGTTTTATGCTTTGTGTGGAAGGAGGCACACATCCACTCATGCATTCTCATAACTTAGTTGTCGGTTGGAAGAAAAGAGGACCCCCACGGGGTCCCCGGCATGCTCCCTTCTCACCCCACTATGTCGGCGGTGTTGTTAAGGTTGAGGTACCCATTGCGGGTACAAAGGCTGGAGCCACATGCCGTCTCCTTCACCATCCCTTATGCGGCTCTGGGAGAAGTGGGATCCTGAGCGGTCATCCATTTCCTGGGACCGTGCTCCATCCGCAGCCCCTGCCGGACCCGGAGCCTTTTCAACCCCAGGGACCGGGCCCTGCTACTTAAAGGTACTCTGTGTCCCCATTGGGGACTGTACAGGGAGCGCACCTTCTTACCGGAAGCCGCGGTAGTTGTAAAACTGAGGAGGCAGGTGGACTTCCGCGCCGACTGGGCCTGCTGGTCGGGCGCGGCCTCAAATTTAGTCCCCGGCTTCACCGCGGCCTAGTCGCGAAAATCCCGCCCCCGGGCCTGCCTGTCAGGGGTAAGGGCGGGATTACCGACATGACGTCGTATGTGAGGGCTGGAACATCCTGCATGTCTTCCTCCCCCCTCACTGACCACTGTGGGGAACCCAGACTCCCGCTCTTTGCTGGCGCCGCCCTCGGCCCCACTCCTCCCCTGAGAGCTCCGGCGGCCATTTTCTGGCATTCTGCCGGTGGGTGCTTCTCAGGGGAGCTCAGGGTGAACACAGCACCCGGTGCTGGTCCCCCTAGGGTGCCGGATACATATGTATATATAATATATATTTCTTCGGCGCTCCATTGGGAGACCCAGACGATTGGGTGTATAGCTACTGCCTCCGGAGGCCACACAAAGCATTACACTAAAAAGTGTAAGGCCCCTCCCCTTCTGGCTATACACCCCCCGTGGGATCACGGGCTGCTCAGTTTTCAAGCTTTGTGCGAAGGAGGTCAGACATCCACGCATAGCTCCACTGTTTTTAGTCAGCAGCAGCTGCTGACTATGTCGGTTGGAAGAAAAGTGGGCCCATATGGGGCCCCCAGCATGCTCCCTTCTCACCCCACTCTTGTCGGGTGTTTGTTAAGGTTGAGGTACCCATTGCGGGTACGGAGGCTGGAGCCCACATGCTGTTTTCCTTCCCCATCCCCCTCAGGGCTCTGGGTGAAGTGGGATCTTACCGGTCTCCAGGCACTGAGACCAGGCTCCATCCACAGACCCAGAGAACCTGCTGGATATGGAGCTGATTATCGTCAGGGACAGGGCCCTGCTACATCAAGGTACTCTGTGTCCCCATAACATCGCGCACACACACACCAGCATTGCTGGGAGTGTTAGTGCGCCGGGGACAACGGCGCGGAGCGCTTGTGCTATTATTCACTGCAGCTTTGCTGAGTGAATTTATGTATTGGAAACGGCCGTGCCGGCCGCTGCTGGGTGTTTTTACACTGTAAGGCGCGTCTGGGACTTGTGGTGCGCCGGGGACTTCCGCGCTGGCCGTGCACATAGGACGGCCGCGCTTATTACTCGAGTCCCCGGCTTTGCGGCCTAGTTTTCGCTTCGTTCCCGCCCCCAGCCCTGCCAGTCAGGGGAGGGGCGGGACGCTGTACAGAAAGTCAGCGCCGAGAGCTGGAGTCTGCTTTGCATTCTCCAGCCCCCTCACTGAACACAGTGGGACGCCAGCTTTCCCGCTCTTGTCTGGGGCATGCCCACGGCCCGCCCCTCTGCACAGGACGCCGGCAGCCATTACAGTTTGCAGTCTGGGCTGGAGAACGGAGACAAGCTCTGGGCAACCAGTCACAGGATTCTGGCGACTTCACACCCGCTTTTGTGCGGGCGGTAAGCAGTGCTGACCCCACTAATGCCGAAGTGTTCATTTGTACTGTATGCTTGTATGCTATACACTGCACTGTACTGTCGCTATTCTGGGCTATATACTCTCCTGGATGGCTAGACTACAGCAGCAAAAAGCAAGGGTGCTAAGGCACAGGCTTTATATGCTGCTTGTATTGCATGTGCTGAAGTGTTCAGTTGTACTTTATGCTTGTATGCTATACATGGCGCTGTACGGTCGCTATTCCTGGCTATATACTATCCTAGATGGCTAGACGACAGCAGCAAAAAAGCAAGGGTGCCAAGGCACAGGCTTTCTATGCTGCCTGTATTGCATGTGCTGAAGTGTTCATTTGTACTTTATGCTTGTATGCTATACACTGCACTGTACGGTCGCTATTCTTGGCAAGATGGCTAGACAACAGCAGCAAAAAAGGCAAGAGTGCCAAGGCACAGGCTTTCTATGCTGCTTGTACTGCATGTGATACTGTTCCACCGGCAGGTTCCACTGACCCCCAGTGTGTGCAATGCTCCCCTGTGGCACTTGCTCAGCCGGGGTCTCTGCTAGAGGTGGCCAAAGAAACCACCTGTGAACCCTGTCCAGGGACAGGGACGGAGTTGCAGTTTCGGCTGATAGATTGTCTGTGACTATGACTAACATCTTAGAGACTTTGCAGTCCAGACAGACCAGGGGCAATGTTGATTCAATGCTCCCTGGCCACCCTCATTTGGAACAAATCATTGCTCCGGGGGGGTCCCATGCATCTCAGAGTGAAGGCTCTGACACGGACGACAGTCCCAGACAGCCTAAGCGAGCTCGCTGGGAGCGGCACTCGGCTTCATCACTGGTCAGGGTTCCAGCAGGAGGACTCTCTGTATGATGAGGCAGACGTGGCTGATCAGGACTCTGATCCTGAGACCGCTCTCAATCCGGATACACCGGATGGTGACGCCATAGTGAATGATCTTATAGCGTCCATCAAGGGAATGTTGGATATTTCTCCCTCAGCTTCTCCAGTAGAGGAGTCAGCTTCACAGCAGGAGAAATTTCCATTTCAGTATCTCAAGCGTAAATTGAGTACTTTTCTGGCCACCCTGACTTCAGAGAAGCAGTTCAGAAACGCCACGCTTATCCAGTTAAGCGTTTCTCCGAACGTATTAAGGATACACGTTATCCCTTCCACCTGACGTGGTCAAGAGCTGGACCCATTGTCCAAAGGTGGATCCTCCAATCTCCAGGCTTGCGACTCGATCCATAGTTGCAGTGGACGATGGGGCTTCCCTTAAAGATGCCACTGACACAGATGGAGCTCTGGTTGAAATCCATCTATGAAGCTATCGGCGCGTCGTTTGCTCCAGCATTCGCAGCCGTATGGGCACTCCAAGCTATTTCAGCTGGTCTTGCGCAGATGGACACTGTCACGTACATCTGTGCTGCAGGTGGCGTTCTTAATCTCGCATATGTCTGCATTGCGTCTTACGCTATTCATGCTGTCCTGGACTCTACGAGCCGTACTCCGGTGGCGTAAGCCAACTCCGTGGTTTTGCGCAGAGCCTTGGAGTTAAGGGAATGGAAGGCAGATTCTGTTTCCAAAAAAGGGCTTATCCAATTTGCCATTATCTGGTAACAGACTGTTGGGTGACCGATTGCATGAAATCAAACAGTCCAAGGGTAAGGATTCGTCCTTACCCCAGCCCAGATCAAACAGTCGAGGTTTCGGTCCTTTCCAGGCTCGGGCAGGTCCCAATTTCCTAGTCCAAACTGACTCAAAAGGCTCAGAGGTGCTCAGATTCCTGGCGGGCTCACTCACGCCCAAAGACGGCAGCCGGAGGAACCGCTACCAAGACGTTTTTCCTCATGGTTTTCAGCCTCTCTCTATCTCCGCATCCGCGGTCAAGGGCAGACTCTCCCGCTTGGCGGCATTTAGCTGCCACAGGTCAAAGACCGGTGGGTGAGAGACATTTGTCTCACGTGTACAGGATAGAGTTTTCTGCTCGTCCTCTGGCTCGATTTCTTCAAAAACCTCCCGACCGAGCCGCTGCTCTTCTGCAGGCAGAAGGAGTGGTAATCCTTGTTCCACTTCGGGCAATCACGATGCTTATCTCCATGTGCCGATTGCTCCAGAGCACCAGCGTTGCTACTATTCATTATAGAAGACGAGCATCTTCAGTTCGTAGCACTGCCCTTAGGTCTGGCGACAGCCCCACAGGTTTTCACCAAGGTCATGGCAGCAGTGGTAGCAGTCCTGCACTCTCGGGTCACTCTGTGATCCCTTACTTGGACGATCTACTTGTCAAGGCACCCTCTCAAGGGGCATGCCAACGCGGCCTGAACTTTGCGCTGGAGTCGCTCCAGAGTTTCTGGTGGATCATCAACTTTTCAAAGTTAAAGCTGACACCGGCCCAATCACTGACATATCTTGACATAGAGTTTCATACTCTCTCAGCGATAGTGAAGCTTCCGCTGGACAAACAGCGTTCACTACAGACAGGGGTGCGGTCTCTCCTTCAAGGCCAGTCACACCCCTTACGACGCCTCATGCCCTTCCTAGCGAAGATGGTAGCAGCAATGGAGGCAGTCCCTTTCGCGCAGTTTCATCTGCGTCCAATTCAATGGGACATTCTCCGCCAAGGGGATGGGAAGTCGACGTCCCTAGACAAGAACGTCACCCTTTCTCAGACGGTCAAGGACTCTCTTCAGTGGTGGCTTCTTCCCACCTCATGTTTTCACTTTCTCGACTTTCACAGAAAGTGGCCTTTCTGGTAGCGGTCACGTCTCTTCGGAGAATGTCTGAGCTAGCAGCGCTGTCATCCAAAGCTCCCTTCCTGGTGTTCACCAAGGCAAGGGAGTGCTGCGCCCGATTCCGGAGTTTCTCCCTAAGGTGGTATCCCCCTTTCATCACAATCAGGATATCTCCTTACCTTCCCTTTGTCCTTATCCATTTCATCGATATGAAATGGATTTGCATTGTTGGATCTGGTAAGAGCACTCAGAATCTACATTTCCCGCACGGCGCCCCTGCGCCGCTCGGATGCACTGTTTGTACTTGTAGCTGGTCAGCGTAAAAGATCGCAGGCTTCCAAATCCACCTTGGCTAGATGGATCAAGGAACCATTTCTTGAAGCCTACCGTTCTGCTGGGCTTCCGGTTCCTCAGGGCTGAAGGCCCATTCTACCAGAGCCGTGGGTACGTCCTGGGCATTACGGCACCAGGCTACGGCTCAGCAGGTGTGCCAGGCGGCTACCTGGTCGAGTCTGCACACCTTCACCATGCATTAGCAGGTGCATACCTACGCTTAGGCGGATGCCAGCCTAAGTAGAAGAGTCCTACAGGCGGAGGTTGCCTCCATGTAGGGAAGGACTGTTTTACAGTCCAAACTTGAGGTATTAATTTACCCACCCATGGACTGCTTTTGGACGTCCCAATCGTCTGGGTCTCCCAATGGAGCGCCGAAGAAGAAGGGAATTTTGTTACTTACCGTAAATTCCTTTTCTTCTAGCTCCAATTGGGAGACCCAGCACCCGCCCCTGTTTCCTTCGGGATTTTTGGTTGTTCGGGTGCACATGTTGTTCATGTTGAATGGTTTCAGTTCTCCGATGTTCCTTCGGATTGAATTTGTTTAACCAGTTATTGGCTTCCTCCTTCTTGCTTTTGCACTAAAACTGAGCAGCCCGTGATCCCACGGGGGGTGTATAGCCAGAAGGGGAGGGGCCTTACACTTTTTAGTGTAATGCTTTGTGTGGCCTCCGGAGGCAGTAGCTATACACCCAATCGTCTGGGTCTCCCAATTGGAGCTAGAAGAAAAGGAATTTACGGTAAGTAACAAAATTCCCTTCATTTCTGTTCGGACAGACTGTATACCCTTTTCTTCACATTCAGTGGTCACTCTCCTAGGAGACAACAGCATGTCGTCCCAAGGAGCAAAGCTACTAAGGCACAGGTTTTTCTCGCGGTCTTTACCTCTTGTGGGGCTATGTTCCCTGCGGGATCCACCTACCCTCACTGTGAGCTTGCTCGACTCCTGCCTCGCTTGCTCAGCCGGAGCCTCGGGCACTGGTGGGCCCCTCGGCTCATGTAGCCCCCCCTGCTCCCCCTGAGCAGGCTGCAGGGACAGATTCACCGGTGTTGGCCCTCAGTCATTTTCATATGAACAAATGGTCTTCTAAGCTCCTTGAGGCATTGCAGTCCAGACCGGACCTTTCTCAGGCCCTGGCCCTGTTAGCTTGTCTCATCCAGGCCCCGCTTGGTTTGCGCCGCAGCGCGCTCCCAGGTTGAGCCCTAGGTCTCAGGCGGAGGACTCCTGCCCGGACCGCAGTCCAAGACCAGCTAAGAGGTCTCGCTAGGACTCTTCCCCGACTTCCTCACGCTGCTAAGGATCCCAGCTTGAGGACTCTCAGGAAGACGAGGCGGACGGGGGAGCTCAGGGCTCTGGCCCTGACTTCACCCTTAACCTTGATACTCCTGAGGGGGACGCTTTAGTAAATGATCTTATCTCCTCCTGTAGGGGAGTCAGCTTCTCAGCAGGAAAAACACCAGTTTCGGTTCCCCAAACGTACACGCAATACGTTTTTGATCACTCTAACTTCAGGGATGCTGTCCAGAAACCCGGAGCGGTCCCGGACAAGCGCTGGGTTAAACGTCACACTGACACGTGTTACCCCTTTCCATCTGAAGTCGTTTAGAGTTTGGCTCATTCTCCCAAGATGGATCCTCCAGTCTCCAAATTGGCTGCTAGGTCCGTTGTGTCTGTTGCAAATGGCTCATCCCTGAAGGATGCCACTGACAGACAGATAGAGCTCTTGGTGAAGTCCATCTATGAGGCCACGGGCACGTCTTTCGTCCCGGCCTTTGCAGCCGTGTGGGCTCTCCAAGCAATCTAGGCTTGTCTGAAGGAGTTTAATGCTGTCACATGGAATTTTGCTCCGCATGTTCCATCTTTGACTCTCGGGCATCAGCCTTTTCGTCCTGCGCCATGAACACCGTCCTGGACTCCACTAGCCGCACGGCTGTAACATATGCTAACTCTGGCAGTTCGCAGGGCCATGTGGCTGCGCGAATGGGAACCAGACTCGGCTTCAAAAAAGGTTCTTAACTGGTTTGCCTTTTTCTGGCGACCGTTTATTTGGCGAACGATTGGATGATATTATTAAGGAATCCAAGGGAAAGGTCTCCTCCTTACCCCAGTCCAAACCTAAGAGACCTCAGCAAAGAAAGATCCAATCGAGGTTTCGGTCCTTTCGTCCCTCCGCCAAGCCACATTCTTCTTCGTCCAACAGGCCGGAGAAAGGCCAGAGGAACTCATATGCGTGGCGGCCCACGTCACAAACCCAAAAGGTTGCCGCAGGGGGCACTGCCTCCAAAACGGCCTCCTCATGACTCTCGGCCTCCCCTAGCCGCATCCCCGGTCGGTGGCAGGCTCTCCCGCTTTGGCGACGCCTGGTGGCCACAAGTTCAAGACCGATGGGTGAGAGACATTCTGTCTCATGGTTACAGGATAGAGTTCAGTTCTCGTCCGGCGGCTCGTTTCTTCAGAACCTCCGAGCCCCTTCTCAGGGGGCGTGTCAACAAAGCCTTGCCATCGCTCTGGCGACTCTCCAGGGACAAACCGCTTTCTCTGCAGGCGGGGGTGCAATCACTTCTTCGGAGTCAGTCACCATCCCTTAAGGCGCCTCAGGCACTTCCTGGGGAAGATGGTTGCAGCTATGGAGGCAGTGCCGTTCGCGAACCAAGGCGGCACTCGCAGTCGTCAAGCCTTCCAGGAAGTCCGGCGGATTCTGCAGTGGGTGGAAACCACAGGCTCCACCATCTCCGCCGTTCACATCCCGGGCGTAGAAAATCCATCGCCGCTGGGGAACGCAGGACGTCGATCTCTCAAGGTCCCGGCCTTCATGGCACGGTCTCAGGATCACAGACCTCTGGTAGCGGACGCTTTAGTCCAGGATTGGGTCGCAGTTTCGACTGCCTTATGTGTTTCCCCCTCTGCTGATGCTGCCCAGGGTACTACGCAGGCTCAGGTCCGACTGCCGTCGCGCCATTCTCGTCGCTCCAGACTGGCCGAGACTGTCGTGGTATCCGGATCTGTGGCATCTCACGGTGGGTCAACCGGGGGCACTTCCAGACCACCCAGACTTGCCGTCACAAGGCCCGTTTTTTCCATCTGAATTCTGTGGCCCTCAACTTGACTAGGTGGCCATTGGTCCCTGACTCCTAGAGTCTTCAGGGGTATCTCAGGATGTCATTGCCACCATGAGACAAGCCAGGAAGCCTACGTCCGCCAAGATCTATTACAGGTCTTGGCAAGTCTTTCTATCCTGGTGCGCTGATAACGGCTTTCCTCCATGGCCGTTTTGCCTTACCCACATTCCTTTCATTCCTACAATTTGGAATGGACAAGGGGTTGTCGCTCGGCTCTCTCTCTAGGGCCAAGTATCCACGCTCTCCGTGTTTTTTCTTTCAGAAGCGTCTAGCCAGGCTTCCGCAGGTCCGCACGTTCCTGCAGGGTGTCTGCCACATGGTCCCACCTTACAAACGTCCATTGGGACCCTGGGATCTTAGCAGAGTCCTGACGGCTCTTCAAAAGCCGACTTTTTTGAGCTGCTGCGGGATGTCTCTCTCTCTCTCGTCTTTCGCAGAAGGTGGCCTTCCTGGTGACAGTCACATCTCTTCAGAGAGTGTCTGAGCTTGCAGCGCTGTCATGCAAGGCTTCCTTCCTGGTTTTCCACCAGGATAAGGTGTTTCTTCGTCCTGTCCCGGAATTTCTCTCTAAGGTGGTATCTCCTTTTCATCTAAATCAGGATATCTCCTTTCCTTCCTGTTGCCCTAATCCAATTCACCAGTGTGAAAAGGTTTTGCACTCTTTGGATCTAGTGAGAGCACTCCGATTCTACGTGTCTCGCACGGCGCCCCTGCGCCGTTCAGATGCGCTTTTTTGTCCTTGTCGCTGGCCAGCGTATGGACTCTCAGGCCTCCAAGTCGACCTTGGCTCGGTGGATCAAGGAACCTATTCTCGAGGCCTACAGTTATTCGGGGCTTCCACTCCCTTCGGGGCTGAAAGGCCATTCTACCAGAGCTGTAGGTGCGTCCTGGGCATTGCGGCACCGGGCAACGGTTCAGCAGGTGTGTCAGGCACCTACGTGGTCGAGTCTGCACACTTTCACGAAACACTATCAAGTGCATACCTATGCTTCGGCAGACGCCAGTCTAGGTAGGCGAATCCTTCAGGCGGCGGTT
The DNA here is from genome assembly GCF_048569485.1 of Anomaloglossus baeobatrachus. Lineage (NCBI taxonomy): Eukaryota > Metazoa > Chordata > Amphibia > Anura > Aromobatidae > Anomaloglossus > Anomaloglossus baeobatrachus. Next base: position 365,504,769 of record NC_134354.1, on the reverse strand, counting down.
GCCCACCTGTAAGAGGGGGCCGTTTTTTTCGGCTTTTTTTTTATTGAGGTATTCTTTTACCCACCCAGGGACTGCTCTTGGACGTCCCAATTGTCTGGGTCTCCCAATGGAGCGACAAAGAAGAAGGGAATTTTGTTTACTTACCATAAATTCCTTTTCTTCTAGCTCCTATTGGGAGACCCAGCACCCGCCCCTGTACCCTTCGGGCTGGTTGTTCTTTTGTGTACACATGTTGTTCATGTTGAATTGTTCTTTTGGTTCATGGTTTTCAGTTCTCTGAACATCCTTCGGATTGCTTTTACCCTAGACCAATTTATAAGTTTTCTCCTTCCTGCTTTTGCACCAAAACTGAGGAGCCCGTGATCCACGGGAGGGTGTATAGGCAGAGGGGAGGGGTTACACTTTTTAAAGTGTAATACTTTGTGTGGCCTCCGGAGGCAGAAGCTATACACCCAATTGTCTGGGTCTCCCAATAGGAGCTAGAAGAAAAGGAATTTACGGTAAGTAAACAAAATTCCCTTCTTTGCATTAGTTTTCCACTTCACCTGGAGCTAAAAGGTTGTTGTGTGTCATCTGATTCTTAAGGCCGCTTTACACGCAGCGACAACGCTAAAGCGATGCCGTTGGGGGTCACGGAATTCATAACGCACATCCGGCCTCTTTAGCGATGTCGCTGCGTGTGACACCTACGTGCGATCGAAAATCGTCGCAAACATGTGCAAAATCGTTAATCGTTGACATGCTCCCCTATTCCCAAATATCGTTGCAGCTGCAGGTACGATGTGCCTCGTTCCTGCGGCAGCACACATCGCCACGTGTGACACCGTAGGAACGAGGAACCTCACCTTACCTGCGGCCGCCGGCAATGAGGAAGGAAGGAGGTGGGCGGGATGTTACATCCCCACTCATCTCCGCCCCTCCGCTTCGATTGGGCGGCCGCTTAGTGACGTCGCTGTGACGCCGAACAAACCGCCCCCCTTAGAAAGGAGGCGGTTCGCCGGTCACAGCGACGCCACTAGGCAGGTAAGTAGTGTGACGGGTCCTAGCGATGTTGTGCGCCACGGGCAGCGATTTGCCCGTGACGCACAAACGATGGGGGCGGGTACGCACGCTAGCGATCTCTCTAGCGAGATCACAGCGTGTAAAGCGGACTTTAGAGCTGTTCTGAACCATGTTATAACTGTCTATATGATCATCAGGATTGATACAGGAGTGGTACACTACTAGATCATGTGTTGTACCCCTCATTGTAGACTGGAGCTATAAAAAAGAGCCTGGTAGTCACTGCTGCTAACTTCTCTATCTTCTTCATGATTGCAGAGTACTAATATGTTTGTTTTTCCAGATCAAGGCAGCACTTACAGTGGCGACCTAGAATCTGAAGCTGTATCCACCCCACACAGTTGGGAAGATGAATTAAACCACTACACCCTTAAATCCAATAACTTGCAAGAGCCAGACACAGAGATCCGGCAGCTGTCCAGAGTGGGAGTTGAGCAAGATCTGGAATTGGACTTCCCGACAGGTTGTTTTTTCAAATACTATTGATCAGTTTGAAATATTGGGTTAAATGGTATACAGTACCAATCAAAAGCAGGGACACACCTGTTCATGCAATGGTTCTGTTTGTTCTTATTAAAATGTGCACGGCAAAGCCATGAAGCACCAGAAACTGGGATTAAAGAGACATAAACCAAGTGTATATTAAACCATAAATTCCTCAGTCGTCCCCCCACCTTTTGCCCTGATGACAGTTTTACACTCTTTGGCATTCTTTCAAGCAGTTTTAGCAAGGTCATCACCTATAATGGCTTCCATTGAAAAGGTATACCTCATCGAGAGTCCATTTCTGTAATTGCTTGGATTCAGAAAGTCTTTCCAACCATCACGTGTGTTTTGCAAAGGCAGTGTTGGTACCCTGTTCAACTCAGCACTTAGTTGAGTGGGTTACAACAGTTGTGGAATAAGACTCAGTAAAGAGGAATGACAATTCATCTACTTTTTTTTTTTTTTTTAACCCCTTCAGCCCCCGGACACTTTCCGTTTTTTGTTTTTTGCTCCCCTTCTTCCGAGAGCCGTAACTTTTTTGTTTTCCATCAATCTTGCCATATAAGGGCTTGTTTTTTGCGGGACGAGTTGTACTTTTAAATGAAACCATAAGTTTTACCATATAGTGTACTGGAAAACGGCAAAAAAATTCCAAGTGCGGAAAAATTGCAAAAAAAGTGTGATCGTACAATAGTTTTTGGGATATTTTATTGTGTTCAATATATGGTAAAACTGATATATCTAAGTGATGCCTGAGGTCAGTGCGAGTTTGTAGACACCAAACATGTATAGGTTTACTTGTATCTAAGGGGTTAAAAAAAAATTCACAAGCTTGTCCAAAAAAGTGGCGCACATTTTGCGCCATTTTCCAAAGCCCGTAGCGTTCTCATTTTTTCGGGATCTGAGACTCAGTGACGGCTTATTTTTTGCGTCTCGACCTGACGTTTTTAACGGTACCATTTATGCACAGATGCTACGTTTTGATTGCCTGTGATTGCATTTTGCGCAAAATTTGCGGCGACCAAAAAACGTAATTTTAGCGTTTGGAATTTTTTTGCCGCTACGCCATTTAGTAATCAGATTAATTGATTTTATATTTTGATAGATCGGGCATTTCTGAACGCGGCGATACCAAATATGTGTATATTTTTTATTTCTTCAGCGCTCTATTGGGAGACCCAGACGATTGGGGTATAGCTACTGCCCTCCGGAGGCCACACAAAGCACTACACTAAAAAGTGCAAGGCCCCTCCCCCTCTGGCTATACCCCCCCGTGGTATCACGGGTTCTCCAGTTTTAGCTTTGTGTGCGAAGGAGGTCAGACATCCACGCATAGCTCCACAGATTTTAGTCAGCAGTAGCTGCTGACTATTTCGGATGGAAGAAAAGAGGACACATATAGTGTCCCCAGCATGCTCCCTTCTCACCCCTGGATGGTGTTGTAAGGTTGAGGTACCTATTGCTGGTACGGAGGCTGGAGCCCACATGCTGCTTTCCTTCCACATCCCCCTGAGGGGCTCTGAGGAAGTGGGATCCTGCCGGCCTCAAAGCTCTGACGCCGGGCTCCATCCACAGACCCATTTGAACCTGCTGGATACGGAGCTGGAGTACCGTTCAGGGACATGGCCCTGCACCATTACAGGTACTCTGTGTCCCCGTACACACAGGCACAGCACACTCCAGACTTGCTGGGTGTGCTAGTGCGCCGGGGACAGTAAAGGGTTACAGTCACTGCAGCTTTGCTGAGTGACTTTGTGTTTTGGGAACTACCGCGCCGGACGCTCCGGGAGCGGCGGCGCGGCTGGGACTTGTAGTTCGCCGGGGACTGGGCGCCGACCGCGCTTTTACGGCGGCGGCGCTTATAACTCCAGTCCCCGGCTTCTGCGGCCTAGTGCCGCTTCGTTCCCGCCCCCTCCCTGTCACTCAGGGAAGGGGACAGGCGCTGAGCAATCAGCAGCGCCGAGGGCTGGAGCCTTTTTACATGCTCCAGCCCTCTCACTGCACTCTGTCGGACGCCGGATTCCCGCTCTGCCTTGGGGCACGCCCACGGCCCGCCCCTCCTCACATGAGCTGGGGAAGAAGCCGGCAGCCATTACTGCAGAGCTCGGGGCACCAAGGCAGGACGGTGGCGATCATACACCCGCTTATAGGCGGGCGGTAAGAGGCACACATGGTGCTGACCACGATATAACTGCAGTGTATACATGTGTTGTTTTTAACTACATAGGTCGCTATATGCCCGCTGTGGGAGCGACACATCAGCAGCAGGAAAGCAGGTGTGCTAAAGCACAGGCTTTCTAGGCTGCTTGTATTGCACGACTGAAGTGTTCATTTGTGTTTATGCTTGTATGCTATACACTGCACTGTACAGTCGCTAGTCTTAGCTATATTCTTCTGGAATGGCTAGACTACAGCAGCAGAAAACCAAGGGTGCTGGGGCACAGGTTTTTTTCTATGCTGCTTGTATTGCATGGGCTGCAGTGTGCATCTGTACTTGTGCTTGTATGCTATACATTGCACTGTATGGTCACTCTTCTGGGCTATATTCCCCTAGATGACCAGTCTACAGCAGCAGAAGAGCAGAGGTGCCAGGGCACAGGCTTCTATGCTGCTTGGATTGCATGTGCTGCAGTGTTCATTTGTACTTGTGCTTGTATGCTATACATTGCACTGTAGGGTCACTCTTCTGGGCTATATTCCCCTAGATGACTAGTATACAGCAGCAGAAGAGCAGGGGTGCCAGGGCACAGGCTTCTATGCTGCTTGTATTGCTTGTGCTGCAGTGGTCATTTGTACTTTATGCCTGTATGCTATACATTGCAATGTACGGTCACCAATCTTGGCTATATACTTCTAGATAGCTAGTCGGCAGCGGCAAAAAAGCAACACAGATTTCAGTGCTGTTTTTACTACATGGGATGACACCGTCCCATTGTGTGCATGCTCCCCTGTAGCACGTCGTCTGCCGGGGTCTCTAGCACTTCGTCTGCCGGGGCTCTACTAGTTGTGGCCAAAGAAACCTCCTGTCAACCCTGTCCATGGACAGGGACGGAGTAGTCATAATATAGAGACTTGCACCCATGGGCAATCTACTTGAACAAAAGGCAGCTCTTCAGGGCTTTGATACTGACATCGCTCTCAATCCGGATACACCGGGTGGTAACGCCATACGGAATGATCCTATACCGTCCATCAATGGAAGGTTGGATCTTTCTCCCTCAGCTCCCCCAGTGGAGATAGGAGACGAACAGGAGAAGTTCCTTTTCAGTGTCTCACGCAGATATTGAGTATTTTTCTGGCCACGCTGACTTCAGAGAAGCAGTCCAGGAACACCACGCTTACCAGATAAGCGTCTTCTCCAAACGTTTTTAGGATACACGTTATCCCTTTTTTCCCCTGACGTGGTCAGCGCTGGACCCAGGGTCCAAAGGTGGATTCTCCAATCTCCAGGCTTGCATATAGAGCCATAGTTGCACTGGAGATGGGGCTTCACTTCAAGATGCCATTCACAGACAGATGGACTCTGGTTGAAATCTGTCTAGGAGGCTATCGGCGTGTCGGTTGCTCCGGCATCCACAGCCGTATTGGCAACCTAACCTTTTCTGCTGTTCTTGCGCAGCTGACCTTGAGCAGGGACATCTGTACCGCAGAGGCGTCCGTAACCCCGCAATGTCTGCACTGCGACTTACCCTGTTAATGCTGTCCTAAAAGTACAGTCGAGGTTTCGGTCCTTCCCAAGCTCCGGCAGGTCCCAATTGTCCTCGTGCAAAAGGGCTACAAAACCTCAGACGGGCTCAGATTCCGGCCGGGCTCAATCTCGCCCAAGGAAGGCAGTCGGAGGAACCGCTACCAAGGCGGTCTCCTCAGGACTCTCAGCTCTCTCTCTCTCTCTCCACATCCGCGGTTGATGGCAGACTCCCCCGCCTTTGGCGACATTTAGCTGCCACAGGTCACAGACCGGTGGGTGACGGACATTGTGCTCACGTGCACAGGACAGTGTTTTGTTCTCGTCCTCCGACTCCATTCTTCAGAACGGCCCCACCTCTCCACCGAGCAGATGCCCTGCTGCAGGCGGTGGACGCTCTAAGAGCAGAAGGAGTGGTGATCCCTGTCCCCCCTCAGGAACGAGGGCGAGGGTTTGTACTCCAATCTCTTTGTGGCTCCAAAAATGGACGGTTCCTTCCGTCCTGTTCTGGTTCTGAAACTGCTCAACGAGCATGCGAACGCCAGGCGGTTCCGGATGGGATCCCTCCGATCCGTCATTGCCTCAATGTCTCGAGGAGACTTCCTTGCCTCAACAGACATCAAAGATGCCTATCTCCACGTGCCAATTGCTACGGAGCACCAACGTTTTCTACGTTTTGTGATAGGAGACGAACATCTTCTGTTCGTAGCTCTGCCATTCAGTCTGGGACAGCCCCACGGGTGGGCACCAAGGTCATGGCAGCAGTGGTAGCAGTCTTGCACTCTCACGGACACCCGGTGATTCCGTACTTGGACGATCTACTCGTCAAAGCAACCTCCCTCGAGGCATGCCAACGCAGCCTGAATGTTACGCTGGAGTCTCTCCAGACTTTCGGGTGGATCATCAATTTGGCAAGGTTAAATCTGTCTCCGACTCAATCACTAACGTATCTCGGCATGGAGTTTCATACTCTATCAGCCATAGTGAAGCTTCCGCTGAACCAGCAGCGTTCACTGCGGACAGAGGTGCAGTCTCTCCTTCAAGGCCAGTCGCACCCCTTAAGGCGCCTCATGCACTTCCTAAGGAAGATGGTGGCAGCCATCGAGGCAGTTCTCTTTGCGCAGTTTCATCTGCGCCAACGGCAATGGGACATTCTCCGCCAATGGGATGGGCAGTCAACCTCCCTGGACGGGAAGTCTCCCTTTCCCTGACGGCCGAGGACTCTCTGCAATAGGGGCTTATTCCCACCTCATTGCCATAGCCCCCATCCTGGGCAGTGGTCACGACAGATACGAGTCTGTCAGGGTGGGGAGCAGTTTGTCTCCGCCACATGGCTCAGGGGACGTGGACTCAGCAGGAGTCCACCCTTCAGTTCGATGTGCTGGAAATCGGGGCAGGGTATCTTACCCTATTAGCTTTCCAAAAGTGGCTAGAAGGGAGCAGATCCGAATCCAGTCGGACATCTCCACAGCGGTGGCATACATCATCCACCAAGGAGGGACACGCAGTCAGCAGCCTTCCAGGAAGTCCGGCGAATCCTCATGTGGGTGGAGGACACAGCATCCACCATATCCGCAGTTCACATCCCGGGCGTAGAAAACTGGGAAGCAGACTTCCTCAGTCGCCAGGGCATGGACGCGGGGGAATGGTCCCTTCACCCGGACGTGTTTCAGGAAATCTGTTGCCGCTGGGGGGGGCCGGACGTCGACCTAATGGCGTCTCGGCACACCAACAAGGTCCCGGCATTTATGGCACGATCGCGCGATCACAGAGCTCTGGCGGCAGACGCCTTAGTGCAAGATTGGTCGCAGTTCCGGCTCACATATGTGTTTCCACCTCTGGCACTCTTGCCCAGAGTACTGCGCAAAAATCAGATCCGATTGCAGCCGCGTCATACTCGTCGCACCAGACTGGCCGAGGAGATCGTGGTACCCGGATCTGTGGCATCTCACGGTCGGCCGACCGGGGTCACTACCAGACCGACCAGACTTACTGTCTCAAGGGCCGTTTTCTCCATCGGAATTCTGCGGCCCTGAACCTGACTGTGTGGCTTGTGTGTCCTGGATCCTAGCGTCTTCAGGATTATCCCAAGGGGTCGTTACCACCATGAGACAGGCTAGGAAGCCCACGTCTGCTAAGATCTACCACAGAACGTGGAAGGTTTTCTTAATCTGGTGCTCTACTCAGGGAGTGTCTCCCTGGCCATTTGCATTGCCTATCTTTCTTTCCTTCCTACAATAGGAGTTATTAAAGGGCTTGTCGCTAGACTCCCTCAAAGGGCAAGTCTCAGCACTATCCGTGTTTTTTCAGAAGCGTCTAGCACGTCTTTCTAAGGTGCGCACGTTCCCGCAGGGGGTTTGTCATATCGTACCCCCGTACAAGCGGCCGTTGGATCCATGGGATCTGAACAGGGTTCTAGTTGCTCTCCAGAAGCCGCCTTTCGAGCCTCTGAAGGAAGTTTCCTTTTCTCGCCTGTCACAGAAGGTGGCGTTTCTCGTTGCGATCACATCGCTTCGGCGAGTGTCTGAGCTGGCAGCTCTGTCATCCAAGGCTCCCTTCCTGGTGTTTCACCAGGACAAGGTAGTGCTGCGCATCATTCCGGAGTTTCTCCCTAAGGTAGTATCCTCGTTTCATCTTAATCAGGATATCTCCTTACCGTCCTTTTGCACTCATCCGGTTCACCGGTATGAGAATGATTTACGTTTGCTAGATCTGGTGAGAGCACTCAGAATCTACATTTCCCGCACGGCGCCCGTACGCCGTTCCGATGCCCTTGTCGCTGGTACGCGCAAGAGGTTGCAGGCTTCTAAAGCCACCCTGGCTCGATGGATCAAAGACCCAATTCTGGAAGCCTACCGTTTTGCAGGGCTTCCGGTTCTTTCAGGGCTGAAAGCCCATTCAACCAGAGCCGTGAGTGCGTCCTGGGCGCTACGACACCAGGCTTCGGCTCAACAGGTGTGCCAGGCAGCTACCTGGTCGAGTCTGCACACTTTCACCAAACATTATCAGGTGCATACCTATGCTTCGGCGGATGCCAGCTTAGGTAGAAGAGTCCTGCAGGCGGCAGTGACATCCCCGTAGGGGAGGGCTGTTTTGCAGCTCTAACATGAGGTATCTCTTTACCCACCCAGGGACAGCTTTTGGACGTCCCAATCGTCTGGGTCTCCCAATAGAGCGCTGAAGAAGAAGGGAATTTTGTTACTTACCGTAAATTCCTTTTCTTCTAGCTCTTATTGGGAGACCCAGCACCCGCCCTGTTGTCCTTCGGGATTTCTTGGTTGTTTGCGGGTACACATGTTGTTCATGTTGAACGGTTTTTCAGTTCTCCGACGTTATTCGGAGTTAATTTGTTTAAACCAGTTATTGGCTTCCTCCTTCTTGCTTTGGCACTAAAACTGGAGAACCCGTGATACCACGGGGGGGTATAGCCAGAGGGGGAGGGGCCTTGCACTTTTTAGTGTAGTGCTTTGTGTGGCCTCCGGAGGGCAGTAGCTATACCCCAATCGTCTGGGTCTCCCAATAAGAGCTAGAAGAAAAGGAATTTACGGTAAGTAACAAAATTCCCTTCTTTTTTTAACCCTATAATTTTCAATGGGGTGAAAGGGGGGTAATTTGAACTTTTAGGTTTTTTATTTTTTAAAACTTTTTTTTTACTTTTTTTTTTTTTTATTTTACTAGTCCCCCTAGGGGGCTATAGCGATCAACAATCCGATCGCTCTTATCTATCTGCTGATCACAGCTATACAGCTGTAAACAGCAGATACAGTCACTTTCTGTTTCACCCTGCTCCGAGCCGGGTGAAAACGAAAGTGAAACTTCGTAGCTGCAGGCGTCATCACAAGACCCTGTGCTACGATGGCAACCACCGAAAGTCACGTGATCATGTCACGTGACTGGGGCGGGGTAAGTAACTGTCATGGCGGCGCCCATATACATATCGCTGCCAGATTTTGGCAGCGAAATGTAAGGGGTTAATGGCCGCGGGTGGAAGCGATTCCACCTGCGGCTAGCAGGCACACATGTCAGCTGTTGAAAACAGCTGATATGTGCGCGGATCGCCACCTGCCCACGGCAGGGGGCGGGGATTAACGGCACACGATCCATGACGTACCCAGTACGTCATGGGTCGTTAAGGGGTTAATATGTTTTAGCAAGTTGAAAAAACCCAAAACAATAAACATAAACGCAGTGAGCTAGACCAAAATGGATATGTAGTCAAATTATCCATCATTACTTTTAGATATGAAGGTAAGTGTGATTTCTGTCAGAAGCCACAGGTCCTAAGAAGCTACCTTGGAACAGACTTGGCACATGCCACTCTGTTTGGCAGATTCCAGAGGAACCTCAGCCATCAACTTTTAACCACTGCATAGCACTGATCTTATAATGGAGTCCACTGGATTGCATCCATAGAAGTGCTGCTGTCCGGAGGAACGAACTAGGCCAAGAGAATGGTCTGGTGGCCGAGTCAAAACCAGGAGGGCAGAGAAAGTGCAAAATCGTAAGGCAGGAGAAACGTCATTAAACAGGATGCGAGCGCTCTGGCTGGCTTCTAACGTCCTGTTAATTACTTATACGTCCGACAGCGGGGACAGTAAAGTCAGCGGTGATTGGGCCCGGGGCTCACATGACTTAACAACTTCAGGTAAGCCCTGGGAGACTAAGTGTTGGCACCGCAGGAACCATATCGGCACGGGAGGGGAGTATAAACTTGTTTTTACTTTAATGGGGCAAAAATGGGGAATGAGAAGGCCTTGTCCTAGTAGTGGACAACCCCTTTAACTCACCCCTAATGGGATGGCTAGAACTGCTGCTCTTTGAGGTGGTTGTGTTAGGTGGTATTGATGATATTGCTGTTTGTAACTGATTTTCCAGATTTGCTTCAGTCTGCTGCGCAGTAGACTCTTTGTGATGACTAGTTTTGTAAAGAACTTACAGGAGTAAGTTGTGTGAACACAGATCTATATTACATTGCATGTCTCCTCAGAATGGGAAATACATCATTGTTAATGTGACATTTATAGAACTCAAGCAGTGGAGGTCTGCAGTATATACATCGCATAGGAGACACCGAGACTCTGCCTTATATACATCGCATAGGGGACATAGAAAGAGCTGTTCACATCCCATAGGAGACATTGGGTATGAAGTGTATACATCACATAGGAGACACTGGGGCTTGTGTATACACATCTTATAGGATACATCGAGACTGGTGTGTATATATATCAAGTAGGGTACACTGAGTCTGTTGTAGATTAATCACATAGGCAACACCGAGACTGCTGTATATACATCACGTTCGAGACACAGAGACTTCCGCATTCATGCTATAGGATACACCAACACTACTGTATACACAATAGAAACTCAACATTCAGTCAGTAAGATGATTGAAACCATAGAAGTGACAAAAACATTGCTAAAAAGGCAACATTTTATTAAGCAATAATATTAAAAGAAAAAATATATACAATAAAATAGACTGCTTCAACAGTTGAATTAATTGTATCGCAACAGAATGAGACACAGGCCTGACCAAAATTGCACTAGTATGCAGCCCATAGGATTACTATATTGCAGTCATAACTACTATTATGGAACGAGGTAGAGCATATAACAAATTTATATATGGTATACATCCAAGTGACCAACTACAAAACATCACTACTAGGATGCATCCAAAACAAGCAAATGGAATGAACTACTTCTAAACCTACAAAAGTGTCAAAGGCTGTAGTGGTTGATTAATAGGATAAGAGATAAAGTATAGCTCATAATTACCTTTGTTCACATAAACTGTACTGGGCATCCCGATTCTCCTCACCCCGACACGTGTTTCGCCCTAGCTTCGTCAAATAGGAGACTGATGTATATACATCACAAAGGACACACAGAGACTGCTTATACATCTCATGGGAAACACACACTGTTGTATACATCACATAGGAGAAACCGAGACTGTTATATACATCACAGAGGAGACACCGACTCTGGAGTATAAAAATCACATAGTATACACTGGGGCTGATGTATATACATAACAAAAAACATTGGGGCTGCAGCATAAATATCACAAAAGGCATGGGAGCTGCAGTATGTACATCACAGGAGATATTGAGACCTGCAGTATATACATCACCGGAGATGCGCAGCTGTTGTTGTTCTCTTCATCTGTGGGCTCTAACTCTGCCCACAGAGTATGTCCTGCCACAAGATTCAGTAGTGAACGCTGCGTGCTCGTGCATAAAGACAAGGGCCGGCGGCCCGAGTACTGTGGTCCCTGGAAATCTGCCCGGGGACCAGAGAAAAAGTAATCATGGGCCGTAAACGGCTGACTGGCTGGATGTTCTCTCCCTCTCCAATGACCGAAAACATAAATCCAGGCTATGTGACCAGGAAGGAGAGGGATGTTCTGCATCAAATAATGGAGCTTCCATAATCACCCGACCTCATGCCAATTCGAGATGGTTTGGGATGAGTTGGACTACAGAGTGAAGATAAAGCAGAGTCAATAACTCCTTGCATTCCAGGTGACTACCTGATGAATCTGCTAAATAAAATGTTAATGGTATAAAGTTTTCATCAGAGTAAAAGAGAACAAGGAGGGGTATTTTGAGGAATTTAAGGGTTTAAAGGCAACCTCTCCCCAGTTTTAGTCTCTTAACAAGTGCAACAATCTTTATCTGCGGCTGTTATGCATTCAACAAATGATTACATTGCCTCCTGACTCCCCTTGTGTAGCCCAAAAATTTGAGTTTTGTCTCACTCTGTATTTAAATGTAAATGGTCCTGTCTGATGGGCTTCAGCGATTTGCCATCAATTCCTCCTCTCTGTTCCTAAAAGCCGTCCTCCGGGTCCGATTGATGTGGGTGACGCATTCTGTGTCAGCCACGTAGCTGAACGAAACCTTTTGCATGCACAGAAGCATCACTGGGTGCACAGGCTCACTTTGCACTGTATAGTGCCAGCGTCTCTGCTCTACTCTGCCTATCTCCAGCAGTCATGCTGATTCACTCACCACAGAGGTCGGACTGCGCCCTGCCTTGCCTCCCCGCGGTCCTCCATGCAGGTCTCTCCTGCGCGCCTATTTCCTGGAGTTTCCCTCAAGCTATGGCTAAAAGGCACTAAGTACTTAAGGTATTGTCTCACTAGGGGAGGTCCTGAGCAACATGGTCAGTTAGTGAGTTAATGTCTGTCTATCTAGTTGTCAGGTCTGATCTGTCACCTACCCATTACCTTCATCCAAGACCACTAACCTGAGCCTTCCCATACCTGTCACTATCTGCTGTGCCATCCATATCTGCCCTCATCTGCTGTCCTGTTTGTACCAGCTATCCTGCCTACACCTGTCAGCTCTGCTTGTCCGTACCTGAGCCCGTTCCTGCCCTGGAGATCAGCATCCACAGTACATTACACTGCACTGGGAGTGGTACCTGGCGTTTATCCTGTAGTCTTTTAGTCAAGTCCATCCCATGTCCGGATAAGCCCGGCCCCCCCTGTGGTCCAGTGGGACCACTCCAACTTGCTGCCTTATCACCAGCATGCGTTACACTCTGCCCTACTTTGGGCACGCACACTGATGTCCTTTCCTCTGCCTGCAGTAAGCCAGAGCAAAGTGCACCTACACAGCTGACAATGCTACTGTACAGGATGCATCATCCACAGCAGTGAGAGCCGCAGGATAGCTTTTAGGAGCAGAGAGGAGGAACATATGTCGCAGCAATGATGCTCATTGGACCACACCATCCTCTTTTTAAATACAGCATGAGACTGGATCAAATGGTATTTTACGAGTGGACAGGAGGAGTCAGGAGACCACGTAATAATTTGTGGTATGCCAACTACAACAATAAAGGTTTTGTCAGTTGTTGTGAAACTAAAAAAACTGCTGCCTCTACAATGTGCACATCCCAATAACAAGGAGAACCATTGCGTGAATAGCTGTGTACTGTAAATATAACCTATCTGCCTGGAACAATTAGGCCATGCAGATGAATAAAATTAACACATTTTGTACCAAAACAGTGTTACAAACCTTGGAAACAAGACACGTTAGTGTGTTCTTTCTGTAATTGATCAGATATTAGTTATTCATTTGTGTGTGATATTATAGATCATATAATCACTTCACTTTTACCAATCACAGAATCATTTGACCCATTAAGTAAAGGTTCGAGTTTTGCTCGAACTCGAGGAAGGCGAAAACACCGTGATGGGTTCCCACAGCCCAAGCGCCGGGTGAGTTTTTGTTATTTAAAGGTAATGGTACATGAAATGCTATGTTCTTACTACTAAACTGTCCATATAATACTCGCAACCTGCTGGCACTGGTTACTGGGAGATTTTTTTCTGTGACTATGTCTCAGACATGTTTCACTTTTTCTGTTTTCTTATTTTTCTAAGGGTCGCAAAAAGTCAGTGGTAGCTGTGGAGCCACGAAACCTTATGCAGGGATCGTATCCTGGATGTTCTGCCTTAGGTTCCACATTAAAATACATATATGGGGTAAATGCCTGGAAGAATTGGGTACGATGGAAAAACTCACAAGAAGAACCAGAAGACATTAAATTTGGAGGTAAATTTATTGTGCAACAGGAACCTCAAATTCTGTTTTGTCTCTGTTTCTGCTCACCACTTTGTTCTCTCATAGTACGGCCTGTAAAATTCAAAGAAGATATCCTGGCATGCACCTTTGCTGAACTTAGTTATGGCTTATGTCAGTTTATCCATGAAGTACGTCGGCCCAATGGAGAGAAATACAATGCAGATAGCATCCTGTACCTGTGCCTTGGAGTTCAGCAGGTACGTGGGAAAGTGTACATGTTCCTCTTGAACACAATTTGACATGTGCAAATATTAATGTCCAATCCATCATGATCATCAATATAAACACTTGGTAACACTCAGACACACACAGTACATGGCACAAAATAATGAATTGTGCGCTCAAACATATATTTGTAATCGAATTCTTTGGAAACTTGGAGTCCTATATCAGGAATTGGCGACCTATGGCAACCCAACTGCAGCATTCCATAGGTTGTCACGGCATGTTGGGAGTTGAAGATTCTCAGCAGTATGCTCTTCATAGCAGATATAGGTGACATCAGTACAGATTACTTTGCTTAGGAATGCCAAGTCTGCATATGGATTTTTGGCCATAGAAAACCAATCCCTAAAACTGTTCTAGTGGCGTTGTTACCTTTTATGGGCAGTTTGGCATTTCCTACTAATGTTTCATACACAATGGTGGGCAGCTATGGCCACAAGCCTGCTTCAGTCACGCTTTTTGTGTCCTGCATCACAGACACTAAATTGTGAAATATTGTTCAGCACAACAGCATATTCATATACAGTGGAGCCTTGGAATACGAGCATAATTGGTTCCGGGACTGTGCTCTCAAAGAAAGTTACTCTTATATCAAAGCAAATTTTCTCATAGGAACTAATTGAAATGCAGATAATTCGTTCCACAACCCAAAAATATTTAATGTATTTATACAAACTATTACAGTAATACAAAATAATGTATTGTATTCATACAAATATTATAGTACACTAATACAAAATACTCTACAGTAAAAAACATAAACAAATTAAACTGCACGTTAGCTTACAATAGAATTGTTTGTGTGCGGGAGGGACACTATAGAGAGAAAAAATGCTGTATTGGTTAGCAGAAAGAAAGTACAATACTGTATCCACAAATGCAAATTGATAGATATCCTATATAGTATATACTGTACTGTACAGTGGTATACTGTATACAGGAGATATGTACAGAAAGTTACCTCCAGAGCAGGTCGGAGCGCAGTGAATAGACAGAAACAGAATTGTGCATGGTGAGTATTTGCTCTTTTCTTTGTCGCTCCATTGGGAGACCCAGACAATTGGGTGTATAGCTTCTGCCTCCGGAGGCCACACAAAGTATTACACTTAAAAGTGTAAACCCCTCCCCTCTGCCTATACACCCCCCCGTGCATCACGGGCTCCTCAGTTTTTATGCTTTGTGTTGAAGGAGGCACACATGCACGCAAGCTCCACAATTTAGTCAGCAGCAGCTGCTGACTTTATCGGATGGAAGAAAAGAGGGCCCATAACAGGGCCCCCGGCATGCTCCCTTCTCACCCCACTCTGGTCGGCGGTGTTGTTAAGGTTGAGGTACCCATTGCGGGTACACAGGCAGGAGCCACATGCTGTTTTCCTTCCCCATCCCTTAGGGGCTCTGGGTGAAGTGGGATCCTAACCGGTCACCAGGCACTGGGACCGGGCTCCATCCGCAGCCCCTGGG